>NW_027492828.1:0-441896 GCF_021521415.1 Bidens hawaiensis
TAAATAAGGAAATGGGCTGTCGATGAGCTGGCTCAGACCGACACGTGGACTTGCAGAACGACTTTTTGTGATGGGTCCACGTCAACCGACCTCCTTTCCCGCCATTGGTCGCCGACACAGCACGACTTGACGTACGAGGACCCTTTCACTCTAGTATTTCTTTATTATTTTTTTACAGAATTAATAAAAATTACAATAATATTTTAGTCATTAATGACTTTCTTCTAATTATATCATGTCTTAAATAATAACTTATTCCAAAGAAATGACGGAAAACATGTTTGGTTACCATTTATTAATGAAATGAATCATTCCTAAGAAATACAAACCCTTTCATATATAACATTTTTTATTCCTTAACAAAAGGAAGTTTTTCTTTCATTTCTTCTAGGAATGGAAAATGATTAATAATAATAATAATTAATAATAAAAATAATTATTTTATTTTTGTTATTATTATTACTCCTACTATTATTATTGTTATTTATCATCATCATTGTTATTTTATTATAGTATAAATTTTATTAAATTATAATTGTTATTATACTTTTATTACTATCGCATTATCTTATAATCGTTTTATTAATTGACAAAAAAATATTATGATTGAATACTTTACTATTTAATTAAAAAATAATAATAATGTGATGATTCATTTCATTCTTATATGGTAACCAAACAAGACAATGGAATAGTATTGATTCATTTCATTCATTTGTTCATTCCA
This sequence comes from Bidens hawaiensis, assembly GCF_021521415.1. NCBI lineage: Eukaryota > Viridiplantae > Streptophyta > Magnoliopsida > Asterales > Asteraceae > Bidens > Bidens hawaiensis. The sequence goes on from NW_027492828.1 coordinate 728, forward strand.
TTCTTTTGTCCATTCTATTCTCTCATTCATTCCATTACCCCATACCAAACAGATAAGCATTCCTTTTTTTTAATCCCCCATTTGTTGTCTAGTGATAGGAGGCTTGGGTTCTTCGGTATAGACTCATGTTCGATTCTAACTTGTGTTATTTTCAGTGAATATTGACAATGAATTATTTGAGCTAGGCCTTATACAAATGTTGTCAATTCGAACCCGAGCTCACCCGGGTTTTCGTCCCACTGTTGTTACGCAGAGAGTTCTGCTTTTGTGGTGGCACAAAGACTGTCAAGTGGCAGTCAGCGGTATTTTTTCCGGGAGAACACCCAAGCCAAAGTTTAAATCCCGCGTGGGTCGCGGTTAAGGCAACACAGTCTTGCCTGAGTGGGGCAAAGAGACTCTCCAAATTTGAAGATTGCGGTAACATAAATACAAGAAAGTCATTGTTTTAAAAAAAATATAGGTGTTCTTTTTTTAAGATTACTCATAATCTATTTATTCTAATAAAAGTCTACCATTTTTGTCACTTGTCAATACCATAGCTCTCCTCATCTTTTTTTCAACCAATTGTCATATATGGTCCTTATCTTTTAAGTCATTCAATATATGACATTAAAATTATAGGCTTATTCCAACTAAATCCATTACTACGTAATAAGTATTCTTCATATGGATGACAAGAGACGATTAGTGAATTTTGAAGTGTTAATTAAAGTGTTTAGTATGGTTTATATTCAAAATAATAAACAATAAACATTCAATTCATAATATGTGGAATGAGAACAATCGACTTGGACTAAATCCTGATAACGTCATCGGCTAAGACTTAGCCTTTATACCTAAAATTACATATGATTTTAAAACTAAAAGTTTTTGGTTTAACCCGAAACCTAGAATTCGGACCCAAGAACCAACCCGAATTAGTTTAAATCCAAAGTTTAAATCCCGCGTGGGCCGCGGTTAAGGCAACACAGTCTTGCCTGAGTGGGGCAAAGGGACTCTCCAAATTTGAAGATTGCGGTAACATAAATACAAGAAAGTCGTTGTTTTAAAAAAAATATAGGTGTTCTTTTTTAAGATTACTCATAATCTATCTATTATAATAAAAGCCTACCATTTTTTTCACTTGTCAATACCATAGCTCTCCTCATCTTTTATTCAACCAATTGTCATATATGGTCCTTATCTTTTAAGTCATTCAATATATGACATTAAAATTATAGGCTTATTCCAACTAAATCCATTACTACATAACAAGTATTCTCCATATGGATGACAAGAGACGATTAGTGAATTTTGAAATGTTAATTAAAGTGTTTAGTATGGTTTATATTCAAAATAATAAACAATAAACATTTAATTCATAATATGTGGAATGAGAACAATCGACTTGGACTAAATCCCGATAACGTCATCGGCTAAGACTTAGCCTTTATACCTAAAATTACATATGATTTTAAAACTAAAAGTTTTTTGTTTGACCCGAAACCTAGATTTCAGACCCAAGAACCAACCCGAATTAGTTTAGGTTCGGGTTAGTATTCTATTGGGTTCGAATTTCTCAGGTCGGGTTAGTTTGGGTTTAGTACGGGTTTTCTTGGGTTGTGTTTCATGTTACGGGTAAAGTGACAACCCTACTTTCAATGATTATAAATAAGAATCACTACCTTCACTTTATGCAACTTTAAATCTTCTAATATTCTTCTAACTTAGAATAATTACTATTATTTGAACATGGTTTTAATGTTAGTATGTGTTTTTCATTTCCTGACAATTACATTCATATTAAATAAACAAATCATTTTGTTATATTTAAATTTTCGGTTTGAATGTTGCTTGATTCTACAATTAGAAATTGTAAAATATAAAGTCAATTAAAAATTTGTCATATACAGAATATTAATGACAACAAATTCATCATGATTAATCAATTTCAAATTGATTCTAAGGATGATTATATCATCAAAGTTCACGTATATGGTTTTTGGGATAATCAAGTTTTTTTGGATAAACATAAGCAAATCTCAAATGACATCATATCAATTGATTAAAAGCTATGATATTTTATGTGTATGAATATTTTTTTTATTAGTATACGTGTAAACCCTCGGGTGGGCAAAAGTGAAATTGCACTAATTTTGACGTTATTTTACTAATCTCGTGAAAATAACGTTAAAAGTGGCGGAAGGTTAATCAGGCATCGTGTAGTGGCGTTGATAGCCGAAAGACAAGGGTGCATGCACCGATCAGCCGATGTACCGACGGTTGAGTGCTATGTGCCTTATGTCCAAGGCTTGATGCAAAACTACTATCGAGCCGGGGGTCTCATCGGAAGCAGTCTCTCTATCCCTATGGGGTAGAGGTAAGACTGTCTACATCTTACCCTCCTCAGAGCCTACCATAGTTTTTCTATTGGTGGAATATAGTGAATACGATGATGATGAAAATATCATTTATCTAGAGTTGGTATGTACCTGGAGAACCTTTTTTGTCACACGGAAAACTATATATGGCCTCAAGAGTTATAAGCAGGCTTATATGTTACTTTATTAAGAGTTACAAGCAGACATGAACTAAAGATTTTGATTTATGTTACTTTATTAACACAATTATTATTATTATTATTATTATTATTATTATTATTATTATTATCAAGTTATTTATCAATCATTTTGTGATATATGAAAATATTTACAGATTTTTTATTTAATCTTTTTAGTAATAAAATCACGATGTTTGATACTGATAGTAACTAGGAACTGATCAAGAAGCAAGTAGTGAAAATTTGGAGTCAATATTCTAAATCTTTAACAATTATATATATAGTGTTAAAATAAAATATAAACAACTTTTAACGTAAAAATGCTCATATAATTCGAGTAATTGTCATGACACTAGAGTAATTATTATTATGTTACAACGTTTGAATTAAAGTAAAAATTATTGTTAAAAAAGAAGTAATATTACACTCCTTCGTTTTTTGTAGCGTAATGAAAATTACGGTACAACAAAATTATGTAGCGTATTTATTACGGAGTATTACTCTAGCTTTAAACCGCGACATGATAATATTTACTCTAGTTAAGTCATAATCACTTTAGTATTCGTGCCATCCTCATGTTAATATTTATTTGTATCGAAACTCACTTAGTCACTCCTATATATCTAGCTAAACCTTATTTGAAATATAACATAAAAAATATACAATATGCCAAATTGTCAAAAGTAAAACGGTTGGATATTTACATAACCAAATTTAAAGAGAGGACTATAAGATTAAGAACCATATGAAAACATGGACATTGTTGTCTATATTGTCAAAATGGAACGATTATAATTTACATAACCATTTTACATATCACAATTAATGTTCATTTTACATATCACAATGAATGTGATAGTTACAAATAAAAGTAGATTCTTACAATTATTGTTCATTTAAAACTAGATACATATATTCACAATATTACCACCGTACATGGAAGAATAATGCAAGCCCACCATACCAAGTAGAATAAATCATTTCTTGTCATTTTCTTTTCTTTTAGAAAAACCAAAATTTTGTAACTAAGACAACAAAGTGTACCATCCGACCAGCTATGTATTCTGCAAGACACAGATTAACAAAAACATAACAGCGGAAAACAAGGAAAACAAACAAAACCTAGACAAACATACATGACATATACCCCACTCCCACCCAGCTTTAATAAGCATCAATTCATCACTTATTTCATCTTAAAATATATCCCATGCATCTATATATCAACCCCACATATAACTTCACCAAGGACTAGTTGACTACTACCGTACATACTGACTCGAAACGGATCCTAAACAATCTTGGTTGTGATTCTCACTATAAACTTCGTTTTTTGACTTGTTTTTAGGCTAGGTGTAGTTGATGAGTAATAGAGGGCGATAGGGGCAACAAGGGGCGCGAACACCGCCCCCCGTGCGCGCGATTAGGGGGTGGGCGACTAGTTTTTGTCGCCTGCCATATTTGTTTTTTATTATTATAATTGTTTGTGAGTGTGTGATATATATACATATACATATACATATATATATGGGTACAACCAGTGGCGGAGCCAGGAATATTTTCCTATGGGTTCGGAATTTTTTAGTGTTCGATTTTTCCCGGCGTCAAAGTTTTCAGGTCCGGATAGGTTAAGTCCATCATTAATAAAACACAATATCACAACCATAACAAAAGTATATCATCAACATTAAAATAAAATACAAAGTTATATTAAATAAAAAGGCTTCGTATTATAATTGTTCCATACGCGTTTTCATGTATTGGAAATAAATCATAACATCTTCGGCCACGACTATCAGAAACAACTCATTTTCATTTTAGGAAATGCAAGCATCATCATACAACCATTAATCATCTGATTAGTTTGAATACTTTTTTAAAATGACGATAGAGGAGATCAAAAGGAGTACATTCTCATAGATAAAAAAGGTGTGACTAGAGGAACTTGATTGGTCGAGTTTGTGTAAGTTTACATTTTAAAAAAGAATTGAAGTTTGGTGTTGTATGCTCATCCGTTTCAAGCTTCTTGCTAGGTATAGGATTTTTTTAATATTATTTTAGACGTTCAAAAGAATAAAAATAAAGAATAAAAATAATATGGATGAATGATGATGACCATTAAACAAAATATGGTGCTACACATATTATTATAATAAAAACAATATTTGTCTTCTCAACGGGTGCCCTAAAATTAAATGGCATGTACTCAAAATGTCACAAAGACGGCGACAGACCAACTGAAGAAAATGACATCGTTGTCTCTCTTTGAAATTCAAGTTTTTGTTTTTTTCTCACCGGCGAACGGTGAAATGTTTCACGAGATTTCGTGACACTGGGTTCGTTCGCCAAAAAAGAATGGGTTCGATCGTTAATCATGCTTATAAGTAATATATAAAACCGAAAATGGACCGGGTTCGGCCGAACCCGATGACTTCTATGTGGCTCCGCCACTGGATACAACACCATTAGGCTATCCGTAGTGGGGCGACTAAAAGGGGCGACAAGGGGCGCGAACACCGCTTCCGGGGCGACAAAATGGGCGATAGGGGGGATGAGAACTTGTCGCTTGTTCTTGTTTATGTTATATTATTATTATAATAGTGTGTGTGTGTGTGTGGTATATACATATATATGTATGTGGGCTAAAACACCATTACACCCATGAAACAAAAACCACATTTTCCTGGTTGAGCGTCAAATGACGCAAATCGCCCCATTTTGTAGCCCCTCCACTACACATAGCCTTACACCCCTAAAACAAAAACTTACTCTTTGCTGACTGGGCGTCAATGACGCAAGTCGTCCCATTTTGTTGCCCCTCCACTACACATAGCCTTAGACACAGACACTATTCTATTTTGGTGATAAAAAGTAAATAATATGTGAATATTTAGACCACTTTTAATCTGTCTTATTTAACAGTGCTTGGAACTACCCGCTACTCCAAATACCTGAGTGTGTCCACTTGAGATATGATGTCAACCATTCATATTGCTTTTGACGTTTCAGGCAATCAGGCTTGGCTCATCCAGGAACACTATCAGGAAGGAAACCAACTAATTTGGAAAAACCCATTAAGTCAAGTTTCGAATATCAAGTCTTAACCATCACCTTTGTATGTCATTGAATTAGAATGACAACAATTGTAATTGGAACTATTTTTAATATGTGCTTGTTTATTAATCTTATAAACAACAATTGAAATCTAAAAAAAAAAAAAAGAATGACAACTACCTACATTTAATTTGTCATCCTTCAAATCAACAACTTAAGATGTAGGAAAGTACGATTACAATCTATCAAACCCAAAAGTATTGTGTGGTTTACTAAGTCTATTTGTCAGCCTTCAAATCAACAACTTAAGATGTAGGAATTAAAGTATGATTACAATCTCTCAAACCGAAAAGTATTGTGTGTTTTGTTGTGTCTATTGAAGTGTTATGACTTTACCTTTTGGCTTTTACAACTTAGAAGCTAGTATATTATTATTGTAATGGGTTGGTAAATGTAGACTCTACGCATTTTTCATAACTACTCAACGTCCAATTTATTTTCGTAGTAGTTTCTTATTTCTTAAATATGTTTTGCATATTAAGTTTTTATAGTTTCTTAAATATGTTCTGCATGTTAAGTGATGTTTTTTCGAAGGGAGTGGATGACGGGTGTTGTAATATGATTGCACTTCAAACTATTGTTGTAGTTTCTATTGATTGCCTTAATTGTCAGGATGAGTGAAATCTGCATATTTCAAAATTCTGTAACATTAATTTGACATTTTTTCTTCTCAAGAGCACAAAACACACCCCTTGAGTGAGCTTTTTATTAGTTTTTGCATTGTGTTAGATTGTATAAAATTTGGTGGCATTATTCACACGCTTCATGATCATATTAACCATCATAGTCGTTGAAGTCTTGTCTTATATCTTTTATTTGTTATAAGCCACATTCGTCAGAGTTTTCAGAACTCCACTATATATATTCATTATCAACCTCGGAACTAATCATCTATCACTAGTAGACTTTTAATTGGTAGACCTTTTGGTCTGTATACGTCAATGTATTCCCTCATCTCAAATCATGACTTTGTATCAGAATATTATTTTATACGTTCATGATATGTTTTGTTAGGACGACAATATTGGCTCTAATGGTAAACTTAATAAAAAGTTCTTTATGTCACATATTATGCCGGTGGTTTTGTAAATTTAATCAAGAAATCGGTTTTGTTGATACGTCACTTCACAATTGTTCAATTATTATATTCAATATTACAACATCAATAAAAATTTACTATACATGAGAGGTATAGCGCCATAAACTAACAAAAATACTACTTAAAGTAGAAAATGAATCTATACCTTCTAACCTATTTTATGCACCAACACCTATACTATTTTTATATCACATGTTACATATGTTTTGTTTACAGGTGTAGTTTAATAGTACTTACCAATAAATAAAGAAAAAATGTTTATTTTGAGAATGATAAATAATTACTGGGTAGGAGAGTTGGGGTAGAGCTTAGCTGGAAACAGAGGAAGACAGCTTTCACCTTCTTTTTACCACCATAATATTCTAAATGACATTCATGTCCTTACCCTCATTTCAAGGACAGATATATGTAATTTCCTCTTCCAAGACAAAAAAAGAGTGATGTTCTATAACTATATTAAGTTTTTTTTCTTGAAATTAGGAATACTAAGTAATGTTTTTTTATAGAATATGTGTTACATCTTTGAATATATAGACAAACCCGCTTTTTAACTTGTTTTTAATTTTAATTATAAACCACAATAACTCTTTTAACTCTAAATTTATGGAAAAGAAATGTGTGAATATACACGTAAGAGAAGTGGCCCTAGCCCCACACGCAACCTTTAGAGACGGTCTTTTTTTTAGGAAAATTGGTTTTTATTGGTCTCAACTATTTTATTTTTGCCGGTGATGGTTCAAACTATCATTTTGGCTGGCAACGGTCCCAAATTTCACATACGTTGATTCCACTAGTCCGCGACTAACGGAGTGCTAACCCCGTTAGGTAATTGTTGATGTGTCCGTCCTAGTTGTCAAAATCAGCTGACATGGGCATCCTACGTAGACCGGCTGTGTATTATTACTAACATTTTATACTTAAACATTTTACAAACATAAATTCCCAATTATACACCACCCTAAATCCCCAAATTCTCTCAACTCAAAAACCCTAATTGCACCTTCCAGTCGGTTGAAAGACGAACAAGCAACAAGCCCTAATATTTAACAATGGATAATCAAATACGGGTTTCCTTCCACACTAATGGAGCCTTTGATTGTTGGTAAGTTGCTGGAACTAGTCATCGACACGATGCAACAAATCACTGAATTCGAACCACCACTCACAGGCTTCAAAATAACCCTGAAGTCGATCGAACCATCATTCGTTGATATTGACAAACTCTCGAATCGCCCTGTTGAAGAGAGGACAATGCTTCGCGGCTTGTTAGACGATGGGATGAAGCTCGTTGAAGAGTGCTCTAGCATTGATTCAATTAGGGCTTGGCGATGGGACACTGCTCTACGGCTTTTAGTGTGATTAAGGCTTGAGATTGAAATTGATTCAATTAGGGCTTGACTATAATTTGGGGATTTTGAAGTAATCGAACGTTGGGATAGATTTGGGGATTAAGTATAATACACAGCCGGTCTACATAGGATGCCCATGTCAGCTGATTTTGACAACTAGGATGGACACATCAGCAATTACCTAACGGAGTTAGTACTCCGTTAGTCGCGGACTGGTAGAATCAACGTATGTGAAAGTTGGGACCGTTGCCAGCCAAAATGATAGTTGGGACCAGCGCCGGCAAAAATAAAATAGTTGAGACCAATAAAAACCAATTTTCCTTTTTTTATAGTTACATACTAATTTAGTGACTTCTCTTGCCTGCTTTGTTCTATCAGTCAAAAATTGTTCAGCTTGAACCCCAATACAATTTTATGTGCAATTAAACATAGTAGGCGCTTAGTCATCTTGATTTTCAATGGCAATGGGTTGCACTAACTAACACAGCGTAACTTTCAGTGTTCTTCTAACTCTTGAACTGTTAAACAAAAAATAATTACTTTCAGGTCTCATAAAAGTCTTTGAAATCTCAGCCACCACCATATGCATATAACTTACATAATATAAGTTAATAAAGTAGTTAAACGTCTTTTAACTTGTTGGTAGTTAATTGTTTTATTATTTAAATTGCTGATATTTTATTGTCTTTAAATTTCCGTTACATCTTTAAAAGAATTAACATATGTGAAGAAACGTGGATCTACTCACTGGTAGCAGATCTACTTTCCCCGGGTGTGATTAAACTATTTCACCGATGGTTCTTCTGGATCCGAGTTCTTCCACCTACAAAATGAACAGCGCCGTTACTTACCCCTCAGAAAGGGACAGAGGGGTCCTCTTTGGGGTAACCCTCCGGCGTGAGAATCAGTATCTTTTGGAGAAGATAATAATGTTGTATGTAAGTGAATCTCAAGAGTATTGCTGAATCGCTGAATACCCTTGATGATGTGACTGTGTGTCTTTCTGTAACTGACTGTGAGTGAATATGATTCAATATGATTGAATGTGATATCACTGCTTGTAACTGTCAATGATTGAGTGTGAATGAATGTCTCATCAAAGTGGAGTTGATGCTGTATTTATAGTGCTAGGGTTTCCACTGGTTGGGCTCAGCCTCGTTGGCCTCCTCCAACCGCACTGCGCCATGTGTCCTCTGGGACACCTGGCGCTTTCTCGTTGGTTGTAATCATGTGGTAGCACATGTGTCATGCTGAGTTGTCGACCTTTCATTTGGCAGCTGTCAACATCAGCATATTCTTACTCCTTAAAAAGATGCCTTCTAGAAGATTGTCTGACGTGCACAATCAAGGTTGCCCTAACCCTGATTTGGATAAGGACGAGGTTGATTATGTGCACGTGTGATATGCGCCCATCCTGAGGATGCGCGAAGTCTTCTTTTTATTCTCACGCGCAGATATTTCATGCGCAGGTGTGATATGCACGAGCGTGTGATATGCGCCGCGCGCTGGTGCGCCACGCGCAATTGTGACGCGCGAGCATATGTGATGTGCAAGAGCATGCGATATGCGCCGCGCGCATATGTGATGCGCGAGCATATGATGCCTGAGCATGTTTTGTATGCGCCATGCGCCTGGGTTTTGGCTTTGTGCCTTCATAATGTCTTTATCTTGCGGGTTGACCCGGCTTGCTTGGTGTTGAGGCGGGTACATACCTCTTCAAGCCCCCCCAGTCTGATGTGTGTCTTATCTCGCGCGAGCGTGGTAAGATAGATATTAGACTCACGGAGTTGTCCTTTTGTAGGGGGTTTTGTCGTTTTCTTGGTTGTTTCCATCGTCGCGCGAAGTTCTATCCATTTGGTTGAAAACGAAAGGTCCAAACACGTGGTTGGTTGGTGATGACGTGCGCCGTAAACGTGTCAGACGTTTCGTGTGCTCGAGGTGCTACAGTTGCCTTTCACGTCCCCTCACAACTGTCTTGAACACGTGTCGCACTCGCATTGGTTTGTACCTGCGAGTGAGGGCGCGTGTCTGTTCCGTGGCAGGTCGGTTACATCTTTCTGTCCCCTCACACAGCTGTTAGGGACACGTGTCGCGCCTTCCTTGGGTTGCCCCTGCGAGTGGGGGCGCGTGGAATCCGATCAGCTGCCACTTTTCTCTCTCCTGGTCCTATAAAAGCAGGCCCTTAGGAAATTTTTATCTTCATCTTCATTGTTTCTAAAATTCAAATTTCTGCTTTCAAATTCTGATTTGAGTGTTTACATCGATTGGAATCCTCGATTATCGGCTATTACAGTTGTATGTCTGATAGTTCATACTCGTCTAGCCCTTCAATCACCTCCGTTGCCTCTCGAAGACGCCGTGTGAAATCTGTGGTGATGTCGACATTGAAGCAAAAAGGAAAGGGGAAGAAGGTTGTTGAAACCACATCGGAGGAAGTAGGGAGGACCAAGGCCACCAAAAGGTGGAATGAAATCCCCTGCAAATTGAAGCAGGCCGATCTCGACAACCTCATCGCCTCTCAGGGGTTTCCCACCCTGTTTGGCTGCATGTTGCCTAGGTCCGGGCAAACGGCGGCGGACCCGCCTGCCGGCTATATATCCCTATATAGCCACTTTTTCACCCACTGCAACCTTCGTCTCCCGATGACAAGGTTTGTGGGTGCACTGTTGAAGTTCTATGGGATTCACATATCCCAAGTCCATCCGTTTGGACTCGTGCGCGTGACTCACTTTGAGTTCATGTGCAAATCCCAGCGCGAGGAACCCACTCCTCGGCGCTTTCAATATTTTTATAAGGCCAAGATCCAAGACAATTGGATCTCTTTTATTCCTCGCAGTCAGAAGGTGAAGTGCTCCACTGTTTCATTCAAGAGCCTTCATGACTGGTCTGAGAGGTTTTTTTACATTAAGGCCGGTGTGATCCCCATCCGTATGACCATGCGCTCTATCACTTCTGCGCCTGCGGATGAGGATGTCCTCAAGAACCCAACTGGCGCATGGGTTAAAAAGCTGACCGCCGAACCATCCCCCGCGAAGAAAATTTGCGAGGAGGCGCTGGTTGGGGTCGGCATGAGCAGGCTCTGGGCCGACAGCGCGCTTGAGCCCGTTATCCAAGTCGACGGGTTGTGTAAGTGTTTTTTTTTTTTTTTTTTTTTTTTTTTTTTTTTTTTTGTTGTTGCGCGAACATCGTTCTTTTGCTGATATCATTTAACTTGTCTTTGCGCAGTCACCAAGGATTACATCCTTGCCGCTTATGATGAACATGTGGAGGGCGGCTCCGTCGAACTTGGCGTTGGGGAGGTTGGTTTCCCGGATCGCTTCGATGACATGTTCATCTTAGTGGATCTGGATTTTGACTTTGACGGTGACGCGCCTGGTAAGCCTTCGCAATCCTGCTCATTCCTTTAGAATACCCAAGTTTATTAACAGTTCTGTCGCTTGTTTTTGTAGATGCGCTTGAAAACTACGAGCTAGAGCTCGCGGAAGAGGAGGAGGAGGAAGAGGAGGTGCCTCTACTAAAGCGCAAAGCTAAGGGGAAATCTGGCGCAGGGGCCAGTAAGAAACAGAAGAAAGAGGACACCCCTGTCGCTCATCCCCATGCTCAAACGAAGAGACCTAAGGAAACCACAAAGGTTTCTTTAAGTTCTCTGCCTGTGAGAGTGGGCAGACCTCCTGTCCACTTGAGGTATGGTGCCGTCGCCTCCTCCGTTCGCGCTGCTGAAGAGAGAAGCCGCGCCGCGCCTGCAACAGGTATACTTTGCTTATCTTCATCTGACTGAGTTATTATTAAACCGTTGGTTATTTGAATGATTGCAGAGCCGGCGACGGTAACAGATCAGCCGCAGGCGCCACAAGGTGCTACGGCTGCGCCGGGGACTCCATCGAAGTCCCCTGTTCTACCCTCTGAAAAGGGTAGAATGAATTTTATGGCGATGTTCGACGCGCGAACAGAGTTGCGCCAAGGTAAGTGTTGCACATTTGTCTTCTGAATTTTTCCTTTTGGACTTAGTCATAAACCATTCCTTGTTTATTTGTTCATAGGAGTTGTAGCTGGTACAACAGTTGCTGATGATACTCCTGACGCAGCTGCCGGCGCCGCTGGTTCTGGTCCTGCTCCTGCTAGTGCTGAGTCTCCCCTTGTTGGGATAACCAAGGAGCAGGAAACGGTGTTGCGCGCCGAACTGGCGGCGTCGAGACCTCCTTCGCCTCCTCCTGCACGTAGCCCTCCCCACGAGGCTGGTTTGGAGCCTTCCAGGTCGCAGCAGAAGAGGCCTGTTGAAGGAGACGAGGAGGACGAGGGGGTTCAAGGTGAAGACTCCTTAGGAGATCGCGCCAGCCCTGCGATGCCGCAAGTGTTCGCAGCGCAGACCTCTGGTGGGGCTGGCGCTGACTTTCCTGCTTCATCCCCGCAGGTATGTATTGATTTGTTGGTCCGCTGCGCGTATCTCCCTATAAGTATGTTTTATGACTTAGAACTTTTCTTACATTTTTGCAGGAAGGTGACCACGTTTACCGCCCGAGATGGAATATTAATGAAGAAAGTTCCTTTCAATCCATGGGCGTATGCGAGGACTTCTGGGCTCATGCCGTGCCTCCTACTGAAAGGAGGTATCAAGAGGAGCGCACTCGCGCGGACTTGCTGAACGACCATGTTTTCGCTGGGTCGGCTTTTTTCGCTGCTTCCCAAGAGCTTCGTCGTGATTATATTAAAGTACGCGACGCTCTTGTGGAAGCCCAGCGAGAGGCTAAGGTGGCCGCCTGGAACCTGTCTGATGCTCGCGCGCGAGCTGAGAAACTCCAGGCGGAGCTCAGTGAAAACCGAGCAAGTGCCAACACCGCATACATCAAGCGCGGGCATGAGCTCCAGGCTGCGCGGGAGAAGCAGCAGTTGGCGGAGGCCGAAGTTGCCAAGTACGCGCGCAGAGTGCGTGTCTTGGAACAGCAGGCCGATGCGCGTGACCAAGCTATCATCAAGAGTATTACTGAGAAATCATCGTTGGAGAGCGAGGTTGCGCGCCTGAAAAGGGATTTGGCGGCCGCGCAGGCCGATAGAGATGAGGCCTTGGCCACGGCGGCGTCCAGCCAGGAAGCACTTGGTGCTGCGCAGGCGGAGAAAGAAAAAATTTTGGCAGCAGCAGCGTCTGACAAGGAGGAACTAAAAAAGGCTAAGGAAACTGTTGAGTTATTAAACTCTCAGGTTCCTGCCCTCGAGACGTCTGTTGCTGGCCTCGCGCAGGATCGCCAATGGCTGGTGTCACAGGGCATGGCTCGCTGCGCTTTGGCGATGAAATATTCCACCGAGTTTCAAGCCCTTGTGATGGACTGCAATGCCGCCGCGCGTTTGGTGGGCCGAGCTGAAGGGTTTACGGATGGGTATGAGTATGGCATGTTGAGGAAGAACCCATCCGAGTACCCTTACAAGTTCGATGCGGCCTGCGCGGACATGGCCGCGGTGGGGGAAAAATATATGAATACTCCCATCCCCATCCTTATGCAGGTACCTTGATCTTAATGAGTTTTACTTTACTAACTTTTCTAAGTGTTTGTACTCATTACTTTTCTAATGATTTACAGATAGCTGCGCTTGCTGACCAGCCCGACCTCGGCGCACTAAAGAAGTTGCTTGATGATTGCGAGAGGGCTGGTGGCGATGATGGTGGCGCGGGGGATGTTGCCCCTGTCAGCGGCTCTGGCGCGGCGAAAGAATCTGCTCGTGACACCGTTGTGATCGAAGACTCCAATGAGGAGGAAGAACTTGACTATGGTCAGTTCGGAGATGAAGAGCAGACCGCGCCAGATGCTGCGCGAGATGATGAGGATGATGAAGCGGCTGACGTCGACGTGGAGACTTGAGAAGCCCTTCATCAAATTTTGTATATTTATCTTTTATACTTGTAGTTTGTAACTCATCATACTTGTAAATTTCGATCCAATGAAATGAAACTTGTTATCTCCTTTTCGTATCTTGCGCATTTCCATTCATCTCTTCATGTTTGGTTGTATAGATATAAGATATGCTTGAACGTTAAAATAAGAACAAGGTTGTAAGGAAATTATTCACTTAACCTCTGTTCTATTTTGTTTGTGGCTCTCGCAGTATCTTGCTCATGCTGACATGCACGCTAATTTTTCGTTATTTCTTTTTCGCGCGTTGGTGTCACGCGGTATGGAAGTATGAGTTTAGCCATTACATGTCAGCTTGTGTTACTCAGATATCCACTATGGTTCCGCGCGCGGCCTCGACCTGAGACCTTAACATGATATGGCATGTACTTTGCCTTAGTTTTGTTTAAGGATTTTTATGATCAGGCTGCGCGGGGTGTAAGATGGATGTATGTGAGTGTTTTGAGCTAAGGCTCTTTGTTTTGGGCTAAGGCCCTGACGATTTTAGAGTTAAGACTCATTAACGTGTTTGAGCTAAGGCTCGTAATTTTGGGCTAAGGCCCTGACGTTTTAGAGTTAAGACTCGTTAACGCGTTTGAGCTAAGGCTCGCGCATGTATGTTTTACTTCGCTTTATTTTGTTTTGAAGTCAATATAGTGTTGTCATATTGTTCCAATTTAATAAAGGAAGTGTGAAACATGTATGCAAAGGTAAGAGAACCAATATTGAAAGATAGCGCGACAAATATTGAAAGATAGCGCGAATCATCATTGATGATGGCTTAAACGCGAATCACTTGTGGCCTTCTTCGAGCGCCTTGACACCTTAATATCAACTCACCCCCCTCTTCCACAAGTAGGTGGAGACCGGGAGAGCCGGAAACCCCAACGGGAACCCTTCACCGCGCCACACGCTTCTTTCGCGAAGCGCTCTCTCAGATGTTTCCACTCCTGCCCCCGCAAGCGAAGAGGTTTCAAGATACCAGTCGACCGAGCGAAAGTGAACAGCTCCGAGCAAATCTTCTAGAGAGCGTACCCTTTGTTTCTACTCTTTCTCTCTTCTAAAAATCACTTAAAAACGAAAAAAGAAAAAAGATTCTTTTTTTCTTTTTGATTTTTTGAAAGATTAAACGAAAGCGGTTGCTAATGCTTGTAGCTTGCTTCTGTCCTTAGTCAATTTTGGACTTCCCTTCCCGCGGCGTGGTTGTCACTGCGCACAAATGATCGCGGTAAACAAATGCTACGCCTGTTGGTGTAGGGATCCCCAATGCGCCGTGCGCTGGCGATGGTACAGCATTAAATTGGGCAATTGTTCCCCTACCCAGGATCATATTGTGGCATGACGTGGTGGGCAAGACCAAGAAGTTAACAACTTCGGCTCGCTTGTGCTCATCATCCCCCATAGTTAGTTCAAATTGAATCTGGCCTAGGGGATGTATGATTTCATTTGAGACACCACAGATTGGTGCGTTCACAATTTCGAGCCGAGCTTGGTCTGCCGGGTCTAACTTTCTGAAACACTGCTCATACATAATGTCAGATTCGCTTCCAGTGTCCACCAGGACCTTTGACACTTCGTAATGAGCAATGTGTGTGGTAATAACGAGAGGACTGCTTATTGAAGGGCCTCCCCTGATTCTTGGGAAGATGACTTGCTGCTCGCGCCAATCTCCGTGAATTTGCGCGTTTCTCTTTCTTGACGTCTGCCCTTGTCGTCCCCCCTCAGCCACACAGATTCTTTTGTACTTCTTGTTGGCAGAGGCTCCCTCCGGTTGCTCATCTTCTATTCTTTGGTTTTTTACCAAGTGAGCCAGCCTGCCAGACTTTACATCCTTCTCGATCGCATCCTTTAAATGATGGCATGCGTCGGTGTTGTGGCCCGGGGACCTGTGAAATTCACAATATTTACCACTGTTTTGCGGCCCCTTGTAGTGTAGTTGCTTGGGAGGCTTGAATTGGACATTCTCAGTACTTAACACCTGTGAAGGTGTTTTAGTGAGGGGAGTCCATATTCTTGGCAGAGGTCTGCTAGGATCTCTGCCGCCCTCCCTCTTGTCACCCTCCCCGTGTTTACGAGCATCCTTTTGGGGCTGGGGTGAGCTTGGTTGCGCTTGTTTTTCCGCGGAAGAAAAACTTGTTGGCTGCAACCTGGACCATACAGAGTTCTGTTTGGCCCTCTTCTCTTTGCTGCGCGGTGATTCAGCCTGATGCGCTCTTTCTCTTGCCCTATCTTGGGCAATCTGTTTCTCATTTCTCGCGAAAACTCGCGATGCCTCCATTAACTTGGCCCACGTG
Source organism: Bidens hawaiensis (assembly GCF_021521415.1). Lineage (NCBI taxonomy): Eukaryota > Viridiplantae > Streptophyta > Magnoliopsida > Asterales > Asteraceae > Bidens > Bidens hawaiensis. The sequence goes on from NW_027492828.1 coordinate 17,005, forward strand.
GTGGGCATACCATCTTTGCTTACGAGAGCTCGTCGTAACTGATCACTGCGCGCGCCTTGTATAAAGGCCACGCGCAGGAGCTGCTCAGTTATGCCCCCGATTGCCAGGGACTCCTGATTGAAACGAGTGATGTAATCTTCAATCGTTTCATCATTCCTGCGGATGCAGTGCATGATGTCATCAGGATCGCGCGTGTGCCTGCGCTGCTGTACGAAGTGGGCCTGGAACTTTTCTAATAGTTCCTCGAACCCATCAATTTGCCCTGTCGGCAAGCTCTCGAACCATACTCGCGCTGCGCCCGTGAGGCAGCGGGCAAACATATGACACCATGTTGGCATCGTCCAGCTCTCTAGGTTTCCCGTGTTATAGAAACCTTGCAAAAAGTCATCTGGATCTGTCGTGCCATCATATTTCCCCAGACCACTTGGCATCTTGGTCTTGTGCTGGATGGGAGCCTGCGCGATGCGCGCAGTAAACTTTGAGTGTTTTACCAGGATGGCTGGTCTGTAGGGTGTGGTTACGTCCACTTGCCCTCTGACCGGTGGGCTGTATGGCATGTGCAGATCCGGATCTGCTCTGGCTCCTGGCGCCATGTTCACAGGCGCGCGGAGCTGCGAGCCTCCTGCATGAGTATCCCTTGTCTTTCTCATGCTATGCACCTCTTCATCACTGAACTCTGTGTGTGCAGTGTGAACAGAATGCCCTTCTTCCGGCGCGCGCGGCCTTTTTGTGGGCTGCTTCTCCATCGCTTGCCTTTGTGTTTGGTCGGCTAGCTTCTTCTGTTTGATCATTTCAGTGTACTTTTCCATCAGACGCCGCTGCTCATTTATGAGCCATTCATTCGGATCGTCTGCTTCATCTTCTGGACCCATTGGTCCCTTCAGCTTCGCGCCGGCCATATTTTGTAACGTGTGATCGTCTGGAGGAGTTTCAGTCTGGCCGTGAGGGGTTGTGACGAAGGGACGGTTGCTGGTGGTACGCGTAGAATCACGCGGAACCCTCAGAAACTGCTGTCCGTCGTTAACACCCTCACGTTCAATATCCTCCAGAGCTTGATCAACGTTACGAACTCCAGAAACCATGGTGATTGAATTTTTTAGATCTGGATGAGATCTGATTGCCGTTTGTAACAGTGGATGGCGCCAATGAAGAAACGTGGATCTACTCACTGGTAGCAGATCTACTTTCCCCGGGTGTGATTAAACTATTTCACCGATGGTTCTTCTGGATCCGAGTTCTTCCACCTACAAAATGAACAGCGCCGTTACTTACCCCTCAGAAAGGGACAGAGGGGTCCTCTTTGGGGTAACCCTCCGGCGTGAGAATCAGTATCTTTTGGAGAAGATAATAATGTTGTATGTAAGTGAATCTCAAGAGTATTGCTGAATCGCTGAATACCCTTGATGATGTGACTGTGTGTCTTTCTGTAACTGACTGTGAGTGAATATGATTCAATATGATTGAATGTGATATCACTGCTTGTAACTGTCAATGATTGAGTGTGAATGAATGTCTCATCAAAGTGGAGTTGATGCTGTATTTATAGTGCTAGGGTTTCCACTGGTTGGGCTCAGCCTCGTTGGCCTCCTCCAACCGCACTGCGCCATGTGTCCTCTGGGACACCTGGCGCTTTCTCGTTGGTTGTAATCATGTGGTAGCACATGTGTCATGCTGAGTTGTCGACCTTTCATTTGGCAGCTGTCAACATCAGCATATTCTTACTCCTTAAAAAGATGCCTTCTAGAAGATTGTCTGACGTGCACAATCAAGGTTGCCCTAACCCTGATTTGGATAAGGACGAGGTTGATTATGTGCACGTGTGATATGCGCCCATCCTGAGGATGCGCGAAGTCTTCTTTTTATTCTCACGCGCAGATATTTCATGCGCAGGTGTGATATGCACGAGCGTGTGATATGCGCCGCGCGCTGGTGCGCCACGCGCAATTGTGACGCGCGAGCATATGTGATGTGCAAGAGCATGCGATATGCGCCGCGCGCATATGTGATGCGCGAGCATATGATGCCTGAGCATGTTTTGTATGCGCCATGCGCCTGGGTTTTGGCTTTGTGCCTTCATAATGTCTTTATCTTGCGGGTTGACCCGGCTTGCTTGGTGTTGAGGCGGGTACATACCTCTTCAATATGCAAATTGAATTTAAAAAATGTGTGATAAAACACATGGCCATGGTTGTAGAGTTGTAGCTGTCGCATTCTTTGGGTCACTTGAACACAAATAATTTGAATGGAGATAGTAAAATAATGAGGTCAACATAAGGTCTCTTTAGTCTCACCACTCCAAAAGGATCAAGTGGAATAGCAAATACTATCACACATGCCACTCAAAATATACATTTTTAAGTGCTAGTTGTTAAATAACTTGAAATCAAGCAAATAGTTGTTTTCTTTATGATTTCCTTGTGGTAAATTGGTATACTATTCGACCTTATAGAGGTTAGATTTGGGGAATTGGGATTCAAATCTTACGAATTGCAAACGTAATGATTTTAAAAGTAGAATAGATATATAATAAAGTGTGTGTTTAACGGTAAAAAAAAAAGTACATGAATCTATCAAAAATTAAAAAATTATTTCATCTAGTTGCCTTGTATCATTTTTCTTGGATTTTAAGGTGATGTCATACATGATGTTGCATAAGTATCCAATAGAGGCCAAAGTTTTAAAATCTTCAAACAAATTCACACATGTTATTTTCTTTGTAACAAGATATGATATAATAACAATCTACTTCTCTATAGTCTATTAGTCTAGATATGATATAATAACAATCTACTTCTCTATAGTCTATTAGTCTATACATCAGCTTCTTTATTTCCAAATAAATTAACAAATTTGATAAGATTACTTTCATAAACCTTAGGCTGAGGGGTGTGGGGGGGCGCGAGAGGGGGCGTGAGTGGGGGCGCCAGCCAATAATATTGTGACGTGTGGCAGAGAGAGAAACTTGATAAGATGGGTGTTGGTAGTGGTGATAGCGCCCCGGGCCATGGTGTGGAGGGGCGCGAGAGGGGGCGCGAGCGGTTTATTTTTTTATTTTTTTATAAATGTATTAAAAAAACGTATTATTAAAAAAACAAGAAATTATTTAAAAAAACACACATTAATTAAAAAAACACATTAATATATAAAAAAAAATTAAAGTACTAAAGAAAAACATTATTCTTATTATTCGGCTTCGTCTTCTTCGATCAACCTCTTCCGGAGACGTTCCTTTTGTTTTTCCATCAGCATTTGGTCGACCGGATTTAGGTGGCTGAAGTCTCTTGCAAGGAAGTCCAAATCTCTCATTCTTTTTTTTTCCTTTTTGTCAATAGAGACCACCTCCATGGTTTTGTTGAATTTATTGAGGGATTCAACAAGATCGTTGATGTTTACGGCTTCCCCCTCAGCCGGTTTTTTCCCCCTGGCGTCCCTTCCCAATGGCCGCCTCCTCGGCGGTGAAGACGTTTCCTCCCCCGCAACGTTTAGGTCGAATCCAACCAGGCAATCCGACCCGCGCGGAAGTGCTGTACGCTCCAGACGAACTAGTTTTAGTCCGTTTCGGCCCTACTTCCGCATCAAGGTCCGGCGCCACCAGCTCAACCCACTTGGAACACCTTCTCAACCTCTCCCACACCTTTACACCGTCCCACGTCTTCACCGTCCCATACCTCCGCAGGCACTCCTGCTTCCACTCTTCGACAGTGAAATTATAGACCGCCAAATCGTCACTGCCACTTGGTCTCATACGACCGGCGTTCCTGTTGAACAGATTAGTAAACAAGCCGACAAATTTTCTGATTTCGGTCCACCGACCCGAAATCATATCGGCGGTCCGCTCTGTACTCCCAACGAGCGAATAGAACGTCTCCCTAACCTTTGTCCAAAAGACCTTGCTCTTTTGGTAGTCCGCTGCAAAATGCATAATAAATTTGTATGTCATTTAACTTTTTTATTTAACTTTTTTATTAAAAATCATTTTTAAAAACGTTAAAACAATTACCGCAACGCCGATCCTCAGAAGTGGCTATCCAAGCCCGACACAGGGCTTCCTTCTCATCCGATGACCACGGAGTGATTTTCCGTTTCGCCCTTCCGGTCGAAGCCGAACCCGACCCGTCCGTTGCAACTTGTTTTTTCCGGTGGACGCGTCTTCTTTGTCCCGCAGCTTCACCTTCTGGTTCTGGTTCTTGTGTCTCCGGAACTACAAAGTTAGGAGACGGTTGTATGTTGGATGGTTGAAAGCCGGATGGTTGTTGCGACCCCGAATAAAACATCGGTTGGTCCGGTGCCGACCATAAATCGTCGTAACTGTAATCTAATTCTAGGTTTGGGTACCAATTTCCAGCCATGTTTTTAAAAAAAGGTTTGGAAGATGGGGTGATTTCGGGTTTTGGGTGTGGTATGTGATATTGGTATGTGATATTGGTTTGGGTTTGATATATGTTTAATACAGAGAAACAAAATCGAGTTGGATATTGGTTTGATATGGGTTTGATATGGGTTTGTTATTATATATAGGAAAAAAAAAGTTTTTTTTTAATAAAACACCCCCCAACGGCTCTATTCACGCTTTCCAAGAAAATTTCACGCCATTCTCAGCCGCTAGCACCCTGGCGCCTGCCTCGTTTTCCGCTCTCGCGCCCCTATCGCGCCTCGGTGGTGTGGTGCTCGCGCCCAGTTTTTTAATATATTTATTATGTGTTACAGTAATTTGTTATATATTTTAAGATTTTAAGATTCCTTTCTAAAAAGTTATGTTGTTTGTAAGGCTGAGGGGTGTGGAGCGCTAGGAAGGGCGCAAGAGGCCAGACGCTCGGCCAGACGCTCGCGCCCAACTTTTTAGAAAGGAATCTTAAAATCTTAAAATATATAACAAATTACTGTAACACATAATAAATATATTAAAAAACTAACGATTTTCTTATTTATGAGTAGTATCATATTTATAAAAAAAACCATTAAAAGTATTATAAAAAAATATTGTATCATGTGAATGAAACTAAAATAAAGAAACATTTGTTCATTTTTGGAACAAGTAAAATCAAAACAGTCCAAGGGCAATTCCGTCATTGACTAAATAAAAATATAAATACCCACCGGTTTCACTTTCCAAATTAAACTTGTTTCTCTCTCACGCATTTCATCAAACACCTTGTCTGCGTTTCATTTCACCCCGCCGTTACTTCACCGGAACAGTATTCTCCGGCCGTCAACTTTTCAAACACTTTCCGTTAAAACTTTCCGTTTATATTCTTCAACAACTCAACACATGGATTACACCACGGAAATTGGTTAACCGGTTAACCAATCGGTTATTATTAGAGAACGTAATAATAATAATAATAATAATTATATGGGGAAGTTAGGGTTAGGTATAGCCGTAGGGTTTGCGGCGGCGAGTTGTGTGATTGCAGCGGCGATGGTGACGAAAAGAGTAAGAAGCATGAGACGGTGGTGGAAGGTTGTTACGGCGGTTAGTGAGTTTGAAAAAGCGGCGGCGACTCCGGTCGGACGGTTACGGCAGGTTGTTGATGCCATGGCGGTCGAGATGCACGCCGGTTTAGCCTCTGAAGGCGGTAGTAAGCTCAAGATGTTACTTACATTTGTCGATAATCTACCCGATGGGTTCATATATTATTATCGGTTCATAAATGCATATAGAAGCAGTTTATGTTGCTAATTTGATTCAATTTTATGTCTTTTTTTAAAACAATAATTTTGGTTATTATTTGTTAATATGTGTGATTCTTGTGTATGTTAAAATATCAAAATCTGATGGTAGTTAGAGACTGTTTGCGTAAATATGCGTATTGACTTGGTTTAGGGCTAGTTAGTGTGGTATTGGTATTAGGTGACCTGTTATTAGGGTTGTAAAAATTGTTAGGCGCTAGTCGGGCGGTGGGGTAGGGACCGGTGATTAATCGGGATAAATTGGATTGGAATTTATATGTAATTTTTCAGATATTTGACCGATTTTGACCAAATAGCGATTAATTGGTGACCAGTCGGTGGTGTACCGACTAGCGTGGGATTTTACAACTGTGTCTGCTATTATGATTTATGAAACATTTTGCCTTCCAGAAGGTTGTTTGAACTTTGAAGTTTGAACCGGTCTTTTTGAAATTTATGCTTTGAATAAATCTTTTTGAAACTTTTTGTTAACCAACTCTTTAAAGAACTGTTGTCTAGTAATTTAATGTAAAGAACTAATTAGTTGTTTAGTTGTCCTTTATGTAGTGTGTGAATTGGTACTGGTTTACAACAAGGCTGACTATTGATGAACTTTAATTAAGGTTGGTGAATTTGTGACATCAATCATAAGATCCTTACCTATTTATAAGTGTATTGACCAAACAGAATTAAATGGACACATACTATTTTGAAACATCATATTGAATGCTGTATTTCAAGACATTTTGTCATGTTGCTGACTGCTGTTTACCTCATTTTGAACTAAATGCTTTTTATCATCATAATGGCTATTTTATTGATGTTAATGGTGTAATTTTAATTTTTTAGGAGTGAAAATGGAATATATTACGCCTTACATGTTGGAGGCACCAATTTTAGGATTCTAAGAATCCAGCTTGGCGGTCAAAGGTCAATTCTTGGTCATGATGTCGAAAGGGAACCTATTCCACAGCTTTTAATGACCAGCACAAGCGAGGTGTTCACGCGTTTACACTTTACACAACATGATTTTATTAGGATTATGTTTATTAATGTGATGTTTTTTTATTTACAGGAATTATTTGATTTTATTGCTTTGTCTTTAAAGGAGTTTATTGAACAAAAGGGGGACAATTTGCAGCTTTCACAAGTTAGAGGAAAGGATCTTGGATTTACATTCTCGTTTCCTGTGAAACAGACATCTGTTTCATCAGGGACTTTAATCAAGTGGACTAAAGGTTTTGCCATTGAAGATATGGTTAGTTAAACAACATACTATGATTATAAGTGATTTGAAACTTGAAATGTGAAGTTTGTAACTCTATTTTCATGTATCGAACATTACGTGGTTATTATTTCAGGTTGAGAAAGATGTTGTTGAATGTTTGCAAAAGGCATTGTCCAGAAGAGGTCTAGATATGAATGTTGCTGCACTTGTAAGAACTTCACTACCCTTTTCTTGTTCTTCTGACCATGTTTTTTACCTTTACTTTTTAAGGATTAAAATATTTGACTCATTGGTAACAGGTGAATGATAGTGTGGGAACATTGGCAGTTGGCCATTTTCTTGATAAAGACACAGTTGCTGCAGTTGTAATCGGGACCGGCACTAATGCGTGTTATTTAGAGCTGGCCGATGCGGTTATCAAATGTCAAGGTCTTCTCACGACTTCAGGAGGCATGGTATCCTTGGTCTTTGAGTCGTTTTACTATTAACTAATAAAAAAATAATTAACGTTTTGGCTCACTTATCAACTTAACTTCAACAGGTTATCAATATGGAATGGGGTAACTTTTGGTCCTCACATTTGCCTAGAACATCATATGACATTGATCTTGATGCTGAGAGCCAAAACCCAAATGATCAGGTAAGTTAGTAATTAACTGATTTTATCTTTATTAATTATGTGACTAATAAAAGGGTATTGTTGCAGGGCTTTGAGAAAATGATATCGGGAATGTATTTAGGTGACATAGTAAGAAGAGTGATTTACAGGCTGTCTTTAGTGTCTGATATCTTTGGACCGTTGTCTTCTAAGCTGTCCACACGGTTTGTGTTGAGGTATGGCTTTACCATTATACCCTTAAATTAAACTGACAACAAGCATGATGTCAGTTTACTATATTTAGGAAGCATGTAAAGTCAAAGAGAAACTTATGTGGGCTCAAGTTAATTATTAGACAACCATTTTTTTGCAAGTAATGGTGCTTGAAGAACGGGTTCTACATTGTTATTATTAATGCTTTTCAATAAATATGCATAGATGTAGGGCTGTTCAAAAAGCTCACGGTTCGAAAAAAGCTTGTTTGTAACTGAGCTGAGCCCGAGTCAGGGTTGGCGAACTTCAAATTTTAACATATATAAAAAAACAAAAATAATACATATAATATGCCTCTCGATCATTTAACAATATGAAATTATAATAATACATTTAATGCTATAAGTTCTTTAGTTTATGCATTTGGTATTATGTATGTTAAAACAGTATTTATACACATATATCAATATGTGTGTAAATACTCGAGCGTTTTACGAGCCAGCTCGTTTAAGTTCGAGCTTAAGCCCGGGCCCAACCGGCTCGGCTTGTTTGTAGCCCTAATTTGAGGTTATTTATATCTAAATTTATGTGATGATAGAAACCTTTCAGAATTATGAAAAAGTATTATATAAGTTAAAGAACTGTTACTTTTTTTCAACCAAACTTTTGGATTATATAACATACAACAGTCAGGTGAATTCAAATGTTGTCATTTCCTATATTATTGTCTAGCTGGGGTCTAGTCACTCACTCATTTGTACCTTAATTTGTTTCTTCATTAAATTGTTACTTATAAGGTTATCTTTCGTGTAAAAGAACCGACCTTTTATCTTATATTCTTAAACTGTTAAGTGGCGGTCCTATTAATATTCTAATCATGTATGGGCTAAAGCCGCCTACTTTTCATTTTTTTTTCTCTTTTCAAAGTGGCAGCCATCTTTCTATTATAAAAACATCTTTCCCATTACGCCCTTTTGATATTGATTCAAATTACTACATTAACATTGGTCGAATGTGAAGAACCTTAAAATAATATATGTTCTTGATGTCACACAGTACACCACTAATGGCAGCCATGCATGAAGATGACTCACCCGATTTGAGTGAAGTTGCAAAGATTTTAGAAGAAACTTTGGGTGTAAGATTTTTTTGCACAACTTTTATTTAAAGTTTTAGATTGTTATTGCAACAGTATTGTTTTTTTAATCAATATTTAACGCATTACTTAACAAGGCACGGACCCAGCATGGAATTAGTAAACGTTTTAGTAGGCCTGTGAACAAACTGAATGTTGAGTGAACCGTTCTGCAAGAAGTTGACATGTGTTCGTTTATTTAATAAACGAATGAACATGAACAAAAGTTGCTCTTTTATGTCCGTGAACATTTGTTTACATTCATTCATTTAAATTCGTTTATGTTCGGTTGTTTACATTTATTTAAGTTAGTTTGTTTACGCTTGTTAATGTATTCATTAAAATTTTAGGCTCATTGGTTTAAACTCAGTTATGGTCGTTCATCTATGTTCATTTATGTTCACCCTTTTACATTCATGAACCGCTCGCTATACTGTTGTTGAACAAACATAAACGAAAACGAACACGTTCATTTTCTTAACTAGGACGAACATGAAAACCCTGTTCATTTATATGTTCGTGTTCGATTGTTTGTTCGGTTAAGTTAAACGAACAAACACGAATATGATCTGTTTTTGTTCGTTTGGTTCATTTACAAGCCTATTGGTTAGCTTTAGGTAGGGTTCAGCCAGTTATTAACCTTTTCATGTTCGGTTATATTTCTTTCTGTAAAAGGTGTCTTTTTATAAACAGATACGCGATGTCCCGTTAAAAGTCAGAAAACTCGTAGTCAAAGTATGTGATGTGGTGACAAGACGTGCTGCCAGGCTGGCGGATGCAGGCATTGTCGGGATCTTGAAAAAGATCGGTCGAGACGGGACAGGTGGCATTTCAAGTGGAAGAATCAAAGGTTATAAAATTGGTAAAATGAGAAGAACAGTTGTCGCGGTTGAAGGCGGTTTATACACAAGCTACACTATTTTCAGAGAATATTTAAATGAAGCTGTAGCTGAGATATTAGGTGAAGAAATCGCGCCGTTTGTAATATTGAAAACGATGGAAGATGGGTCCGGGATCGGGACGGCTATGTTGGCAGCATCGAATTCAGCTCGAAGTGTGGATACGGTACAGGTTCTATGAACGTATATATTGATATATGGCTATGATATATATGAATATATATGAAAGTATACATATATAGTGCCAGTAAATTGTAAATGTTTCCATTTATATATGATCTATATGATGTATAGAAGAGAAGGTTGTAAATAGGTCATATAGTGGTAGAGATTAAGGTTGTGGCAGTCCTTTGTAGGCTCAGAATGTGTTCATTGTTTCTTAGGGTAAAATAGTAGCAATTTGAATTAGAATTTGCGTTTTTGGTTTATTAAATTATGTTAAAACTAAAAAGCTTCTGCAGTTTTCAAGGTTATTTATGTAAGCAAGACCAATCTATAGAAAGATTGGTAAATAGCTCAAGGATATTCAACACTTGTACAGTAGCCCATTGGGTCTTCTTTAACCGATACCGATATTCAAAATGCCAACACAACTACACAAGAGCTTTGTGAAATCAGTTCATGAATTAATCCATGCAAGTGAGGGCCAGGTTGGTTATGTGGTACACTTTCAACATGTTTGTATGCAATATTTTTAGTAACAAAACTGAAATCGAAATGAATCGAATAGGCTACATTAGGTGCTCGGTTTTGATGTCTTCAAAAGACTGGTTTTTGGTTTAGGATGTCGAAAAATTGTTAGCCATCAATTAAGTTGTGTGCATGTAGCTGCTGATCGGGCAGCGCTTCTCACAGTACTGCATTTTTTGGCTTGTGTTTGCATACATGAAAGTAATTAAAATGCCTACACTGCAGAGGTGCACAAACCGGTTTTTTTAAAAAAACCGGTTCGGTTATTAACCGGACCGGTTTTTTTTTGGCCCGGAAAAAAACCGGTTCGGTTAATAACCGGACCGGTTAATAACCGGACCGGTTAATAACCGGTTTTTTTCTGTCAAAACCCTAACCGGTCTAACCGGTTAGGACCGGTTTAGAAACCGGTTAGAACCGGTTAATAAACCGGTTTTTTTATTAACCGGTTTTTTTTTTTTTTTTTTTTTTAAATTTCGCGGTTTCAAATACGAATATTTGTTTTTTATATTTTGTACTTAATGAAGACCATTATTTTTTCACAGTATAAACAAACCGGTAACTACAAGGCAAAACGGACTGACCGAAGCCATTCTTTGCTTTCGTTGTTAGGGTTCTTTGCTTCGAAGATGAGTATGAGTGTGTGTTGGTGAATGTGTTTTCAACAAACCAAAGATTAAAAACACATAACTTTCATTTATAGTTTTTACATTAAAAATACAAACATTAAATCGTTATCGCATATTCGTAACTCAAAAATACAAACATTAAATCATTAACACTGAAGAAATCTCTGCCAAGAACTGTTGTTCATGATTTAACTCAAAAATACAAACATTAAATCGTGAACTAGCAGATGCTCCTGTTGTTCCCAATCGCAGTTTGTTCATGATTTGCCTCCATGTTTGCTGTTTCTTTAACTAAATTAGAAAAATCCAAATCAACAAGTAAATAAGAGCACATATTAGGAAAAAGAATGCTTAGACACGATTACATGAACAACTTGCTGTTTCTTACTCATGATTTGCCTCCATGTTTGCTGTTTCTTTAACTAATTTTCTTCGCTACCCGATCCCGAGCTATTTCTTAGGTAATCGTCGTACGCGGCTTCTTCATCGGTCATTGGTTGAGTGTGTCCTTCATTGACCTCGTCTTCATACAAGCCTGCTTCATATACTCCATTTCCCCATCGAGTGAGCGTTGATGTTGTGCCCTATCTAAAGAGTCCAAGTAATCCTTGTAGCAAATCGACATCTCTATAGCTGGTGCAGTGAGTCGAGTCCTCCTAATCGATATAACCCTGCCAGAAACAGAAAAAGCAGACTCCGAAGCTACCGTGGAAGCTTGGACCGTTAGTAAATCTTTGGCCATGGCGGCGAGGATCGGAAACTCATCCTCCTTACCTCTCCACCAAGCCAGCAAATCAAGACTTCTAAATTTATCCGGAGTCATGTGTTTCACAAAGTTGGTACCACCATACCTTCCAAGTTCACTGCTTGGGGTGTTTACCCTTTGACGTTTACCGGCGTCTTCCCAAATCATGTAGTACATCCCCATTTCAAGGTCGGTTTGGGATTGGGATTGGGCAACAGCTCTTAACGAGTCATGAATTTGGGAAGACGACCCGTATTTTGTAAGGTAGACATCATACATGTTTGACAAGGTGGTGTTGAAAGCATTCTTTAAAGTTTGGCTATAATAGGGGTTTTGATCGTCGTTTAACCCAAGCTCATCACAAATTTTTTCTATTAAAGCTTCAACACCACCAACATTGATGCAAGGGTTTAACGCAACAGCACATGTCAAAACAGCGGGTAGTTGTTGAAAATATTTTCTAAATTTTTCTTTCATTTTTACACCCATATCAAAATAAGGTGCACCCCTACAATCAAGTTCACTCAACTTTGTGCACATGACAGCAATTTTTGGTAAAGCAATGGGGCTTGTTGGATAGTAAACCCCGGATAAACTAGTTGTGCAAGATTTAAAAATTTGAAGGACCTCCGTAACGATCTCAATCAATAACCAGTTTCTAGGATCATATGGTGCACATTTACCCCTACTTGACAAAATTTGATGAAACACAATTAATGATTCTTTTTGTTGGATGGCTTTCTCAAACATATTACAAGTCGAGTTCCATCTTGTTGGACAATCCCAATTTAGCCCCAACCATTGATAATTAGTTTCCACACAAAATTTTTTGTATCTTGAAAATGTTTTATTGTTGCTAAAAAAATCTCGTAACATTCTTTTAAAACTGTTTCTTTGCGTTTCGATCACGTTTAACCCGTCTTGCACGGCCAAGTTGATAATATGTGCAATGCATCGGCTATGAAAAAACACTCCCTCACAAATAGGTTTATACTTTAATTTTAAATGGCCAACCGCGGCCGTATTGTTGGACGCGTTATCAAACGAAATTGAAAAGATTTTATCTTCAATTTTGTATTGTCGAATGACTTTATCCAAGATTTGAAAAATATTTCTACCCGTGTGCGGGTAATTAAACAATTGAAACGCAACGGTTCGTTTCATCATTTGCCACGACTCGGGGTCAACCCAATGAGCCGTCACACAAATGTATGAGTCGGGCGAACCATGAGGTACCGACCAAACATCCGTTGTTAAGTTTACACCAGTTTGTAAGTTTGAAAAGTATGAAATTAGTTCGGATTTAGCGTTTTTCCATGCTTTAAGACAATCTCTTCTAAGGGTTGAACGACTTACGTGTTGGTAGCGTGGTTGAACATAGTTTTGCATCATCTCCGTGAATTGAGGGTTGTCGAAGTGGTTGAAAGGAAGTGTTTGTTGAATCACAAAGTTTGAAAACTGTTGACGTACCGCTTCAACGTCGTACGTAAACACCCCTCCTTGATTCGTCATCTCCGGCTGCGAACTGCTTCCCGCTTCGTCCTTCAAGGCCTTGCAAAAGCGCTGTTGTATATGCGCTTTTAAAGTGGAGTTTGCATCTTTGGCATAGAACTTCAAACAGTGCTTGCATCGAGCTTTTTGGCGACCGTTAGACAGTTCGCATAGGTCGAAATGTTGCCACACATCTTGGTTTCGTTTCGTGGGGATGATCCGAACGACCGTTATGTCTGTGTTCGAGGCACCCATGTTGACGGATGAAGCAGCACTTTGGGAGGCCATGATAATAAGAGCGTATAATCGAGTATGAAATAAACGAGTACGAGTATGAAATAAACGACTACGAAATAAGAGCGTATGGAGTGGTAATGTGGTATAATTGAGTGTGAGATAACAAAATAATCGCGTATGAAATAAACGTTTAGAGCTAGTAGAGTTGTATAATCGAGTGTGAGCTAACCTACCCAATCTAAACTATATATAGTTGTTTGTGGGGGTAAAATGTTAAAAAAAACGGCTAGAAATCAAGAAAAAACGGGCAAAAAAGGACCCAAACGGTCATATGGCCGTTTTATAACGGTCAAAAACCGGTTAACCTAAAAACCGGTTTTTAGGTTAACCGGTTTTTTAATAACCGGTTTTTAAATTTAACCGGTTTTTTAACTAACCGGTTCAATAACCGGTTTTTGTCCACGAATGAGTAACCGAAGTACTAACCGGCGGTTCAATAACCGGTCAAACCGGTTTTTAAAAAACCGGTTTTCATAAAAACCGGTTTCCGGTTAAAACCGGTAAACCGGTTCCCCAACCGGTTTTTTTGAACACCTCTATGCCTACACAATCAAGTCTAGAACTATTTGGTCTGTTAAATATGCAAGTATCTGTAACCTTTTGTGTATTACAAAGTATCTATTTGAGTTTTTTCAAAAAATTATATTATACTTAATTGTTTATCTGCCATGTTATCCCAAAATTAATTTCGTATCCTATATATCACAACATTATTGGTTGAAATACTAATTATAAAGTTACTTTTATAAATTACATAAGCAAGTGACAAAACGTGTTGGTCAGATAGTGTAAAGGGTTATCTTTTACCAAAATGTTTGGGTTAATAAAGGCTGTTTTGGAAAAATATCATATTGGGTCATGCCATTTATCAAAATGGGTTCACTCTTATCTTTTGCTTTTAAGACTAGTGAAGAGTGGAGATAGTGGTGGTGGAGCTTATGGGAGAGGTGGTGGCGGTGACTAGTCGATGATGTTCCTGTATAATCAAATAAGGTTTTGGACCTTTGATGATTCAGCTAGTGGCGGATCCAGGAAATTTTCTCACAGGGGTCGGAAAACTTTTTAATCGGTATTCAGTTGACCATCGCTGCATAATTTTTTTCTGATCCGGTTCGATCGATCGTGGAAAGTAATCAGTATATATCTTTTTTGGTCCGGTTGAGCCCCTCCGATCGGCTAGAATCGGGTCGGCTCGAGTAATATAGAAAAAAGATAATCAAACAAAAAAAATACGTGAAACTTCATTAAATTTGCATAAATAAAATGTTATATGTCTAAAATTGTTTTTTACGGGTTTTCATTTTTTAAACCTTAACAAAAACATCATATAGTACGCATGTCTTTTTCAATAAAACAAATACAACTATCGTTTAAATTCTTATAACTCATTTGATTATGCAAATCAGACTTCACGTACTTCATTGCCGAAAAATATTTTCAACGTTTGCGGTTGCGATGGGTAATACGAGAGCTAGCCTCAATAAACGATAAACCAATACATGTGAAGTTGGTGAGCAAACCAACGCATGTAGAAAGTCGAAACATTTTCTTTAAAGATTAAAGCTCTTATAATCCATTAAACTGACATAACAAATTATTTGGGCCATTGTAACCTTTTTAATAAGTTAAATGTAGATTGGGTTGAAAGTTTTGGGCTTTAAGTTAAAACTTAGGAATAGTTTGATTGGACATTTGGGTTTAAATTTGAATTAAATTTGTTTTAGTTAAACTCAAATTTAGTTATTTATGTACATTTATATAATTATAAATGTAAATCTGTAAATTTATTTTTTATTATGGCCGGTCTCGAAATTTCATGGGGTCGTTCTTGAATTTTCACAGGGTCTTTTTGTCGTTCTCGAAATTTCACAAGGGTCGGTGTCAAAATTTCACAGGGGTCGGTCGAGATTTTAACACATATATACCGCTAATTTTTTTTCACAGGGGTCGGCCGACCCCCTACTCAAAGAGTAGGTACGCCAGCAACGAGTCTGTCTAACGATTATTTTTATAAGAAAATCACATAAATTAACAAGGTGACAAAATGGTTTGCCAAAAGTCCAAAATAAACATGGACACCTAGAACAAATCGCATAAGTGGGCACAAATGCATAATAGGCTCACAATGAATGCAACATGTGTACTCATTATGCTCACACACGAATACACGATTTTCCTTATAAACCATTAAGATTTCGGCATTAGGCATTTTTCAGACGTGAATACTTTTGTGGACGGGCCCGCTATATAGTCATATATATTGCAGGGTTATGCAACTCTGTGCTTCTTTTTAAATTGTATTTATGTAACGTATTTTTCGGTTTCTCGATAGAGCCCCAAGATTTTGAATGTTGACCCGTTAGAGCTAGTCTTATTAATTTATACATGTTGTATTTGAAAAATAACTTCAATTATCTTACTATCTCCAGTCACTCAATTATTATTATTATTATTATTATTATTATTATTATTATTGCCATTGTTACAATATATTAATTCAAACTCAGTTGAATAATAGTTGCTTTTGATTAGGTTTCATAAACCTTTTACAATATATACTAACTATAAAGTAATGCTTATTTTTATCTATGTTTCAAATTTAGTCTTGTTTAATACGGAGTTGCGCATAATAATGTACCAATTGTCTAAAGAATAGATGAACAAGCCATTAACTTTTGATTTATTTTAACGTCTATTTTTTATCGTTTTGACTTAGTTATTATATTCTATGATAATGTGTTAATATTTTGGTCAAAACTATTTTGAGTTAACATGCTGCAACGGATGTGTGTCGTTCAACGTTTTAAAGTCTGTTTTTATTTAATTTAACGACCCCACCACTAACATGCTAGTCCATTAGTCCTAGATACTAGCTCTATAAGTTAAACGTCTTAACTTAGATATTATTTTTACTAATTCTAGTACCACCATGACACTAATTCCATCGTATCTTTGATATCAATTTAAAATATTTGAATTGGAATAATATTTGGAGAAAGATACAAATAAATAAATAAATAAATAATATCAGAATATAAATGAATGACATCGGCACGCGTTACAACGTGTAAAACATATACATACATACATACTACGGAACCGGAGACACCAAAACCTGTATCGGAGCGAACAAAGTAACTAAATTAATTAATTAATTAATTAGGTCAAATTGAATTCGAATTCGAAGAAGATGAAGAAAGCCGGAGCCGAGAAGAAGAAGGCCCGGCGATCTCCTGATACTCCTCCTACTCCTTCTAGTAATAATAAGGTATTATTATTATTATTATTAATCGATCTATATGTATATTAATTCTTCAGCATTACGTGTTTGTGATATATATATATATATACAGGTGTAGTTTCAGATTGTTTAGAAACAAATTGTGTCTTATTATGTGGAACTAACTAACTTTGCCACCTTCAAATATTTTATTTTGCCTAGGGTTTCATATAATTGTTATTGATTGATTTTGCTTGTAAATTTTGCATATTGAAATTAATTGATTAACCATAAAGTTTCCAACAATTTCCCATAGGTTTTAGCTTTTATAAGAATTGTTGATTGCATCAATCATGATAATTAACCAACTTGGACCGGTGGAGTCAACTTTACAGAATTAAAATTTTGCATCGAGCGGTTAATACTACATATGAAATTGTCATCTGTTTACTGTCAAAGAGTGAATTGCATCAAGTGTTTGTAATTTTGGTTCATCTCGAAATTCTTATGTCTTGTTCTGCTGTTACATTTGGTGTTTTCTATTGTGTTTACTTGGTTAGCATTTGGAGAGCCCTACATAAGTGGAAAAGTTTGGTTTTGCTGGATTTATTGTTTCGATCTACATTATAGCTAATAGGTTTACGGAGCACAAAGATATTTCGTCTATATCAGGACTTTTCGCTAGCAGAAGTGAGACCTTGTAGCTACATTGGGTTTTAGATTCACAATTTCATTCTGCCGTGTCACACCGTAATTCTTGGTTTATTTTGGATAGAGGATGTTGTGTCAATGTAATGCTGTTATCACTTATCAGAGCCTGCTATCAGTCTCCTTGTCATAAATAATGTTTGTCTGTTAACTTTTTCTGTAGTATTTTGTTATGTAGAAGTCGTCGTCAATAATAGGATTTTTTCAAAAACCATATTGCAGAATGCTTTCTCACAAGCACTAAGGTGCAGATTTTATTTGTAATGGAGTCTCTGATATTGCACTAGTATTTACATTTTAGACTTAACCTTGTTCATGTTGTCATTTAGTACTTTATGCTTTGAAGGCATTGCATTATAAAATTTTTGTAATGAAAATCTTGATTGATTACTGCGTGCACACGTCTAGAGTTCTAACTGAAATTATTGTTTTGGAACCAGAAACAAGTGAACAAGAAAGACGTTTTCCAATTATTTGCTGAGAAAGTGAGAGATCATAAAGACTTGGTTTCCAGGTGGGCCGTGTTACAAGAAACCCGTGTTGAGTACTTTAGAGGAAAAGATTTTGTTACTTTTCTGAGAAATCATTCAGAGCTCAAAGACATATTAGAATCAGAAAGTCATCTAGAAGTAGAAGATATTGTTGATGCACTATTAAGAAAGAATCTTTTAGTTCGTTGTGATCGTGTGGTAAAAACCGTACGCCCCGGAAAAAAAAACTGTCAACATGGCCAGCTCATTTAGAAATATATTCTGTAAGTTTTTATAAATTATATATTTTGGTTATATAAACCTCTACTTTTTTATTTTATTATATCATTTTATTCTATTTTGTTTACAGGAGCAGAAGTTTTCTGATAATGATGCGTTTTTTGCATGGACGTTTGTAAACAAGCGTCCACTATGGCAAACACTTTTATCATTATCTTGGCCTGTTTTGACCCTTGCAATCTGCTTGTTTCCTGTGTATCCCCATCGAGCAAAGCTGCTTATACTCTACTTATGTGCTGGGATACTTCTTCTTATACTTTGCCTGCTTTTGGGTACGTTTTTTATTCTTGTTATTTATATTTCTTGGAAGTGTTTATTGTTATTGTTTTATATTATGAGATTTCGTTGGTTTGACAGCCATAGCACCAAATGCTTTGATTTGTACATGACTACATGCAATGCTACTCGCATATAGGCTTGTAAACGAACTGGACATTCATTGAATCATTCAGTGGAAAGTTAATTTCTTTAATAAATGAATGAACATGAACAAAAGTACAAAATATGGTTCATTTAGTTGAATGAACATGATTACTGATTAGCTTAAATTAAAGGCGTTTTAGTAACAATGTTGGGAGTCTTCATCGCGCCTGATATAATATTTTTTTCTTTATACTGCCTTTCTTTATCATTGCTATTAACATTATTTATGGCATTTTGATGGTTCTTATAATACAACACACTTGTACATTATTTGTTTACATTTTTATGTTGTTAAAGAGCATACACAAACTCACCAACTTCTAATATGAATGAACTACAAAGTAACAAACTCTTGATCTGAAATTAATTAATAAATAATAGATTTTATTGTGTATATATGTTGAGTTGTTGACAGTGAGAGCCTTGATATTTGGTTTATCATGGGCTTTACTTGGGAAGCGTATATGGATTTTCCCCAACATTCTTGCTGAGGAAGCAACATTGCAAGAGCTTTTCCGTTTTTGGCCCCAAAAAGACGAGGATGAGAAACCGAAGCTAACAGCAAGAATCTTTTATGCCACTGTGGCGGTTTTAGCTATACTACTTTTGAGGCATCATGCCCCTGATGAGGCTGCTAGGGCCAGGTAATCATTGTTAACAATAATAAATAACCGCAGCAATATCTTTTTTTTACCTGAATGCCCATAATTACTGTTACGTGAAAGTTGACTGTATTGTGGTTATTTTTACCTTCAGGTATCAGAAGCGGGTTTCCAATATCATTGATGATGTCCTCGAGTGGGACCCACGGTTGGCTTTGTCGGGTATGATGGATAGCATGCAATCAGAGACCGACAGCAACGGTGGAGGCGGTGAAAGTGGACAGGCTGCTTCCCCTGAGTATGTCGAACATGAGCATGATGAAAGTATAGATGAAAAAGATTTGCACAACGATAATATATAGGAGAATAGATGTGAACAGATTACAGTTCAAGTTTTCAAAAAAAGGCATCTTATGTATTTGATTTTTATGTTTTTGAGTGAATTGAGAGTATTATTTTGATTTTTTTTTCTTACAACCTTTTTGGTATTTTTAAGTTAAGACCAAACTGTCAGAAAAGCGGACCGAACCAAACCAAAATGTCACCGACGAACATAACTAAGGTGGTGACTATAATCATAATGGTTAAATGGGTCCGATCATGTAAATGTTTATACATGTTACATTCAAAGCATACCTTAAGCATTGGGTTTCAGAAAATGATTAGCAACTCTTATAAGATTACCTACTTTGTTTAACTCAAAACTTTTCAGTATGCCCATTGAATGTGTTCAAAGGTGGTGCCATGAGAATGGATACATCATACATCATATGTAAGACGGTGAAACTATTTTATCTTTTCATTATTTTACAATTTTAATAATGAATATGAAGTCTTAATAAGTAAATAATAAATGAATCATAAACCTGGTTTTTATTTCAGGTCCACATTTCTAAAAAAATAACCATAAAAAAATAAATATTTCACTGAAAGGTAATTGAAGAGGTAGGTCCCAGCAGAGCCCAGTTGGACCCGCAAGACTCACCTTAAACAGGGACGTTTGCGCAGAAACCAACTGGATCCGCAGGACCAACCATGCTCAGAGACGTGACGTCCTTACGCGCAGTACGCAAGCTGGTCCCGCAGGAAATGCCTCCCAATGGTGAAGGACTCCGCCTGTCCCCGCAGCCTCGGATACAAGCCATTAGGGAAGGCCACCCGCGCAGCAAGGCTACACGCACAAGGCACTTAGCTCTCAATCGTTCAGTGTCACCTGAGAATGAGCGAAGCCGGGAACAATCCCGCACAAGGGCGGGAGGGGGAATACTCCCGCCCAAATAAGCCAGTCCGTACGATACAGGAAGATCTTCTGTACTGTACCTGACGAGGTATGGGAAAAAGATCTGACTAAAGATACGACAGCTTATAGACAACAGTATGGCGAGCAGCATGCTCCTACACTGTATGTCACTATTAGCCGCTGCCTACTCACCAACTCTTGTCATACCACGTGCGTAGCTGACAGTTGGTGGAAAAGGAATAGTATACAGCAGGCCTGGTCGCTGTCAGCCGCTACCTACCCACCAACTACCAGCAGGGCACGTGCGTAGACTACTGTTGGTGAACAGGAACACTGTTGCAGCCGGCCATACCTCCTTGGAAACCTACCTTCGGCTATAAATACCACAAATGGTATGACCATCTGATCTTATCTTGTATTATCATATCATATCTTATCACATCATCATCATATTATACCTGATATCTACTCTAGCAATCTCTTAATATACTTTTATATTTAAAGAGCAATCTAGTCTGATTCTCACGCCGGAGGGTGGTCACAAGGAGGAACCCCCCCCTTCTCAGTGACGAGCTCACGGTGTCTGTTTTGCAGGTTATCAGAAGAACCATCTTCTCAGGGTCTAACCCCTCGTGGGAAATATCTCTCCAACCCCCAGGTTACCAGTAATCTGTCCGGGGTCCGGTTAGTGTTTCTTCATTGGCGCCATCCGTGCATAAAGCTAGAACTACATTTTTCTCCAGTTTTTTCAAACTTCTACAAAGATGGTTAGAGAAATTCCGGTAACCACGACCCCAGCTACTGGGGGGAATACCGGTAACACAGTTTTTACAAACACTACCCCGGTTACCCAAGCCGGGGCAAGTGAAGTAAATTTTACGAACACTACCCCAGTTACTCATGCTGGGGCAAGTGCAGTAAATGATCGCCTACTGGGATCCACTGATACCCAGGTTGAGAAACGAAGACTCCCCCGCCAAACTCTCGATGAAGTCAAGGCATGGGCGGAGGCACGACAAAAGGAATTCCAGGCCGAGTTGAACGAACGCTTGCGTTCCGTACAACAGGCCGAAGAATTCGAATACTGGGAGGATGACTCGGAGGAATCTGACTCCGACGCGAACCCTCGCCATAGGGCAAAAGGGAAGCGTAAGGAAATGGAATCCCAACCGAAAAGGCATTTTGGACAAGCCTTCAAACCAAAAAGCACAGGTGGAAGTCCACGAGACTTCTCCAAAACGTTCAGACCAAACGTTGCAAATGCAGGAATGTCCAAGTTTGCAAGGGACATTGCAGAAGCAATCGCCCCAAAGAGTGCCAAACAAATGCCTAACATAGGCACATATGACGGTATATCTGATCCAGACGACCATTTGAACAGGTTCATAGCGGGGGCAACCGTCAGCAATTGGACGGAACCCACGTGGTGCTACATGTTCCAAATGACGCTTGTTGGGGCTGCTAGAGCTTGGTTTGATCGTCTACCGGTCAACCACATCTACGACTGGGCAGACTTCCAGCAGAAGTTTAGCCAACACTTCAGCCAGCAACGGAAGTATACCGAGGAGCAATGGACAATCCTCAAATGCATACGAGAAGAAGATGAATCTCTGCCAAACTTCATCACTCGCTTCAACTCGAAGAAGCTAAGTTTGGGCAATATCAGTGAAGATCTTGTTCGCGCTGCCTTCATCCAGGGCGCGCATGACCCAGAGCTCATCCGCACCCTAACGGGTAAAGATGGTATGCCATCCACATGGGATGCCATCATGACAGCAGCAAAACGCTATGCGGAAACGGAGAAGCAACTGGGTAGAGATCTCCCACAGAGCACAAACCTCTACACTCAGAAGACGAGAGAAGACAATGTCCTCACCGCCCGATTAAATAAAAAGCGGAAGCTAGGCATTTGGCAGTCAAGGGTAAACTTTGACACCTCATCCGGCTTGCAACATCGATTGGGCGGAAGGGATAATGTACAGCCGCACCGAAACTCCAGATGGACGCCACTCACCAAAAGCGTCACTGAGATATTCGCCACTGAAGAGCTCCCGTGGCCAAAGCCTCCAATAATCCGACATCGTCACGATGCTGATTGGAGCAAATACTGTGACTTTCACAAGACAAAAGGCCACAACACTGAAGAATGCATAGACGTAAAAGACATGGTCGAAGCATTTGTCAGAGATGGGACGCTCGCGCACCTCGTGGCGCAATAAAGGCTGAGCAGGCGGGTGCGTGTAGAACCCCAGCGGGGGAAAACACGAATAAAAATTCCAGCTTCAATATCGAGACTACATGCTGCGTAAAGAACGAGATCCCGAACCAGGTGCGTATCGGCTCGATGGCACTCCCATCCCAACATGGAAGGGAGCTCATTTACACAGTTTGCATGTAAATCAATTCCAATTTGTAAAAGGCCCAGAGCCACTTCTAATGGAAATGATTCTCTTTAGAACATCGAAGCTGATGATTTTACTTTTCTGCACTAATATGACGATATTCACATTATGCGAAGTCGTTGCGTGGGAAGGCGGTTCTACCCGCATAAACCCAATAATGTGAAAAAACCTTCACGCAGGTCAGTTGAAGGGGAAAGGTTCAGCACCCAAAAATGAAAGTGCCGGTCTATCCGCACGAATCATAATGAGGAAACTGAACAATAACCTATCAACAACCGCGCGTCGAACGGTTAAACTATGCAACACTGGTGACGGCATTCACATTACGTGGTGACGGCATTCACATTACGTGAAGTGGTTGCGTGGGAAGGCGGTCCTACCCGCACAAACCCAATAACAGGAAAAAACCTTCACGCAGGTCAGTAAAAGGGGAAGAGTTCAATTATTCCATTAAATGAAAGTGCCGGTCTATCCGCATGAATCATGAAAGGAAACTGAACACTAACCTATTGACAACCGCGCGTCGAACGGTTCAAAACAAAATTCTCAAAAGGATAAGGAAAACCTACACGCAGGTCAGATATGGGTAAAGTTTTGCCATCCTACTAAGTGCAAGTGACGGTTCTACCCGCACAATCACGAAAGAGGAAGCAAAACTTCACACCTATTATCAACCACGTTCAAAGGTTAAATTATCCTCAAAGGATGAGGAAAACCTACACGCAGGTCAGATATGGGTAAAGTTTTGCCATCCTAAGTGCAAGTGACGGTTCTACCCGCACAATCACGAAAGAGGAAGCAAAACTTCACACCTATTATCAACCACGTTCAAAGGTTAACTTATCCTCAAAAGATGAGGAAAACCTACACGCAGGTCAGATGAAGGTTAAAGGTTAGCCATCCTACTAAGTGCAAGTGACGGTTCTACCCGCACAATCACGAAAGAGGAAGCAAAACTTTAACCCATTATCAACCACGTTCAACAGGTTAACTTATTCTACACTTGGAAAATTGCTAATTTAAACTAAGTATGCAAGTCATAAGTTTATAAAGCAAGAAACCCAAAGAAGGAAATAACAATCTTATACGCAAAAAGATTAATATTTCACAAACGAATTATTACAAGAATGGCCTGGTAACTACCCGCCTACGATGTACAAGACTATCCTAGCAATGGGAAGGGATCTTCAGGATCAGGCTTCAGGGCCACTTCCACTTGGACCAGCACCGTCAGTAGAGCGTGGCTGTTCAAGGTAAGCCTTAAGGATAGGTAGCCCATCATCAGCAGCAGCAATTTCATTCACCTTCTCCACCACCGGATGCGGGAAGGCGGCGTATTGATTTACTGCTTGGTCATATATGGCTTCGGTATCTACATTGTATAAAGGGAAGTTGGATGGCGGGACGCCTTTCTCAACAAACCCTAGACCAAGCAGGAAGCCGGCCCGTTCCCCATCCTCGTGAGAAGCGTTGAGGGCTGCGCTCATGGCATCATCATAAGTAGTCTCTGAGAAGACCCGATGCACAACCTACAAAGAAAATATATAAGTGAAACACCTTTTCTATGTACAAAGGAAAGCGTGAAGGTGTAAAGCTAAACATACCTGAGGCAACGCCTCTCGAAGAAGCCATTCCTTGGCAACCAGAGCTTCTTGGAGGGCGGCTTGAGCTTGGGTGCAGGCGCGTTCGGCTGCGCTTTTGTTAAGGTTGGCAAGTAGCACTTCCTTTGCAGCAGCCTCTTCAACGCCCTTAAGCTTCCGCTCGGTGTGATCAAGCACGCCCCTCTGGTCCAGGATTTCTTGAAGCTTCTTGGCATCCTCCATCGCCAAGGCATCATGAGCACGTTGGAGAGCCTCCAATTTGGCCTTGAGCTCCTCGTTCTCCACGCGTAAAGGCTCAGCAACGGCTTCAGCCTTGGTGGCCCTCTCGGTTGCGTTCCTCGCAGTCTCCTTAGCCAGCCGAAGCTGTTCGTTAACAGCTTGGGCAGCCTTGGAGCGGGCCTCGAGTCGCGCTTGAACCTCAACCTCGAGGGCCTTGAAAGCCTTCTCCTTCTCCGCAGCAGCTGCGGCCAACTTTTGGTTCTCCTCCCGAAGAGCCCGCGCTTGAGATACGTCTTTGGCGCGAGCTGCTTTTAACTTGTCGTTTTCACGACAAAGCAGCTCGACGCGTGGCTGCATCCGGGCCTGGAGAACCCGAAGCTCATTGGTTAGCCTACCCTCCTGGTAGCTAGCCATGGCTTCCCCCAACGCACCATGGGGAGCAGCGTGGCGAGCCCATTCCACGCACTCCACAGGGGTACGAAGGGTTGTTCCTCGGCGTATGTTCCATCGCGGAACATACACTTCATTGGAATCCGACACTGCAAAAACAAAAAAGCAGTTAGGAAAAGATGATAAAAAATAAAAGTGAAAAAGGGCCAAAGGAACCCTACGCACCTGTAGGGTCTATAACAGGCCGATAGCCGCCGAACCCATCACCTGAACCCAGAGGAAACCCATCCAAAAGGTCAGGCAGATGGGAAGGTGGCAAAGATTGGCGAGTACTCCCATGCGTACCTGATGGGCCGGCCGTCGATGCCGGTGGCGGGGGCATGGTGGCAGCCGCCGCAGTCGCTGCCGCAGAATCCGCAGCAATCGTAACCGCCGGCTCGGTGAAAGATGCTGTAAAAATCGCACTTACCACCGGCGGTGACGTCATCTCGGCTGGAACAGTCGGCTCAGACTGAGCAACTGAACCAGCGGGAGCAGGCGCAGGCGCCTGGGTCGACGCCTCAGGAAGGCTGACCAAGCCTACCGTCATCGGCGGAGAGGTACTACTCGGCACTCCACCCGGGAATGCGTCAACATCCACGCCTGCACAAGAAGATAAGTGTTAAAACAATAAATTTATGAAGTATTAAATCTACAAAAACAAGGATGTTTGTACTTACGGGTTTTCTTGAGCCTGAACGTACGGACAGGCGGGGACAAACCCGATGGAGCCGGTCTCTTGATGCCGGTCACCGTCGTCGTCGTTGGCTCTCCGGAGGTAACAGTCGTAGCCTCCGGAGCAGTGGTCTTCTCACCACCGGGGTGCCCCGCCACCTCTTCACTATCTGACTC
This sequence comes from Bidens hawaiensis, assembly GCF_021521415.1. Classification (NCBI taxonomy): domain Eukaryota; kingdom Viridiplantae; phylum Streptophyta; class Magnoliopsida; order Asterales; family Asteraceae; genus Bidens; species Bidens hawaiensis. The sequence goes on from NW_027492828.1 coordinate 43,066, forward strand.
GGTGTCAGATAGGAGCACCGGATCAGCTGTGGAGGCCACCTTCTCCTTCCCTTTCCCACCGGCAGCCTTCCTCTTCCGCACCAGCGGAGGACCATCTGCGGATTCCTCAGAAGAAGACAGGATGTAAGGAATTCCAGCAGCGGGTACAGCATTGAGGGGTTGAGGATAGAGTATCGCCTTACCTGGCCGCCGTTGGCTCAGGATCTCGTGGCCCAGCGGATAGACCTCCACAAACCGATCCGCCGTTTGCTCCAGGATGGGCAACTCATTGTCGTCTAGAGCACGAGTGCCCACCCGCACGGGACCGTCAGCTTCCCGCGGGTACAGGAGCGACTCCAAATCGTTCCCCTCTGAAAGAAAAGAAACAGTTAGAAGACAGACTTATATCAGCAAGAAAGACAAGACATACCATAAGGAATAGAGTTCAAACCGTATTCGAGAAGGATGGGAAACCGGGACGCATCCTTCCATACCCGGCTCATCCCCAGCATCACCATCCCGGACTCCGCAAACCGGTAAACCGGAGATTGGACCCGGGATATCTTCGCGAACCATTCCGCCTCCTGGTAGCTGGAAGCATGAATGCTCGGAAGCGCTTGTCCCTTCTTAAACTTCATGGCAATAGGGATGGCGCGGGCAGAAACGTAGAAGAACTCCCGCTTCCACGATCGGAGACTGCGCTCGGTCACGCAGATCTTCAAACCCTTAATACGGGTTGTCAAGGTGTACCAACCCTGGATGCACCTCCAAGTATAGAAGGTCATCAGGCGGTCCACATAGGGCTCAATACCCAGAATCCGACACACCCACTCGAAGTGCCGGATCTTGGCAATCGCCATCGGATGCAACTCGGTTAGGTGCACACCGTGCCTCTCCAGGACACGGTACACAAACTTTGTCAATGGGAACCTAAGGTTCCCATAAACAAAGAATGCAGCATATACCCCGATCTTGCCACTGGGGGCATCGTACACAGTCTGGTGGGGTTCAGGAAACTCAGGCTCAAGAGACTCAAGCATGAACTTCCTGACAACATACTGGTACTGATCGACAGGTAGAGCACACTGGCACTCGCCAGCAGTACTCCTATCATCGGCTACAGCTTCAGCATCATGGGAAGACATTTTGAAGAAAGCGATTTCGGGAAAATGCTTGCCTGAAAAGGGGAGTATTTGCCGGAAATCGCTAAGAAGAAGAAGAGAGGTGAAAGTATGGATTACAAAGAACCCTCTCCCCCTTTATATAGTAATCGCAATTAATGCGGTGAATTTAATACGGAGGAGAGAGAAATCGAAGGTGCAATGAAACTATGACACGTGGCAAAAAGCAAGCTGGAAACAGCTGTTGAAAGGACGTGTGCCAGTAATTTCGCGGCCACGCGCCCGAAAAATCGCGCCCACGCGCCTGAAAAGCGTCTGGAATGACCATGTACTGTCACGTCACCATAACTTCCTGCACGTCCTGACACAGTCAGAAGAAACCGTCGCACGACGTTTCAGAGGTTTGGACTGTTCCTATCTTTCCACCAACCCTTCGAATTTCAAAATTCAAAATTTGAAAATATTAAAAAGTAAGCGGGAAAATACCCCTTACCTTGGCAAACAAGTAACCGTAAGACGGATGCGGGTACAGTGTAAAGGACGAACCCTTCACATACCTAGCACCCGCAGGGAATTGAAGCCAAGTAAAACCTTGGCAAACAAGTAACCGTAAGACGGATGCGGGTACAGTGTAAAGGACGAACCCTTCACATACCTAGCACCCGCAGGGAATTGAAGCCAAGTAAAACCTTGGCAAACAAGTAACCGTAAGACGGATGCGGGTACAGTGTAAAGGCAAAACCCTTCACATACCTAGCACCCGCAGAGAATTGAAGCCAAGTAAACTTTGGCGAACAAGTAACCGTAAGACGGATGCGGGTACAGTGTAAAGGCAAAACCCTTCACATACCTAGCACCCGCAGGGAATTGAAGCCAAATATTCCTCGGCAACCAAGTAACTATAAGACGGGTGCGGGTACAGTATAAAGGCAAAACCCTTCACATACCTAGCACCCGCAGGGAATTGACGCCAGGAATACCTTGGAAGTAAAGTAACCGTAAGACGAGCGCTGGTACAGTGTTAAGGCAAAACCCTTCACATACCTAGCGCTCCGCTGGGAATTGAAACCAAGAATGATCTTCTGGGCAATGCTTGCGGAAACGGAAATAACATCCCCGCATAGCGGGAACGTCGAGAACTACGTTGTTTGAAGCTCCAGGATGGAATTAGCGGTTTTAACATAATTGATCACTATGTTCAAAACTACCAAAACCTCATGGAGAGTCCACACAAGTGGGACTCAACGCTCCTGACTTGCGAGGAGGTTACAGACCTACCCGCATCATACCCAGAGACCAAGCAGGAAACTCGGGAATTTCTGCAAAGTGACAAGGACTTCCGCGGGAAGAATCCCCATGGAAAACCTTAAAAAACCCTTTTCAAAACCCTTTGCTTAAGTCCAAAAGTTCACCTCACTTTATTAAACACGCATGAGAAGAACATTGGACTGGGGGGACTTGAAGAGGTAGGTCCCAGCAGAGCCCAGTTGGACCCGCAAGACTCACCTTAAACAGGGACGTCTGCGCAGAAACCAACTGGATCCGCAGGACCAACCATGCTCAGAGACGTGACGTCCTTACGCGCAGTACGCAAGCTGGTCCCGCAGGAAATGCCTCCCAATGGTGAAGGACTCCGCCTGTCCCCGCAGCCTCGGATACAAGCCATTAGGGAAGGCCACCCGCGCAGCAAGGCTACACGCACAAGGCACTTAGCTCTCAATCGTTCAGTGTCACCTGAGAATGAGCGAAGCCGGGAACAATCCCGCACAAGGGCGGGAGGGGGAATACTCCCGCCCAAATAAGCCAGTCCGTACGATACAGGAAGATCTTCTGTACTGTACCTGACGAGGTATGGGAAAAAGATCTGACTAAAGATACGACAGCTTATAGACAACAGTATGGCGAGCAGCATGCTCCTACACTGTATGTCACTATTAGCCGCTGCCTACTCACCAACTCTTGTCATACCATGTGCGTAGCTGACAGTTGGTGGAAAAGGAATAGTATACAGCAGGCCTGGTCGCTGTCAGCCGCTACCTACCCACCAACTACCAGCAGGGCACGTGCGTAGACTACTGTTGGTGAACAGGAACACTGTTGCAGCCGGCCATACCTCCTTGGAAACCTACCTTCGGCTATAAATACCACAAATGGTATGACCATCTGATCTTATCTTGTATTATCATATCATATCTTATCACATCATCATCATATTATACCTGATATCTACTCTAGCAATCTCTTAATATACTTTTATATTTAAAGAGCAATCTAGTCTGATTCTCACGCCGGAGGGTGGTCACAAGGAGGAACCCCCCCCTTCTCAGTGACGAGCTCACGGTGTCTGTTTTGCAGGTTATCAGAAGAACCATCTTCTCAGGGTCTAACCCCTCGTGGGAAACATCTCTCCAACCCCCAGGTTACCAGTAATCTGTCCGGGGTCCGGTTAGTGTTTCTTCAGTAATGTTTAAATCGATATGAAAGAACACCATAGAAAAGAAAACGATGACTTGTTTTCTGAAACTAAACATCACATTTTTCTTTTCTAAAAAACAAGTTGAGTAATAAGTAAGTTGAGTAAGATTCAAATTCGGGCTTCCTTGGAAAATTTGAAACATATATAGCTGACTATTCTAACTTGTTGGATAACGCATCGGGCAGGTCGAATATGTTTATGTCACGTTGCAGTTGTGCATTACTGTGGGCCTGGTTGATTAACATACAAAACATTAAAATATAAAAAACGGCATTTGTTCGGTTGGTAAAACCAGAGCATTGTCGATATCGGGCGTTGCAACAATTAGTCGGTAAAACTTGAGCATTGGTGTAACCTAAGTGTTCCCGGGTGGTGCGATGGTGAGTCGAGCGAATTCGGTCGGCTTTAGTTACGTTTGTTACGATACCAGAAGTAAACAAAAATGTCGGTAAAACCCGGGCGTCGGTAAAAATTAAAGCTGTCCATCCCGGGCCGTTCATCAATGAGTTGAGACGAATAAGCGCTTTTTTTTTTATCAAATTTATTAAAAACTAAACAAAACAAAATTATGTGGACCACTTTGATGCCGCAATTTGGCCCAATAAAGGCTTAGCGACACCAAAGTTATCAATTATATAAAATTATAATTATAATTATAATTATAATTTAGTGATGTATAATTGTTTTGACTCTAGTTTTTGAATGTTGAATTTGTCTCCATCACGTATATTTTTTCGTTAATTGTTCTATCACGCTCGTGATTTGTATGAAATTCAATTTTAATGTTTGGTTTTTGTGACTGATTAAACTTGTCATTGGTTGAAGTAACTAATTTGTATGAAATTTCCACTTTGCTTAATGAAACATTTCTTCATCATGTAAGTTCAACCTTATAATTTAAAGTTTGTTTAAGTGTTTATTCTATTTTAAAATTTCAGTTTTACCTGAAGTTTCTTGCCATAGTTAATGTCACCCTTGTATACACTTTTGTTGTCATTGTGTTCTTTATGGTTAATAGAAAATTCCAGTTTGAACTTTGAAATAATTTTATGTTTGTTTAAATGGCGCCATATATTCTTATTGTATACTTTGTGTGCGATGAATTTGAATTAGAATTTGTGACATAATTTATTAAAGTGAAAATTACCAAAATAAACATCTTTGACCAAGATTGTACCAAAATAGGCATGTCTATTTTAGCCTACATCTCTCCAATCATTGGTTTTTTAACCAATAAACAACTGACACGTCACCGAAGCCGGCTAAGGCAGCTAAGCCTTAGCCGCCACTTTATGGGCACGGAATTTTATGAAAAGTAAACGGGACCCACCTTTAGCCAATAAAAATTCGACACGTGTCAAATGTGATTAAACTTAGCCTACATCTATGGTTATTTAGCCGGCATCTATGAAAAGTTGGAAGCTATGGAACCCTGCTCCAGTGTAAAAGACAGGTCAAGTTTCTTGCTTTATGTTAATTCTAACTCTCAGTATTATTTATTTATTTCTGAATTTGGACAAATAAATAGGATTGCATTAAGTATGATTAAAGATGCAGAAGATAAGGATCTTATTACTCCGGAAGGTTAGATAATTTGCTTTTAATGTAACATAATTTTGATGCAAGATCATTGACTATAATGTAACATAATTTATGATCATAAGATACAAGGAATTGGTACCGGTGTTATTCCTGATGTTTTCGATGTCAGCATTCTTGATGAAGTTATAATGGTGCGCATAAGCTTTTAACCTGCAATTTTTATTTCTGTATAAACATAATTAATGAATGACAAATGTGCTATGTTTTTGTTCAGATAAGTAGTGAAGAAGCCACTGAAACTGCCAAGCTTCTTCCATTGAAAGAAGGTTTACTGGTATGATTGATCATCTTTCTTATAGAATGTTTCTGGATTTGTCGGTTACATTATTATTATTGTTCACGTCGTGCGTGCAGGTGGGGATATCTGAAGATATGTTTGGCGGCATATCCTCTATATTCGAAGACATGAAATGATTGCCCGGTGTTGCATGGTGATTCTGCAAATTGGCAGATTCACCCCATGGCGTTTCTGGGCGCACATGCTTTGAAGAACAAGAAGTGGCTGTCTTTAAGGAAGCATCTTCTTCACTCTTGAAAAAACGACCGCCAGTACCCCTAGCCCGGTTCACCGCATGCAGATGGCGCGACTCATGAACATACGGCTGTAGCATATAATCAACATATCATGTTATTTACCGTTTTACACAAGCAAATTCATCTTTATATTATAAAGTCATAATTCACCTTACGGCCTTTTATTAACTTATTTACATTCTCTGCTTTCGCACGCGATTTCCTTCGCCTCAGGATCGTGTGGTATTGTTTGGCATTTACAAAAACAGGCTCTAGTCCTGTTTTAGGTGCCAAAGGCATTCTTGTTGGCACATCCAAAGATTGAGATGGAATCGTGTATCTTACCGAAGGTGGACCATAAGCTCCCATCATTCCACCATAATATGAATATGGAGCACATCCCTATACAACTCAACGCAACAAAGAACTTTGAAGAAAATCAAGAATCCAAAAAAAAAAGTTGACCCATTTTGACCCTAACCAAATTGATACATTTTAAAATGAGCCATTTTGGCCCTAACCAATTGACACCTTTTTAATGAGCCGTTCTGGCTCGAAACATAATGATATATATCTTCTTTAAAAAGACCTGGTTTGACTTGAACCAAATTTGATACCTTTTTAAAATAGCCAGTTTGATCTAAACCAAATTGATACCATCATTCGGTTTGGCTCGAATGAAATTGACACATACTTAAGTGACTCGTTTTGATCTGAACAAAACTGATACCTTTTTGAGATGAACCGTTTGACCAAAACCAAAATGATAGCATTTTTAAAATGGCCAGAACCAAATTTATATTTTTTTAAGATGACCCGTTTTGACCTTGACCAAATTTGCTACCTTTTAAAATTGACCGGAACCAAACTAATATTTTATTTTTTAAATTTGACTCGTTCTGACCCAAACCCATTCCAGCCCGTTAAAGTACTGTTGTTGACCTGATTTAGGCATCCCGTGTTGTTGATCGGAAGCATGTTTGGTAGTTGTTGCTGCTGATAATTAGCATTAAAGTGGTGTTGTTGTCCATAAAAGCCTGACATCAAAAGATGGAGTAATTCAATATCAGTAATTTATGGACGTATATGTATCAGAAGCCATCAGAAGTAAGAAACCACGTTGCTATAACTATGCTTGTAACTTATTATTTTACAAGTGTTCTTTAACATATTTTATATTTTAATTATTAAACTATTCATTATTATTATTTATTTTTTTGTTACATTTTATATATTTTATTTTATTGGTAGATTTTTCATTTTTATATTTTATAGCTAGATTATTTTTATAGTTAAGTTTTATATTTCTTTTTTATTCATCGTTACTTTTTTTAATTGCTTAATTATAGTTCAATTTTATATTGCTTATTTTTATGGCTGAAATTTTTGTTGCTAAAATTTGTAATGCTTATTTTATGGTTAGACTTTTTTATATCTTATTTTCAAAAGTAATTTAATTTGGTATAAAAAGTAATTTGATTAGATGTAAAAAATGGTATATGTGAAAATGTAAGGGTTTCTAAAGATGTTTGTACAACTGGATAGAAAATGAGTGTTTTGGAAAAATTAGTGTAATGTATCGTGGCAACTAACCAAACATGTTTGTGAATGTTTTTAATCCTTAGCAATGTGGAGTAAGAATATGAACTATAGCCATGATGTAAAGAATCTAGAAGAAAGACTAGAATGCAATTTATGGAGGTGGTTGTCTCATAAATTGGAACCAATCTTTCTCCATACATACGCGTGATTTTTTTTACAACGTGTTTCCTCTGTTTCTAACCCTAAAAAATTTAAATTATTAAGCTATAATAAGGGTTATATGTTTTATATTTTATTTTATGGTTATACACTATTGCTTGTTTTATGATGAAATTATTTATTGTTTTTATTTTATGTATAATATTTTGTGGTTATATTTTTTATTGCTCTATTTATGGTTAAATCTTTTATAGCTTATCTTATGAATTGAATAATATGCACTACTTTAGCCATGATTTCTCACTCTTTATATTACCAATTATAGAAGAGCTTATCATGAGGTTCCTATGGGCTAATGAAGATGAAGCCAAAGGTAAAATAAGAGTCAAATGGAGTGATGTTTGAAGTGTAAAAGTGTGAGTGGATTAGGAGACTATTGTTCAACCTTAATAAGATTAGGCCGTTTTTGTGACTCCAAAATGTAGTGATACTATTTTCCTTCCTAAAACTTATTTTTAGGACTTTTATCTTAGTGTGAAAACCATTACCCTTTTAAAGTCTTTTGTTTTTCTGATTTTGAGTCTTTATGGCCAATTTGGACCATGGGGTGTGAGTTCACTTAGAATAGGTGGAATAGGGATACAAAAATGTGGTATAAGGGTTTTTCGGAACAGGTTTTGGGCAAGCATAAGTTTCCGCAGTAGTTCCTATTCGAACCCATTCCGGCCCAAATCTTGTTGCAATCCAAAACTCGTTTCGACCTGAAACATGTTCTAAGCCCGAAACTTCTTTTGACCAGAATCGTCACAATCCCGAAACCTGATACGAATCGTAACCTGATCCAAACCGAACAATCCAAAACTTGTTATGTGCCGAAACCTATGCCGGCTCAAAACCTGTCCCGGCCAGAAAGAAACCTGACCCGAAGGTCTATCCAAACTGAATCATGTTGTGATCTGAACCCCATTTTGACCTAAAACATGTTCCGACCCCAACCCTCCCGATCCTGAAACCCGTTCTGACCTGAATTCGTTCAGATTCGAACCAAAGGTAAATTACTTATCTATTTTACCCCCCCCCCCCACCCTCCCACCTATACATGGTCTCCTCCACTTTCTTTTCCATCGACATGGCGATGAAAGTGCAAAAAAAATCGTGTTGTTAAGGTTTTCTAATGCGTCATTGGTGGATGTGAAAACAGTCCTACAAAATGGTGTCTTTACGGGTTTCATCGACCTTCCCTATATCTATCAACAACGCCTTCCCAAACCTCAACGGCATTATTGATTTTCCCGTTGTATCTTGTATGAGGTTGATCAAAAGAAAATAAACGTACAAAGGCTCGGTTTCATTACGATAATGACACGAAACCCAAAAGATAAAGTAAATTAGTAAACATCGAGAATAATATCGGCACACTTACAACTTACAGGTTCACTAAACCCATAATATGTCAGTAACCTAGAATAGTAATGACATTCGTATAACTTATGATACAAAATAGGTTTACGTTATAACATATTAAACTGACGTGTATTCGGTTGGTAAAACATGGTAGTCACAACGGCGAGTAAACGCAAATTCGGCCAACATTAGTTAGGTTCGTTACGGTTCCGAAACTAAACCAAAACAATAATTTTTTCAAAGGGACATATTTAAAAGTTAAAACAGAAGAGAAAACGATATCTAAAGCAAAAAGGAAATAAAAACCAATAATATATTTACAAAATTCTTTGTGGCACCAACGATGTAATAGCCAAAAAAAAAGTGTTTTGTTTAGTTTTAACCGAAACTATAGAACATAAAAACAATTAAACAAATGAAGTTTTCTTGTTTTTGTTCATTCGATAAGAGAATGAAAAGTGTTTGTTTATGCTCGTTCTTTAATAGCATAACTGTATGTAAACAAACAAAATTGAACATAGATGAATGAACCTAATTGACCGACCACCACACAGTTTTGTCTACTGCTGTTAATTCTTGGTGCTTTAATGTTAAAATGTATCTTATCCAAAGTTTTTTGTGTAGGATTATGAAAGTGCACTTAATTAAGAAATGCATCATTTTTTGGTATTGATCTCGATTTGTTTAATATCTTCAGAACTCTCAAGTCGATTCAATGTTGGATATTTCATTTTGCATCAATCGTTTATCGTTTCTAAGTGTCAACCCATTATTTATTTTCTTCACTAGTTAGATCTTGTGGACATTAGTTATTGAAAATTAAGAATGTAGTGTATGAACAAATGGGTAATTATTATAGTTAATATTTGTATCACATGCATATAAGTTTATTGCTATCAACATAAAAAGTGCATTTTAAAATGTGACCATACGCATACACGCTAACAAGAACATCATAAATTAACAGTTTTGTAAAAGTTGCTTTAAATTTATAATCTATAAAAAGGTTTCTTTAGTGATGAACAGTATGTATAGACCAAAGATCCATGGATGACTCACGGATGACACATACAACAACAAAAGTTAGAATCCTAGTTTTCCTTTGAAATCCTAGAATGTAATATAAAAAACGCTTTGGTGATGAAATTAGAATCTTTAGTGTAATTAATGCCCATTTCCGTGGTTGAGCACATGCTATGACAATCCCCAACTAAAAGCACAAAAAAGCTATAAAGTTCTTAAAAATTAAATATGAAATGGTCCGACAGGACCGGTCATGGATCCGTTAGGAATGGATAAAAGGTGACAGTGAAACAAATCACAACACTTCATGACATTTTTGCGTTTTATATTTTATCCGTTTAAAAAAGAAGCCGCGTTTTGGTTCACATATTTAACCCGTTTGATTAGACGTGCCGTGCTTGGTTGGAATAAAAAATATAAAACAAGGTCAACCCACAAACACATCTGACCTGATCATACTTATTACAACCCGTTTACAACCCGCCAATCCATTTACAATATAAATAAAAGGGTTTAATGGGTCGTGTTTGGAATACACAACTTTTAAGTGTTGATCATGTCTACGACATGACATCAATAAATACGAGTACTAAATCCAATAAATGGTCAATAGTCATGTCTGCATTTCGTGTCAATTTAAACCTATAAAATCTGAAAATACAAGTGTAATTTTATTGTGTAATTATCTTGGCTCATGAGTTTTGCACCAGCCTACTAAGTACACAGTGTTATTAGCATGACTGCGGTATGCAGTCATTAGCTCTAAAGTAACAAAGTGTTGTGTATGCATCTAATATTCGCATCTAAAAAAAAGTAATATCTGAATCGTTATCTGAATAACTATTTATACCTCTTTCCTCTGTTTCTTCATCGGTAGTATCCTCCATCACAGGAATCGGGTCAACTTTAACAGGAACCGGGTCAGCTTTAACGGGCAACGGGTCAACTTTAACAGGCAAGGGGCCCTGTGGGTTGCCAAAAACCGTGGTCAACATCTGTCTATGGCATTCGTCACAAAAGTAAAAGTAGGTGAAATGGCCCTCGTAAAGAAGCTTGTGCACCATTGCCCCCGGTAAAACCCGATGCACATACTCACTCATTGATGGTGGCACCACCCTATCTTCCAACCCCTGTTAATATTTAAATAAAAAATATATAAAAAAGATAACTATTAGATGGATTTGATATATATTTATTGAAATTACAAGCCTAGTCCAAAGTTTTCAAGTGGGTAACTAAATTTATGGACAGGGTTATCCTATTCTGTTAAGCGAGTGCGAAATGACCAAAATACCCTTGTTTAAGAGGTTGTTTGTAGTAAAAATGAACCTTAGGCAACTTAAAACCATTTCGGCCATCCCCCCTTTAACTAAACTTCTTAATCTGAACTTTTAATTAGTGTAGGTGGCACTTTTGACCCCTTTATTTATGTAAAGGTTGATTCGAGTTATATTTTATCTCTAACAAGTCAAATGGGCAAAATATATTTTAGTTAATTACTAAAATGGTGGTATGTCCATATTTTAAGTATGGTTCTTTGAAAAATTACATTGATTCCTGATTCCTGAGTAGTTTGAAATTGCAACACGGATTGGGTATTACCGGCCATCTCACGAATTTAAGGCCTGTGAGGGAGTTAGTGTTTCTAGTTAAATGCCTGTGAATGACTAAAATGCCCTTACTGCTAAAATGAGTCAAATGGGTTGAAAGTCTACCATAGTGTATTTTAATGCATAAATAAAACCTTCTAGATCATTTTTAGTTTTTTCTCAAAATTATAATTACGGAAGCAATAAAAACTTTCTAATCATATCTAAAAATACACTAATTATATTATTTATAAAAAAGTTTGACAAGTGAGTCCAACCCAAACCATTCTGCATAATGAGAAGAAAATGAACGAACCTGCCATATATGTATCGGGCCAAGAAACCCGGTCAACTCTTGAGGCCATCGTTTATATATAGACTTGAGCCAAAAGATGATACCTTTCCCTTGATGCTTCTTCTGGACATTAAGATCACTAATACTAAATCCCCAATTTGATACCTGCAACACTGCTTCCTCTACAAATGGTTTAACATTACCCTGTCGAACCGACTCCCCTAAATCCCGCTTCCAGAACTCTTGATATTTCAATTCTTCTATCATAACCGTGTCCTGCCAAGTCAACCAATTGTCCAATCAAACATCTACAAAGGAAAAAGATTTAAGTAAACACCTAAAATTAAAAGTGATCTTCAGTTGAGATTACTAACCCTTTTTCCAAGTGACAATGCGAGCCACTTATCAATTTGATCAACGTTTCCCGACAAGAATGTCTGTTGGTAAAAGTATGGAAGAAGGACTGGAAACTTTCGTGCTATAAAGTACATAAATTTCCTTCTAGAAGTCCATTTATCCCACGTCCTTCGTCTCTCAACTTTAGTCATGCTCGGCTCATAGGGGTTGATCATAGGTGCCACCATGAAAGCACCTGTACGTTGAGTTAATATCCCATAATCAGTTTCAAAACAAACATTCAGATATTATCCAAAGAATCTCGTTCAGCATAAATGATAACAAAAAGGTAACACACCTGCAATTCTATCGGGTATGTATTTGAGGGCAGCCCATGTGTGTAAGCTTCCACCCGAGTATCCAACCACCCAAAACTTGTCGGTTATATGAACAGCATATGACAAGTATAACATATCCATTGCTGATGACTCGAGGTTTCTAGCAGGATGAGGATCACTTTCCCCAAATCCAGGAAGATCGTATGACACCAATCGAATGCCAAATTCTTCTAGTAGTGAAACCTTGATTCCAGGTATTCCTATTTACCGTTTCTCTTAGTTTTCATTAAGCAATTTTCAAGAAACTTATCAATTGAATCGTATTTTTACCTGCTAAACGAGATGAAAGGAAAGAATGTGACGTGACCAGGGTGAATCGAGCTTGCTCAGATGAAACACCTTGCTCATGATAAGCCATGTGCCGACCATCCGGTAACAGTATACGCGTAGCATTTGCAGGATGTATGTGCAGCTTTTGTATCATGGGAATTGGAGCATCACTTTCAGAGGTTACAAATAGGACTGCATTCAGTTGATCATTATCAGTGAGATGCTTAATAACATTCTTGAAAAACACACATGCTCATTATTGACTTTCAGCAGTAGAAGTTTACAGGGAACAATTAGGGGTAAAACGAGCCGAGCCCTAGCTCAACTAGACTCGAGCTTGGCTCCTTTTGACTTAGGAGAGCTCGGCTCAATTAGAGCAAATTTTTAAACGCTCGAGCTCAGCTCATGAGTTGTGTCTAAAGCTCGGGCTCGGCTTGTTTATTATTCATTAACTAAGTTGCATACGTTTTTAATTATTTATATATATTATGTAAAAAAAACCTTAAACGAGCGTTAGCTCGGCTAGAGCTCGTGCAGTACCTAAAACGAGCTAAAGCTGGTTCGAGCTTGACTGTGTAGTGTGAAACTAATACATAGATGTCCAGAAGAGGTTAAACTTCTAAATACACAAGGCTCGTTAAGGCTCAATGAGCCTAAACGAGCTTTGCATACAAGCTTGAGCTTGGGGTCGATAACTAAACGAGCATTATTTGAGGCTCAAGCTCGGGTTCAATATTTCTTATTGAATGGCTAAGATATTAACTTATAAAACTAAGAAACAACATGATTTTCATCCTTAATTAAGCCTACAGAACAAGTAATTTAAAATTTCAAGTGCATAAAGCTGAAGATGCTTCATTGAAGCCATCAATCAACAATAAGATAAGTATATCATGTCGGTAATATTAAACATATTTATGTGATTAATTATTATCATATCTGTAATTTATATAATTAATCATATTCCTCTTTTTCCTAACAAAAAAAAAGTCAATTATCCATTCTCTATGCAAAAAGGTTAAATATCCAGATCAATTTTTTTTTACAAATTAAATAAATTATTTCAATAATGAATCAATATTAATTCTTTCAAGTACCTGCAATTAGAACCGCGAAAACGAAGGAAATGACGGTCCACGAATGCATCGGATCACGATCTTCCGGTAAATACTCATTCAAAAACCTCAGCTTCGTACACGCGGACTTACACGGACCGCCTAAATTCCGTACAACGAAGGAATCATCTCTCAATATACTCTGCTTCACCACATCTCTACATCCTTTACCAAACTCAACGCTCAATTCCGCCAATCCTTTAGCAAACTCCGTCGCCTGGTACCTCCAGTCCTCCGTCGACACTCTCGGAACGTAACCGCCGGCGTACGGCGGATTCACTCCGTCCATAGATCAAACTTCAATCGTCGGTGTGGATTGAATTATATCATTATTATTAATAGATGTGGACTTTGCAGTGGTTGCATGAAGGAGAGAGAAAGAGAGTGTGGTGGACTGATGGAGGGGTGGAAGTGTATAATTTGAAAGTGGAGGAACTGGTTATGTAAATAAGATGGATTTGATTGATGTGGATCTACGGCGGATAATTCGCCACGTGGGCAGGATGGAGTTAGTGGGAGTGTGGGACGGTAGATGATGACAGCGGTGGTTGGGTTTTTGTGTGGGTCCCAGGGGTAAAAAGTAACGGAACGGTTGCTAACCTGATTTTTGCCGGTTTAGTCACCGGAGAAGCTTTTATTATTTTCGTAATAATAATATAATTTTTTTATGTATGTTTGAAGTGTTCTTTTAAGGGTTTTAAGCTTTAAAAGAAAGTATTACTCGTATAAGTTAGATTGGTGACATGAGATTGTGAATGCTTTTTAAAAGTTATGAACACATTAAATTTGGTGACATAAGTATAAAATACGATAAAACTGATAATACTAGAACTTAAAAGTCAAAATAGAAGGGCTATGGAAAAGTATTAGAAAGGGGTATAGAAGACCACTTACTATAACACATACTCTTTAGGAGTACTATAACTTTTATAAAGAAATGGACGTTAGTTTCACGTTTTCAAAAGAAAAAAATGTTTTTTTCTAATTAACTTGTTTTGAGGTTGTCGAAGCACGAAATGAATCTGACCTGATCCATGACGATGTTTCCACGGATTTTCGAGATGAACGAACCACGTCTTGATCTTCTTCATCAGCTGTGCTTGAGACCTGCAATGGTTTTTTGGGGGTGTGGAGGTGACTGCTAAGATATCCTGAGGATTTCTTGTTTACAGACACAAAAAGTGGTGGTGGCTCTTATTGAGCATGACCCTCTAACAAGGAGGTGGAGACCTCCTTATATAGAGAGCCTCATGGCCACCATCATGATACCCTAATGGGCCTAGCCCAGTTAGGGTTACCTCCACAAAACCCCCTCAGCCCAATAACATTGTATTAGTCCATGTAATAAAATAAGCCAAACATAATAGATTTAGGGTCGTAGAACCGGGTTTTAGTACCATACCCCTACAAGCCCCCCAAGTCCAGCGTTGCTCTTGGGCGCGCAAGCGTCTAGGTGGAGCGCTGGACTTTATAAGGTGTGAGGCGGTTTTTTCCCTTTTCTTTGGCCTTGTCTTTATTGTCTTTTGAGTTTTGAGAAGTTTTCTTCATGATGGTGACATGTTGTAATAAAAGCCTGCGCGCGAGGCGACTTACGAGCTATAATAATAATGAAGCTTGCGCGTGAGGCGACTTACGAGCTATAATAATAACAGCTTGCGCGCGAGGCGTCTTATGAGCTGTAATAATAATGAAGCTTGCGCGTGAGGCGACTTACGAGCTATAATAAAGAAGCTGGCGCGAGAGGCGACTTACGAGCTATAAGAATAATGAAGCATGCGCGCATGACGACTTATGAGCTGTAATAATAATGGAGCCTGCGCTCATAGCGACTTATGAGCTGTAATAATAATGGAGCCTGCGCGCATGGCGACTTATGAGCTGTAATAATAATGGAGCCTGCACGCATGGCGACTTATGAGCTGTAATAATAATGAAGCTGGCGCGAGAAGCGACTTACGAGCTATAATAATAACAGCTTGCGCGCGAGGCGTCTTATGAGCTGTAATAATAATAATAATAGCTTGCCCGCGAGGCGTCTTACGAGCTGTATAAATAATAAAGGCTTGCGCGCGAGGCGTCTTACGAGCTATAAGAATAATAACAGCTTGCGCGCGAGGCGTCTTATGAGCTGTATGAATAATAAAAGCTTGCGCGTGAGGCGTCTTACGAGTTATAAGAATAGTAACAGCTTGCGCGCGAGACGTCTTATGAGCTGTAAGAATAGTAACAGCTTGCGCGCGAGGCGTCTTACGAGCTGTATAAATAATAAAAGCTTGCGCGCGAGGCGTCTTAGGAGCTATAAGAATAATAACAGCTTGCGCGCGAGGCGCCTTATGAGCCGTATGAATAATAAAAGCTTGCGCGCGAGGCGTCTTATGAGCTGTATGAATAATAAAGCCTGCGCGTGAGGCGACTTACGGGCTATAAGAATAATAACAGCTTGCGCGCGAGGCGTCTTATGAGCTGTAAGAATAATAACAGCTTGCGCGCGAGGCGTCTTACGAGCTGTATAAATAATAAAATCTTGCGCGCGAGGCGTCTTACGAGCTATAAGAATAATAACAGCTTGCGCGCGAGGCGCCTTATGAGCCGTATGAATAATAAAGCCTGCGCGTGAGGCGACTTACGGGCTGTAAGAATAATGAAGCTTGCGCGTGAGGCGGATTACGAGCTATAATAATAGAGCTTGCGCGCGAGGCGTCTTACGAGCTACTTTATGTCCCGCGCCACGTGCAGATGTTGCATGCACGTGCGCGTAGACTTTGGTTTTGTGTTATGCGCCACGCGCAGATGTTGCATGCGCGTGCGCGTAGACAGTGATATGTGTGAGCATGTGATGCGTAAGCATGCGTAATATGCGTGAGCATATGTGATGCGTGAGCATATGTGGTGCATGAGCATGTGGTATGAGGATTCCCAACCCTTGAGTTTGGCGCGTGTCCATATGGGATATTGTGAGGATTCCCAACCTTGAAGTTTGGCGCGTAGCCATATGAGATATTATGAGGATTCCCAACCTTGAAGTTTGGCGCGAAGCCATATGGGATATTATGAGGATTCCCAACCTTGAAGTTTGGCGCGTAGCCATATGGGATATTATGAGGATTCCCAACCTTGAAGTTTGGCGCGTAGCCATATGGGATATTATGAGGATTCCCAACCTTGAAGTTTGGCGCGTGGCCATATGGGATATTATGAGGATTCCCAACCTTGAAGTTTGGCGCGAAGCCATATGGGATATTATGAGGATTCCCAACCTTGAAGTTTGGCGCGTAGCCATATGGGATATTATGAGGATTCCCAACCTTGACGTTTGGCGCGTGGCCATATGGGATATTATGAGGGTTCCCAACCTTGAAGTTTGGCGCGAAGCCATATGGGATATTATGAGGATTACCAACCTTGAAGTTTGGCGCGTAGCCATATGGGATATTATGAGGATTCCCAACCTTGAAGTTTGGCGCGAAGCCATATGGGATATTATGAGGATTCCCAACCTTGAAGTTTGGCGCGTAGCCATATGGGATATTATGAAGGTTCCCAACCTTGAAGTTTGGCGCGTAGCCATATGGGATATTATGAGGATTCCCAACCTTGGCGTTTGGCGCGTGGCCATATGGGATATTATGAGGATTCCCAACCTTGAAGTTTGGCGCGAAGCCATATGGGATATTATGAGGATTCCCAACCTTGAAGTTTGGCGCGAGGCCTGATGCGCACATGCACGGCGATGGAGTGGTGACTCGTGAATGCGCGTGCATGGCGGAGGTCTCTTGCGCAAAAACCCAGATGGTGGTTTCCGCGGCGGCACATGCACGGCTGCGGAGTGAGAATCCGCGGGCGCGCGTACATGGCGGCGGAAGTCTGGTAATTTCTGGATCTGCAATTTTAGAGTCAGACTTGCAACTTTAGACCTAAAATCCAGGTCTGTAATCTAGATCTAGATCTGTAAATCAGATCTAGGTCTAGATCTGTAAATCAGATCTAGGTAGATCTGAAGCTCGGAGCAGATTTAAAACCATCACAGATCCGGAGACCTGATCACTTGAATCAGGCCGTTTCTTATTACCCAGATCTGGAAGCCTCTTTTTAGATCTATGGATCTTTTTGAGCTTTAATAGAACAAGCCTTGAAGCCTTTTTCTGTAAACTTCCAGATCTGGGTTTTTCCTGGGAGAGATCCGACAGCCGAGATGAAGATCGAAGGGCAGTTCGTTGCCGTCCCACGGATGGCGCCAATGTCGAAGCACGAAATGAATCTGACCTGATCCATGACGATGTTTCCACGGATTTTCGAGATGAACGAACCACGTCTTGATCTTCTTCATCAGCTGTGCTTGAGACCTGCAATGGTTTTTTGGGGGTGTGGAGGTGACTGCTAAGATATCCTGAGGATTTCTTGTTTACAGACACAAAAAGTGGTGGTGGCTCTTATTGAGCATGACCCTCTAACAAGGAGGTGGAGACCTCCTTATATAGAGAGCCTCATGGCCACCATCATGATACCCTAATGGGCCTAGCCCAGTTAGGGTTACCTTCACAAAACCCCCTCAGCCCAATAACATTGTATTAGTCCATGTAATAAAATAAGCCAAACATAATAGATTTAGGGTCGTAGAACCGGGTTTTAGTACCATACCCCTACAGAGGTAATTTTACTTAGGGTGGTGGTTTTTTTAACCTATGACTAACCGCTCAGAGTTAAAGTGTGTTTGATTAATTTAAAATACATCTATTGATGGCTTATGAAGTTTTTAATTGGTGAGTTTTAGAAGGGTTTTTCTAGAGAAACTCTCTAATACGTCCCGTATAGACTCAGGCATATAGGTCTCCCTGTATAGATTACCGTATAGTTTTATACATGGCGTATAGAGGGTGTGGGGTGTTCCTATAAAACCCTTTATAGAAACATGTAGACTCATTTAGAAGCTAAAGCTAAATCAGTCAATCTCTTAATCAGTTCTTAATAAATTCTAATTTTATTGTTGATTTTGTAACGATCTTCAATTTTATATTTGTGTTTGAATAAAAGTTGACTTTTCTTGACAAAATGACTTTGTTATCGTCATTTTTTTATTATAATAGTTATTATTATTTTATAGGTATATTTGATTTTATATTTATATCATCATCATTATTAAAATAAGATGACACCTAAACTACACAAAATAGGATTATAAACCTTAACATGGAGTAATCCAGAAGGAATACTTTTTTCGTTGATCATTTGTATTGTACTTTTTACTTTAAATTTGAATTGATATATTTGTCGTTACTATAAAAATTATTAAAATAATAATCTATGTCGTTTATGAATACTGTTGGAACGCTAACTAAAGAATAATACAGAGATAAGGTTTCTATACACCGTTTAGGAGAAAAGACGAAAGAAAAAAAAAATACACATTGAATTTTATTTATAAGGGGTGTATGGTTCCTAGAATGGATATATGAAACCACAATAATGCAACTAACAGTAAAACAAAACTATCAGTTAAAAAGAAAACAAACCAAAATAACCAAACCTACTAGAAAACTTATGGAGTGCCGCTGCCTAGCCCACGTTAGAGGGATCGTTATAATTTTTCTAATATCGTATTTGTATTGTTATTTGTACAAATAATCAAACTAGCCGAATCGGCATTAGACCAACACATATTCTGTAACAAATAAAATGTTATATGCTGGAAAAGCTTTACTAGCAGCATATAAATATAAATAACATATCAATCGTCTTTTATTCTTATTTACAAACTAAGTTAGCATTTTTTTAGTTAACCAAATGTATACTAAATTTATTAATTGAAATGAGCTTAAATACATAAACGTTCAAACTAGTGGTTAACTACCGAACCATCCTATAAACGATAAATTTCATTATATTAATGAAAAATTTAGGCATTTAATTATTTGCAATTTCCATTATTTAAATATGACCAAGACAAACCTTTCAAGTTATTACATTTTAGTATCATAGAAAATAAAAGGAATACTTATATTTAAAGTTGTCTATAGAATAAAATAGTCAACCGACCTAAGTATTTATTATTACTAATAATAATAATTACGTAAATCCAAAACCATAACATTTTATGGAATATTCTTGAAAATAATGTGGAGAAAAGAGTAAAGTATAAAAAATAGATTTGTTGATCCGATATTCCGATAAAGATTGAAGTCCATGTGCGTCTGAGGCCTGAGCCGTCCGCATGCCAGTTTCGTGCTGAAAGGCATGATGTCTTTCCATAAATCCTACCTTTAGTTATGATGCATACACGTTACAATGAAATATAGCTTTAATTATTAAATAACATTTTACGGCTTTTGTAATATTTATTTAACAAAGTAAACAATGCTAACGTACGTGATAAAATGGTTAAGGTTTACATCAAATTATATATTATAAACATAGTTACCAACATGTAAAATGGTTAAGGTTTACATCAAATTATATATTATAAACATAGTTACCAACATGTTCTACTAGTTCGATGAACGCATTAACCTCACTAATTACAAAGGACATGTCTGCAACACCTCTAGACATGATCACAAGCAAGTTTTGTGACAGTGCACATTCAAATCATGAGGTATGTCCATTTGGTCATCAATCTGCATATTCACAGTGTGACTTGGCCGTGTTCCTCTCTCGACATTGAAATATAAAATATAGAGTTGACCATAGTTAATTATGAATTTTTTTATCAAAGCATATAGATAAAATTAACTATGTTGCAACGGTATATTTCTAAAAAAACATTATATCTTTAAAGAAAATAAAATATTATTAAAATTAATAATAATAATAATAATAATAATACATGATCCAAACTAAAATAGAAGGTACCTTACCCAAATTTCGCAGACAAACGACTTTATTAGGAGGTCATATGTCAATGTTCATTTACGTGGGGCCGGCGCCGGTGTTTCAAGGTCGGGGGCTAGTGTTTACGGGAAATTTTTCAAAGTAAAAAAATTTTGAAGTAAAACTCTGAATCAAATGGAAATTAGAGGGATTTCGCAAATGATCTTTCTAAACTTTGGATTGCACAAATCTACAGTGATAGTAAAAAAATAAACACCACCATGAATTTAGGTAGAAATAGAAATATTAAACTAAGAGCAACACACTAACTTGACATCAATTAGTGTTGGTGATTTGTTCATAAGTCATTTTCTAAATTCAGTTTATCTAAAACCGATTGGAAATTATATTAAACAGTGACACGAGTTGGGTGTGTGTTAACGCACGTTAAGAATTTGACGAAACTCTTAATCAGAACTCAGAACTAAAAAACAACCCAACCAACTTGGGCTTTATATTGGGCCTTGTTCTTAAAATGAAGCCCATAAAAGGTTTAATGCATCACATTCTGTGGACTCTGGGTAAAGCTTAAGTCCTCGTTTGATCTCTCTATTTTGTGAAATTTCATGTATATGTGTTATTATTAAACTTATAAATAAATAAATAAAATAAATAAGAAAACTAAAGATAAATCTACTATGGTTTGAAAGGCATGTGAAAAAGCCATGATTAAAAGTTAAAAACATGAGTCTTCAACTCTTCATTACCAAAAAAATATGCCTTTTGTATTTCTGATAATATTCTTCCTCGATCAACTTCTTTTCAACAGCAAATCGAAAAAGTTGCAAGATACCACGTTCACTCGTTTCTCTTCATTTTAGTTGTTCGTGGGGTGGTGTTAACATTTCATGGGAGTCGGTATCAAAATTTCTTGAGGCTCACATGGTCTATAACAACAAATCGAATAAGTTGTGAGATACTACTTTCACTCTCTTTTCTTCATTTTAGTTGTTAGTGGGGGTGGTTTTAAAATTTCTTGGGAATCGGCATCAAAATGTCTTGAGAATTAGTTGGAATTATCAAGCGTTTGATATAATTCCCCAATCATATATGATATATGATATTACATCATATAATTGCAATTGCCTATAACAATATCTAAAGAAAAAAAACTTTGTATGTATAGGCGCATAGAGGAATATCATGCATTGTTATCACTTTACAGCCTTCGTTTTCAAGAGCGCACAAGGTGATCAAAAAATGCATGTGTTTCCTGTACAACTGAGTTAAAGTTGGTCGGGTGGGATGTAGAGATTTTGAATGGTTAAATTAGTTAAAAGGTTGATATGTAAAAGATAAGAGAGAGATTCAACTTTTGGTTGTATATAAGGAGTAAGGTTTACCTTGCCTAGTCAAAATAGTTTAGAGATGTTAATCAGTTTTGTATCATAGTTCACTCTTTTTACCTTGTTTCAAAAGTTCACATTATTCATACTATACTCATCCCATAACTCAACACACAACATTTATAAGCATTCTTTCCACATTCAAAATACTCTCATCTTTAACCCCCATTGCCACATTCGATAATCATTACACTTAACCATTCACCTCACGTCTCACCAACACATGGCCCTTCACCACTAAACCAATGATCTATCCTTGCCAACAAGTGACCCTTGTTTTGGCACGAACCAATATCATCAACGCCCATTACATGAATATACACTTTCACTCAAAACTAATCTTTGTTTTCTTATGGAAAGCCTTTGTCATTATTCCATCTCAAAACCAATAAATAATGTCTGTATAAATTAATTAGAAACACAATTATAAACCCATAGTCACACATGATCATTCATATCATAATCACACAAATTACATTCTCTACACGAATAACATAATCACACATATACTATTTTGTATCGTGCATATAAAGCCAAAGAAATCATACGAGATCATTCAAGCTTTAAGTCACGTCATTGCACTTCAAGCCATTTCACCACTTCCCATAACACAGTTTCACATAATTCGATACAAAGCATGCATCATCTTTCCCCGATTATAATTCATCGTTATATGTAAAATCCTTCCCGACCCATGTATGGCTAATCAAGACCTCGTATCACACAACTTGTACATCAAACCCTTCACAACTCATCATGGTACTCCCATAACCCAACCCACACAAGATAACATTTAACAATCACACATATTAGACATTCATTTGCATATGATTAGCGGTTAAACACATTGTCAAATGCATATTTCAGCCCAAAACTTATCTAAAAGAGCATACATGCATAATACTCATCTTAAACCTTGTTAACTCATTCTCACAAACCTATGCCTACGAAACGATCACCATCCCCTTTATTTCGATCCCTTTTTGCTAAATTGCAAGCTCAACTCTCAAACCTGCCCCCCCCCCAAAATATATATATATATATATATATATATATATATATATATATATATATATATAAATACGATAACTGATACGCAATAGTTTAGAAGATCAAACAAATAACATTCTCAAATCCATCTCTAATATAAATCTAGACGTCCTCCTCCGACCCTACCAATAGCTAGCTATTTGTGGGCTAAATCTTTAATTCATGACTAGCATTGCTTAAAAAAGGTGCGAGTAGATAGGCAGCAACGTGCAAGGAAATCTAGTTAGTGGTAACCATACAAACAAAATAGCAAATACCAAATCAACATCCACAAGACCTTTAGTATTAATCCTTTCAGAAAAACTAAAAAGAGTTAAGCCGGGGTTATAACGATCGATGTCGCCTACTCTATGATGTTGCGCTCATCCCAGATTGGGCACCTGCATGTCGGTTTCTTGTTGATCCACTCTGCTCCACATGTATAACAAAACTCATACCCGCACCTGCGATGCCATTCCATGTTAGAAACTGTATTTACAAGCTGCAATCAAATCAAGATTTCTTCTTTTCTCACATATCAAACATGAGTGTTCATTATTTAAAATGGACTCCAAAAAACTGAAACTCGAACCAAACCGAATTTGAATTACAAATACGAATTCTGCTCAACTTAGTGAATCGGGTTAGCTTCCAAACCAATTCGGTTTCAGTCAAATTTGTCATTTTCGAATGTTTTCGAACTGAATATTCAAATTTGATTCGTATTCAAATTCACTTTCAAAAAACCAAAATTTGAATACTCCAATTCTAATAAGGCTATGCGTAGTGGAGGGGCTACAAATTGGGGCGTTTTGCGCCGTGTGGCGCCCAGTCAGCAAAGGGTGAGAATTTGTTTTTGGGGTGTAATGGTGTAGGGGCTACAATAGTAATATAATAATATATATATATATACATATATATATCTCTTACACACATATATATAATAATAATATAAACAAACAAAACAACAGACATGCTGGGCGAGAAATAGATCCCACCCCCGCCCCTTTTCGCCCCAATATCGCCTGGGGGGGGCGGTGTTCCTCCAACTTGTCACCCCTTTTCGCCCAAATTATAGCCCCACTACACATTGCCTAACCAGAGAACCGATTCGATAAAGACCCCCATAATATATAAACATACCCAAAAGATAACTATTTTAGTGTATTTCTCTTAGGACATAACTAACAAAAGAAGACTTAATTCTTTTTTATTATATGATAGACTGACTATTCATTAACAAAACAATTAAGCATGGATAAACAATTGATAAGGCAGTCAGAAGAGATAAAAACAATGAACATCGTGTTGGCAGGTTAAACCCGAGACGGACGTGTAAATTTTATACCGACCCAAAAATCAAGTCACAGACATGAACCAAGCACGGCATGTATTCTCGGGTTGACACTAACAATAGCTGTTTAACCCAAAAAAAAAATTAAGTGTTTTTTGCATAGTAATACTTTATATAATTTGCATTTTTTAAGCAATTATGGTTAAACGATGCCATATAGTTAAAGTTATTGCATAAAACACACTAAAAAATAAATAAACGAGTTAAACGGGTCAACCTGCGAATCCATCAGGTTGACACGAACACTGCTCGTTGTTCACGGGTTCAACCTAAAACTGACCCAAACCCATTTAGGGCAAACCTAAACCCGTGAATTTCGTGTTAGGTTTGTGTGAGAAACTAACACGTCACACCCCTAAATATACACCATATGAAAATAGGAAAAAACTATACCTGCAAGAAATATGATAACACCCTTCAGCAAGTTCAACCAAATTCTTGCATTTGGTACACGCACGCCACTGGTTCCTTGTGGCAAGTGACTTGAGTTTCGCCTCGTTAGGAGACCGATGCGGAAAACACTTCATGTAACGCTCGCAGGTATAATCATCATGCCAAGGTACTTTACAGTTAATACAAAAACGTCGGTCACATTTAACACACTTTCTCATTCCCGGTCCCATAGCAGCGGCGGATGATGAACCGAGAGTGTACACCATGTATTCTTGAAGCTCGGTTTTCGACATTAAAAACGAGCAGTTAGAAAACGGGCAGTAAACTTTATCTGCTGGAGGAATAGAAGCTTCTTTGACCCATAAGCTCATAATATCATTTAACTCAGACGTTAAAAACTGCTTGCAGCTTTCGATTTCAAGTTCGGTCTTGCAATTCTCATGTGGACATTCAGGCAGTTTTCCTTGAAGTAATTTAGCTTCAACATGCTTTCTCATACATGAAAAACAGTATCTGTGTAGACATTTGTTGACCGAAAACATTTGACCGCTGTAGATAGAGTCAAAGCATATTATGCACTGCTCAAGTAATGTTTTGCCAGATATGCGGTTTGCAAATTTGTTGGCTTCTGATTTGATTGCGTCTCTTGCTAGTTTATGAGCAAACTTGATGTTGTTTTGCCTCTCGAGAATCGGACCACAGTAAGCGAATTTCCTTTGATCAACTAATGTTTGGATTATGTGGGTTGGTGGTTGCCCTTTGCCAGTGAGCTGCATTGACAAAGATAAGATTAAGTAAAAGGTAATAAAAGCATACTTGCAGAATAATCAAACGGTCTATGTCAAACTGGTGGTAAGGGTTATCATAACAGATGTGTGTCAAGTTATGATCATAGACATGGAAGCAAAATAATCAAATACACAAATTACTTTCAGTTTGTAGTGAATCGAGAAAATACAATAAGAAAAATTAA
The DNA here is from genome assembly GCF_021521415.1 of Bidens hawaiensis. Classification (NCBI taxonomy): domain Eukaryota; kingdom Viridiplantae; phylum Streptophyta; class Magnoliopsida; order Asterales; family Asteraceae; genus Bidens; species Bidens hawaiensis. The sequence goes on from NW_027492828.1 coordinate 68,847, forward strand.
TAATCTAGTACTAGGGCCAAGCTAGACTCATTTTGACTTATCAGAGTTCGAGCTCAATCTCGACTCATTTCGAGCTCCTTTTCTAAAGCTTAAGCTTGGCTTGTGAGCCATTTTTTCAAACTCAAGCTCGGCTTTTTTTATTATTGGTTAATTACTAGATATACATTTTTAACTATTTTGATAAAAACCTTAACGAGCCTAAGCTCGGCTCGTGAGGTATTTTCTCAAACTCAAGCTCGGTTTTTTTATTATTTGTTAATTACTAGACATACATTTTTAACTATTTTGATAAAATCTTAACGAGCCTAAGCTCAACTCGAGCTCATTTGTTGCACCTTAAATGAGCAAAAGCTTGGCTTGAGTTAACCGTTAAGGCTCAACGAGCCTAAGCAATCTTCCCATACAAGACTCAAGTTTAGGCTCGATAATTAAACAAAGCTTTATTTGAGGCTCGGGCTCAATAATGCTCGACTTATTTCGAGCTTTTTATCAATCCAAGCTCAAGTAACTCGTGAGCAACTAAACTAATTCACAGCCCTATAATCTACAAGCAAACAATGTTCAAGATTTCAATTTCATGCCCTACTTACATAATGATAAGCCGAGTCACTGTCACAATAAACATGAACCCGCTTCAACCCAAGACTAACCGCAACACTTAACCCCTCAACCAACGCCATAACCTCCACCACATCACCATCAACTCCACCACCATCACCCACCACCACCGGTTTCCCCAACTCAAAACACACAACAATCACACGAGTCACAAACCACGACACCAATCCCACCAAACATCATCATCATTCCAACACCCATAACCGTCTCATCACTCACCAACCCACTAACATAAACCTTAAAACACTCCTCACTCGTACACAACCCGTACGGCCTCTCAATATTATCACCGGTTTGAACCCACTCGTGTTCCGGCACGTGTTGAATTTGTCTAGCGAAGGCTTGGTCGTGGATGAGAAGGTTTAGATTGTCCTGCATTGTACGGGCTTGGGCTTGGGCTTGGGCTAGGTCGTGGTCGAGGCGTTGACGGTCAAAGTTGTCGACCCTCCCTAATATTATCACCGAGTTTCATTTAAGGAGAGAAAAGAAAGAAAGTAGAATTAAAAGAGAAGAGAGAGAGAGAGAGGAAAATGTGTCACTTTATTTCTTGTTCCTGAGTTTAATGAAAAATGAAAGAAAATGTTAGAGTTAATAGGTAGTTAATGTTATGCACACACAGTTTCTCTCATAATCTCTCCCATTTGAAAGGATGGGTATCGACTTAAGTTTTCTAGCATTTTCTCTCCTCTCTCCTCCCCTCGTTAAAAAATCTCTGGAATTCTTTCACATTTTCTTCTCATTTCCTTCCCATCCCCTCTTTAAATGAGACTCGGGAACACAGCGTAGTGTAAACTATTCCATCTTTTTGTTTTTTTAAATAATAAAAAAATGTGAAATTAATTTTTAATTTAAACATGTTTATTCACGCCAGCTTACAATACCGTATGACACCTTAGCACACTGTAAGACACCTTAGCACGCCATGCGACACCTTAGCACGCCATACAACACCTTACACATAGTATGGCATTAAAAATTAAAACACATTATGACTTAACACATCATATGACACCTTACGACATCATACAACAGTCATTGATCACCTCCACATTTCATGCCCATTCCCCTGCCCTTTTGTTGTCATCACTACTCATCGATGCTCACGGTTGTCATGTATTCGACCACATTCGCTAGCTAGTGTCACTTATCATCATCATTAATGTTTGCTCTTTGTCTATCATCCCTCCCTTTGGCCCGGCGATTGTTTACCATATACGTTATTGTGACACATGCTTATCTTTAATTGCAATATACCTTTCGGGTTCATTTAAAAAAAACATGTTTTTTGATTATGAATTGTTTTCTAAAAAGAAAATATAAAGAAAACGTCTTTTGAGAAGTATAGATAGAAAAAGTTATATGTAACTAAAAACACAATATAAATGTTTGCGATTTTAATCGGAAGAGAAAGTATCTAAGTCAAGAGTCTATGTCATGTAACTAATATATCATTCCTAGTTACTTTTAATTGAAGCTGCTGTTTATAGGCTCTAAATCGATAAGCATGTAATCCACACTACTTCAAATAACGATACCCAGTGCACTACAAACAAATGTTCACCAAGTACTCCACTACATGGTCGTGGGTATGGCACCTAACATTACGTTTGTTTGTTAGAGTGAAACTAAATCATGACTTATCGATTGTTGGTGTACGAAAACAAACACAACATAAATTAACTAAAACTCTAAAAATTAACAAGATTTATATGAACACGCAACAAAACTCATTAATCAAATTTCATTTAATCTCTTGAATAGGTTTCATGGTCCAAACTCGAGCATTGCCAGCAGAACCCGTCTATGTCGAGGGAGTAAGGGACTACGGAGTGAATAGTATGATTATTAGTATCTATGTCGACTATGTAGGCCTGACTTTAGGCTAGAAAAGCCCAAGAAATAAGAACTTAGGCCTGGTTTCTATTGGCCCATATTAGTGCAAGTCTTGAATTCTTGATACACTCAGCAATTTACTTCATTCACTTGTGTTAGCTAGGGCCTTTCCTTCGTTGGTTTTAGGTTTTGTATATATAATTAGCAGAATTCATCTGCGTGATATGGTGGGAATTCGGTATATGATTGTTTACAATACTACGACGTCTAATAAAAGAAAGTTACAAATATAACGATGCGAGTTACAAAATTGTGCTGTGGTATGGTACTACTTCGGTACTGGTAGTGAAAAAAATACCGAAACCTACTTGTATAAAAACAAAAAAAACCACAAAATATGAATACCGATATCAGTAACGATGTTGGTCAGACGGTATCGGTTCGGTAAAGAGTTACCTGTATTACAAAAAAAAAAAAAAAAGAGTTTGTGTACAATAGTTTAATTACATAGAAGTTCTCTCATCAACCAACTAAATAAAGCCATTGATGTACTAAAAATAATAGCAAAACTAATTTTCTATAAATTCTAAACAAATATACTACTTATTGTAAAATAAAAGTAACACTTGCTTCACTTATGAGTAAAATGATGACCAACTTCATTAAAAGAAACACAAAACCACAATGAAAATCATTCAAGTATCTGTCTAAACAAATAATCTCTAATAAAAAACACATCAAATATAGATTCCAAAAATCCGTTCCACGCCAAATGTTCACGAGAGTATTAAAAAGTCCAGTATTTAGTCTTATATTTTAGCCCACTCCAAACATAAAGAGTTGGCCACACTTGAAATTCCTCCATCAAACATACTTCAACCGCATATTCATATTCATCCTGGAATTATACAAACAAAAGAAAACAACACAATGGTCATAATGTTTATAAAACAATACCAACTGATGTAGGATAACAAACGATGGCAATTTATACCCCAAGACAGGATAAAACTTGTCAAGTTAATTCTTCACCCGCGCTGATTTTTCTTGACCCTAGCTTCATCTGAATTAATAATTTTAAACTGTATTTAGTAACAACGGGGGAAGAAAACATTGAATAGGACATAGCCCTAGAGCAAAATTTCATTTTTCTCTTCCCCTTTATAAAGTACCTGTATGCATAATGAAAACTATTCAAAAGAAGAAAAAAACATTAACATGAAACGTAAAATAACGATGCCCTAAATCCTAAATAGGTGTAAATCCCTCTAATAGACTTCCAGTGTGCTTGTGTACACCAAAACTTTTAAAACATGATCAACTAAAATTAAAATGACATGAAAATTTAGAACGAAAAAACAACTGAGACACTAACCTCGCATGGTGCCACGCATCCATATACATTAGGAACTTCAGGGTTCTTGTATTATAAGTAAAATTTTGGTAGTCAATCTAAAGTAGTATGAAGGATTGATAGAAGACTACCCTTGGCATACTTAGTATCCCTATATCACTTGTTCACTATATACACCCAATGGACCCAAAACCATAATGCAATCATAGCACAAAGTAGATAAAATGAAAAAGTGATATAAGGATACTAAGGGTAGTCTTCTATCAATCCTTCATACTACTTTAGATTGACTACCCATACATGATGCATACCCAGGGCATCTCCATCATTTAGACCACCATTTTCCTTTAAACATGAAAAAATAAATAAAATTAGCAAATTTCCAACACCCAATTACAAATCAATTAGAGGTAGAGGTCGAGAGGGGAGGATAAATATGACGACAGAGCTTACGTTGGACGGATGAAATCCTCTCCATATGTGACCTTCTGTTGCTTGAGTTTAAGCCCTGACTGCCAGCAATTAGGGTTTTAGAATAATATAATTTGGGGAAGGAAAGGAGTCAACTGTTACAATTAATGACTCACCTGCTCCATTTAGGGTTGCCGGAGTCTTAATCGGTGAGATTGGAAGGATCCTTTTATCCTCCATGGCAGCGGAAATAATGGGCGATGGAGACGACGTGGGAAGAAATTCATGGAACTTAGAAACCGTCCTCAACTGCCCCTCTAGAAGGTTTTCATGGGGTCAAGATTTCTCTAAATCTTCGTCCAATGATGGAAATTGATCAGGATAGCATTTACAAGCACCGGAAACAATATAATATATAATGAGATCGTACGACCATAATCACTATACCTTCTTTTTTTCTCAAATTTGTTGTGTTTCTTAGAGTTGAACTCGGGATCTTTTAGTTTTTAGAATGCACGTAAATCTACTGAAGTAACTGACGTCGAATATGTATACAACAAAACACATAACATTGATATCACCGTTTGGAACCAAAAAACGCATGCCAAAATCCAAATGTCATGTGTCATGACTTCAAACATTATGGACGAACGTGGATGATCACTTCGCTGATATTAGCCTCGCCAACTAGTAAGACAATTTGCTCACTCTTGATGTGTGCAATCACTACTGCCAAACATTCCAAGAAAAAACCGTGTATATCTTCATGTATTTTGCATATTGTTTAATATCAATTGATGTTGGCCTCCTTAAATATCTGATGTCGTATAGAGCAATAATACCTTAGCGGCTTAGCGTAAACAATAAATAAACAAACAAATAAAGAATTATAACAATAAATAAATAAATAAATAATTGTAACAATACATAAATAAATAACAGTTATACCTTTGCTAAAATAGATTAACTTACCGTGCCATATTTTTTAGACATCTTCAAATTCATCCCACGAATTATACGAAGTGCCATACGTAAGTTGACAAACAACCGACATAGACCATTTTTTTGACGTCTCTTCTAAATCATCCAGTATGCATAAAAACACATTCCAACTTATGTGAAGCCGACGCCTAAAAACTTCTCATCATAAATGAGGTTGTCACACACAAGACGTTCATTGGCGTCCTCACAATCCCGATCAATTGTACGCTGTCTAGTTATTGAGTGTGAACTTTCAGCATAATGGTTAACAACTTAACATATTGGATCTTGTAATACCCTAAAATTTAGAAACAGCTATTTTTTATTAACTTAATGTGGAAAATGTGATCCCAAAACTTCTTTGACTTTCAAGGCATAAAACTAAGTTTTACCAACCAAATACAACCTACATTGTATACAACGATTGAACGATATTCTTTAGTTTTAAACAAATATTGACAACCAATGTTGTTTTTGTTAAATTTTCACTCAAACAAGGATATGTGTGAGGTAACAAAACACTATTAATTAATATATTAATTATCTTAAATATATATAAACGAAACATTTAAAAGTACTTTGGTTTGCTTCATACCTCTTCTTAAACTAACAAATTATTTTATTTATTTTATTTATAAATAGAGGTCTCTCATATATATGATAAATATCAGCGCAACACGATATCCAGGACCCCAAATCAAAATATGATAAATTCCCAACTTGTAGCATCCCATAGGCTAATACAATAGTAGAATAATAACTTTGGCTGGTAAAGAAAATATAGTACAATAAGAAAAGAGGTGTATGTGAAACAGTGAAAGTATTTAAGATACTCTTGATAATTTGTGTAATATTTTTCATTATTTAATTGTTTGGGATTTACGTACAGATTGAGCCAGTGATTTGGTAAGGCTGAGGGGTGCGGAGCGCGAGAAAGGGCGCAAGAGGCGAGACGGTCGCGCCCCGGGGCGCGAGGACCACACCACCGAGGCGCGAGAGGGGCGCGAAAGGGGCGCGAGCGCGGAAAAAGAGGCAGGCGCCAGGGGGTTCGCGGGACAGGTTGAGCGTGAGGGGCATGGGGAATGGTGAAAAAGAGCCGTTTGAAAGTATAAATGAGCCGTTGGCTCTTAATTTTTTAAAAAAAAAAAATTTTTCTACTCCTATATATTACCCATTTTATACAACACTTTAACACAACTTCAAAAAACATCAAACTTACCCATTTCTTTATACAACACTTCCTATATATTACCCATTTCTTTCAAACTTTTTTAAAAAAACCTTTACAAAATCCTATATAATACCCCTAAATCAACCCATTTTTACCATATCAAACACAACTTCAATCTCCAAACAACCCATCGTCCCATTTTTTTTTTAAAAAATAATGTCGTCGTACTCGTCTGATTCCGACTCCTCCGAAGAGGATGATTTGCTTCTTCATGTAGGGGGAGTTTTGACCGCAGCCGTGGTAAATCTCTTGCAAAATCAAGCCCATCAACCCCGACTCCCGAGGGTTAGAGCACCACCTCGTGATCGTGATCGATCGGGTGCTAACGATACTTTGATGAGGCATTATTTTAGCCCTCAACCGGTATACGTGGAGTCGGATTTTCGAACTCGTTTTCGAATGAGCAGGCAATTGTTCACGCGTATAGCGAGTGATTTAGAGTCACGGTATCCCTTTTTCCAACAAAGGGAGGATGCTAGGGGTCTTCCCGGTTTTACCCCTCTTCAAAAATGCACGGCTGCTATCCGTCAACTAGCGTACGGCATCTCGTCGGACGCTTTGGATGAGTATTTACAGATGTCGAAAAGGGTTGCACGTGAATCCCTTCATTTTTTCTGCCAAGGTAAAAAACATTAATTTTACTTTTTATTAAATATTTATTACATTTTTTAATATATATTGTACGTAGGAGTCATATCGACTTACGCTCGGAGATATCTGCGTAAACCTACAACGTATGACATCCAACGCATATATGAGGTGCACGCAGAAAAACATGGTTTTCCTGGGATGCTAGGTAGCATCGATTGTACGCATGTTGGATGGGCTATGTGTCCAACGGCCTGGCGAGGTCAGTTCCACCGTGGTGATCATGAAGGGCCGACCCTCATACTTGAGGCGGCGGTGTCACAGGATCTTTGGTTTTGGCATGCTTTTTTTGGTGTTGCTGGGTCAAATAACGACCTTAATGTTATCGATCAGTCACATTTGATCAACGACCTTATCGACGGGGTTGAACCACCTCAATCTTTTGTTGCAAATGAAGAACTCTTCAAGTACGGGTACTATCTGGTCGATGGTATTTACAACGAATGGGCTGTGTTAGTTCAAGCTTTTACAGATCCAGTCGCCGACAAACGGAAGTATTTTACGAAGAAGCAAGAGTCTGCTAGAAAAGATATTGAAAGAGCTTTTGGAGCTATAAAAAAACAATATTATGTTCTGGCGAACCCGATACGTTATTGGACTCGGGAGAGGATAATGGACGTCGTCTACACATGTCTTATCCTACACAACATGACGTTAGAAGACGAGGGCAAAGCTATATGCCAAAACTACCAAGGTGACATTCCGCCACAACCGTCCACAATCAGTGATCAACAAAAACTTCATAACATAACAAATATCAAGAGCCGTGAGATACACGGGGATCTTCGACATGAGTTGGTTGAACATTTGTGGACGAGGGCAAAGCTATAATCTCACTATCCCAGTGACACCACCAACCTACTGATCACGCCCAAATCTTTCAATTTGTCTTTCACACACTTCCATTTTGATTTTCTTTGTTTTTAATGTAAGTGCGCTTAATTTTAATCATATTAAATTCCATTTTCCAATCATCTGAAAACAAATGTTAATTCAATTTAAAATAAATAATGTAACATGATATTATATTTATACTATGTATATATAATTACAAAAATATAATATATTATAGATTTTATAGATAGAATTTAATACACCAAATGCCTATAAAGTTAAGTTTACACTTAAATAATAATTACAAATAGATTTTAAAAAAAAGGAAGATTACCAATAAAATAAACTTTGTTATTTGAGGATTTTACTTAAAACATATTACGATCATATCATATTTTTGTAGATGGATTCTTATCTATATTTTTATAGATAGATTATTGTCTGTAATAAGAAATTAAGAATATCGTTTTGGAGAACAAATAATAATCATCATGAAATATCTATTTTGTATAAATTAATCTCACTTATTTTTGTAATGTTCATAACATAGAAACAACTTTTTAGTGTTGCATCAACGACTCCAATATAGTGTTTTAGAAGAGAAGATTGTTCTTGTGTAAAACCGCTCTAAGAACAAGTATCTTGAAAAGGAAGGAGAGAGAAGAAAGAATGTTTTTTTTTCAGTGTTAGGATTGTCATGTGAGGTCCCATTTTTTGGGGTTAAGTGTTAGAGCATTCTCATTATGTCCATTAAAACACTCTTTATCCTTATAATTTAAAAAAGTCTTCCAAATATTCACTCCATCCTATCTCCTATTCATATGCCCTAACTCTAAATAATGAAAATACACTGCAGTGACTCTTCAAATATGAAAAGCTACTGTAGCCTCCCCATCTCAACTACAAACCAAACCAAACCGTTAGTAATGGGTTTGGTTTCACGGTTTGGACCAATTGCGTAATCTTTTTAAATGATTTACTAATCCCTAAGTGGTATACAAATATAGCTTTTCTTATAAGAACATAACAGCTTCTATTTTATAAATTACATGAATACATAATTATATTATAAATAGAACAAAAAGTTGTTTCATTTATTATGAAATTTTAAAAATAAGTTACCTGTATAGTGTACACAGAAGGGTTGTGTGTGATTGTAATGTTCATTTTGAATGCACTAATAACCAGACAGTTTCTGTAGCCCGAAATATGTTTTCATACGGAAACAAGATAAAAAACAAAACGATAAAGCAAAATGTATTTTAAGAACAAATAATGCTAAATGTATTTCAATCGAATTCATGCAGTAGAGTAAATAAACTTTTTTAACAATATGCACTTGATCATATGGCTTGAATGCACATATTTGTGACTAACAAGCAACTAAAGTGCAATGAAAGAAGACAGTGTACACGAGACCATTCAGACCAGCTTTAGTTTACTATTAGTTATCATTTCAAACTAATACAGATTGCACATATTTGTGATTAACATGCAACTAAAGTGCAATAAAAGAAGACAATGTACACGAGACCACTCAGACCAGCTTCAGTTTACTTTTAGTTATCATTTCAAATTAATACAAGCTGCACAGATTTGTATAACAAATTAAAATCACGCAGTAGAGTAAATATTTATGTACACATATTTAAGCCACTAAATAACTCAAAAGGCAAATTTAAGTTTATATTAACCAATGTCCTAGCTTCAATTTACTATTAGTTACCATTTAATAAGATTAATAGAATCAGTATCAACAAAAATCTGTTGGAACATGTGAGGGATGTAGGCAATTGCTTATTTCTTTATTCTTTATTTGTGAATTACAAATGAAAGCTATATAAATGGTCCTGCATATTTCATCTTTACCGTTTATAAAAACTTATGTAAATTTTGACAGGCTGAGTTAATTGCATGTTTGATCACGTTGCTCGTACATTCTTTCGTAAATTGTTGACAAACATATCTTCTGAAGATGGCAGCGATGTTGATCTTAATGAGGATGTTGAAGGACACCATATGTGCAAGCGTAGCAAGTTTATTCGACATGATCATATTCAGGGACACCAGCGTCTATATCGCAATAAGAATAGAACTTATTAGCTCAACTTTTGTTTTAATTTGCATCTATTTGGGTCATTTGCTTGTAATGTGTTAGGAGTGTGCAATAGGTACGACCCGGCCCGAACCAATAATATATTGCTTTTGTTAATCTTTTGTTTGACTTGTTAATGCTATTGTAATGTGATTTGTTCCTGTGATTTCTTTGTTTAAATTGCAGCAGTGGTTAATATAATTTGTAGTGGTTAATGTGCTTGAATTGCAATGGTTAATGTGATTTGCAGCAGTTAACGTGTTTGAATCGTTAATTTGTTTGAATTGCAGCAATGGTTTGTTCCTATTCATACAGTGAAGTAATAATAATATATAAAGAATGAAAGTCAACATAATAAAAGGGACACATTCAAAGTTGAATTGCATCTGTAGAATTTCATCACAGTTCACTAAAAATTAAATACCAATTTTGTTTAATGAACTACTTTTTATGGATGAAGCTAATTGGTTCGGTTTAAAATACTATACGAGTTTGAGCCAAACTTAGGCTTGTTTAACGTCTAACGTTTAATGCGATTTTCCTAAAAGTTATTAGAAACTTTTAAAAGATAAATATAATAAGACAAAATAGTAAGTAGTTAAAATTGTAAATAAGTAGAAAGAGAAAAAATAATAAAAAAAATAATATAGAGATAGATATAGAGGATAGGATGTGTGGTGTTTTTTAAAATGAATGGCAAATTTTAAAAAGTAATGGTTTTTTTGTTAAATTATAGAGTTAAAGATAGTGGATGGGATAAGAATGCTCTTAGGTATTTTTTTTTATTCTCTCTATGGAAGAAGATCTAATATATACAAAAACAAAGTCCCATGAAAGTAACATATGCACTGATAATGTTCTTAATGTAGGAAACTAAAACTGGTTCTTGACTGTCAAGCATAAACAAACAAAGAAACAAACAAATAAAATGTAGTTAAAACTTAAAACCAAGTACAGAGATCTATCCTTCTCTTCCCCTATCCAAATCCAAACAAAATATAATATAAGTAAAATTCTCCTGAACTAACATTAATTAAACAACAACATGATGATTGCTATGATATAATAATAATAATAATAATAATAATAATAATAGTAATGATGATGATATGAACTTGCACTTGCACTTGCACTTGCACTTGTAGTACTACTACATGAGAGGACTATTTATGAGTCCATGCCAATTTGTTGCACCAATCCCATTAATCCACCCTCCAATCATTGACCTCCCAGCTGACTCAACCTCATGAACCATGTTCCCTTGATATCCCATTGATCCAACATCATATGAACTCATCATGTTGCATGCTTCTTGTTTCACTGCTTGTTGATCATCATGGAACATAGGGTGGTTCAACATTTGGTATTGATCTTGATCATGATTACCACCAACATTCATGTTTAAACCCATATCCCCAATATTATTATTATTATTATTATTATTATTATTATTATTATTATTATTATTATTATTATTATTATTATTATTATTACCACCATTATACACCATATTATTACTTGTGTTATTATCAAGAAACCCAAGAAACCCTAACTGGTCCCCAACATTGGAACCCAAATGATGGTCAACATGGTCAAACTGATCATACCCAATGGACCCAGTTTGTTGCCTCTGGAGCCTAGCAAAAGCAAGTGAGAGATCAGTGGAGGTTGAGTCATATGGTAACTGAGGTACACCTGAAAGTAAATTAATATTATTCGAACTCGGTGCGAAGAAATTAAGTGGATGATGTTGTTGTGGTCCTGAACTCATCTTTGAAGGTGCAGAACATGGTGATGAGTGTGATGAGTTTGCAGCAGAAGAAGAAGATGATGTGTTTCTTTTATTATTCTTCCTGCAGCCTCCACCCACCGGGACGTTTCTTAGGGTCCCGCCTTTGGTCCAGTACCTTCTGCAGGATTTGCAGAAGTATCTGGGCTGAGTGAGGCTGTAGTTGTTGTAGTAGCAGAATTTGGTGTTGCCGGAATCACATCTAGGGCATTTTACAGCTTCCTCAGGCGGCCGCGGTTTTTTGTCGTCTTGTGGTTTTGTGCAGACTTGTAACATGCTCTCTAATGTCTGGGAAGAAAGCTCCTGAAATAATCAGAAATTCAAATCAGATCTAAATAACAATTTTATTTAAATTTTTTTTAACAACTCATACTCTCTAACTTTACTCTTTCTCTTCTCTTAAAACTATTTTTTTCTTTTGTCAGATAGACAGAAGACTTAAACCCTTTTTATCATTTAGAAACGCAATTTGGTAAACAAAAATTCATAACAATTAGCAAACGATAAAATTAACAATTACATCCGAAAAATAAACAATATTGATCGAATACAACATAAGTCGATCAATATGTATTATGAAATAAACCAATAACCTTAAAATTAACCTTACTTGACTCATGGACTAAAGTACTAAACATAAGTAAACTCTAATACAAATTTGGTAATTACATGAAAACTACCAAAATTCGAACAAAACCCTAACTAATTCGGTGATTAATAATCGAGTACTCAAAATCAAGTAATCAAATTGTGAAATCATACCAAAGGGCATTTAGCCCAATGGTATCTGGTGGTGTAACAGATGTTCTCTCTCTTTAGAGGTGGAATGTTCAAATCTCTCAATAGACGGGTTTGGTGTAGATTATTAGCTGTTAAAAAAACAATGAATTCTTGAAATTAATTTTGCTTATTAATCTCTACATGTAACTGTAAAAAATCTAACAAATTACTTGACCTGAAACCTAATTGTGAAGTTAAAATTTATACAATATTCAGCTTAATTATTTGTAAGTAATAGATTGAATAAATTAACCAAACTGGAAGAAGTAATCTACCTGCTGGTGATGGTGAAGTCCTGAAACATCCATGTCTACTTCCATGAACTGTTACTGTGTGTGTGTGAGTGAGTGAGAAGGAGATCAAAGAGTGAAGATTGAAGGAGTTTTTGAAGTTCAAAAAGATTAAGAGAGAGAGAGAGAGAAAGTTAGGGAGAGGTGTGCTACATGCAAGGTGGATATGATGGTTAAGAGTATCACCAGCGTGTATATATATACACACTTAAAACATACTCCGTATATACGTACACTCACTCTTGAATATATAATCTTATTTTATAAGTTGTGTCTGCGCATAGAACGAGACAATAAGAGAGTAAAAAATGTATATATTTTTTATAACATTTGGAACAACCTAATATTTGGGCTAAGTCTTTCTATGCATGACAGAATTCAAACCGTCTATACTGAATTTGATACTTTATACATGACTCACTCATAATTTACTATCACGAAGAAAACCCATCAATATAAGAAAATATTACTTGAGTCAATTTTAAATCTTAAACCTTAAGATCTCATGTCTTAACAAATCAAATATCACCTATACTATTAAACCAGAAGACCAGCTAAAGTTAAAATTTGTTATATTGATTTGTTGATTATTAAAAAAGAGTTTGGAACAAATAATCCTCCATAGCACATTAGCACTCAACTACATGTGTTATTATTTAGAGCATTCATATTGTATTCCTTCACTATTTTATCTCTATCTGTATATTTTTAATTAAAAACAACAATTTTTTTATAGAATTTGTTAATATCTTAAAAACTTCTCATGAGTTTATTTTCTAATTTTTATCTATATTTTACTTACAAGCACTTATTATCAATACTTTTTTCTCTATTTTACATGTTACATAATTACATAGAGTGATTAATAGTTATCCTTTATAAATAAATTATTATTATTACTCTTTCTTATATATTTTAGAATATGAATAATGAGAAGTGAAAGCTAATTAGATGAAAAACTACATTTTATTTCTTTTCATATTTTATAGATAGATAATATAGAACGTGAGCCTTGAATGTTTTTACATACCAAACACATAGATAGTTAACTCATATTTAAAAAAAAAACTATTCCTAAATTTATAACAATTGTAGTGTGTCCTTATAGTTAGGATTAATTTCTCTCGACATATTTTGCCATTTCAAATGCATTTTGTGTAAGTTGCAATCTCTTATTCTCTCTATTGTACAGTTGACCACTCATTCCCAAAAACCCAACACTTAATGTTCAAGTCTTTGAAAACATATACCCAAGTCTTTTGATAACGGTACTTCTTCGTAGCTCTATGTCTATAACCTCAAAATTCTCGGTTCAGGAACGAGATTGGTTGTTATAGAGAGTCCTAGTTTCGGAGAAAAAGTGTAAAAATATAGAAATACATGAGAAGAGAGTATATGTTTGGTGTAACAAATTAGAAAGAAGTATATTAATTTATAGTGTTAAAATTTTGTTTATTTTTGTATTATTTTATTTAACGGTCTTATGACCATTGACAACGTTTATGTCTCACAAAACTCCCTCGGCTTGTCCAACTTGAAGACCTTTATCAAAACAAATCAGAATTTACATAATGAGATTGAGATAATAAAGAAAATGATGCATGGGAGTAATGTGAATAGTTGGAAGGTTTTAGACATTGACTATACCTTCCTTTCATGTTACTTCAACCAAATATTCTTTCACATTAATATCATACAACGGCGAGAGCGGGTTTCCTATAAGAAAAGAACAATTCAAAACTAGACTAGAAGACCTTCTTTTGTTTGAATACCCTATCATGTGGACCTTATGTGATAATTCAAATACCCCACTCAACCCTATATATGTATGTTTTACAAAATAAATAATATTATTGTATTTTATTAATTAATCTTTTGATTTACTTGTTTTGTTTGATTGTCTTTCTTCAAAATTTCTATTTACTTTTTACAGAATTATTTATAATTTAAAATATTATAAGTATGCTATTTTTTTAGTTAAACGGTTACATAATCTATGACTGATGACTCTATCAAGTATCAAGTATCTTATATATATTACAAAATTATTATATTTTGTGTTAGTGTGGTTAAGTGAAGAGTGATCATAATAACACATTTTTCAAAATCTAACAGAAATGAATAATACAAGAAGTCAAGAAGATAAGAGAGTGAAATTAGTGATTAATGGAGTTACACATTTACTTTTCACATTTCTCGCTGTAAAAAAACTTTTAAAATAATCCAATACCTATATATATATATATATATATATATATATATATATATATATATTAACGAAAAAATGATGATATGGGCACGTAACTTACTTTAACCATTTAGATAATCACTAATTGACAAAACAAAATATCATGTATTTGAAAATGTCATTGGCCGTATATCATAATGGAATAAGTGAAAACAACTTACAATTAAAAATGGTCAATGACATTTCCGAGTACTGGAGTGTGTAGGTTTCATATATAAACAAAATTTGTTTATATTCTTTTAACTCAATGAGAAATGAATAAACATTATATTTCAATCATTGTCTTTACATTTTAATAACACTTCAACATTGTAAAAGTTTAATAAATACCTATTGATATCAATTTTTAAATTTTGATAAGGTTATCTACAATATATGATATGGTCCAAATTATATATATTTTTATATTAATATTTCCTACACTTTTAATTGTTTTTTAGCTAAGTTTTATATAATTTTAGTCTCAATTGGTTCATATTTGAGTTTTAAATGTTTCATGAGACAATGAGCTAAATCAATTAACATGTGGTCAATGTCTCATAACATTTATATAGGTGACTATTATTATTGATGTTGCTATGATTCTGTTAACAAAAAAAAATGGAAAAAAAAAAGAAATGAAAACAAATAATAATGTGAGAGATCTCGATGGAATTGAACTTCATGTGTTCACATGGAAATTAGTTTTATTTCAATTATTTATTTTTCTTTTGTGAAGGTAATAAATATAAAAAGATGATGGGCCTGTATGGAAGACAGAAGAAAGAATTAGAGATATTGGTGGGTTTGGCTTGGGAGTTACGAAAGAAAGAAAAAGAAAAAAACCCTACTAAGAATTAATATAAACGGAAGGTTATTTTAATAAGAGGGGCACAAGATATATTATTATAGTTTTGTTTTTGACGGCGACATTCATCAAGGCAGAAAAGAGAACATTTTTTTGTTCCGAGGAGCAGCAGCACATACGAGGAAGGAGTATTATTTGGCGGTGGAATCTTTTGGCGCAGGTTTATTTTGGAACTAAGTTATTTTTGGTTTTGTTACTACATATCAGAACACGTAAGAAGGATTATTTTGTGAGTCACTTTTTAAATAAAGAGATTTCAACAATTTAGTAATTTTAATCTTTCGTTTCATTCCTGTTTAGATCATGTTTGCTACTATTTTTTATTTGGTTTTTAAGATTATTATTATTATTTTGAGTAGCTAAACTTATTAGAACTACCTAGGTTTGGTTAAT
Organism: Bidens hawaiensis; assembly: GCF_021521415.1. Taxonomy (NCBI): domain Eukaryota; kingdom Viridiplantae; phylum Streptophyta; class Magnoliopsida; order Asterales; family Asteraceae; genus Bidens; species Bidens hawaiensis. The sequence continues at coordinate 85,199 of NW_027492828.1, forward strand.
TGACGATGTTTTGACGATTATTTTGGGTTGAGTAACGAATATATAATTGATTTTCTAGTGTCAAGTTCATATTATTTTGATTTTATTCTATGATTGCTATTGAGTTGTTCAATATTATATTAATTAAACCCCGTGTGATTTTATCTTTACATGAATTAGTTTCGTGTTTTGTTTAGGATTGCATGTTAGACTAGTTACTTGGTGTTTTTGGTTGTTTGTGGTAGACGTCACCATAGGGTTTGTTTGGTTAAAGTTGTTCATATCAATGGTTTATCTCCTTTTAGTTAGACCAAGACATTAGGAGTTAGTTTATCTCTTTGGTCTATTTGATTTAGTTTGCCGTTGCGAGACCACGTGCGGTTTTCTAGCCGTTGATTAGGTTAATTTGTAAGCCGAATTATTTAATCTTTAATATTGAATTACCCCTTATTCCCTAGGTTTGTTACGATTACGAGTTTTAGAGGAATTTGTGATTTTTATACGGACCAAGTAATAAATCAATTGGGTACTTAGAAAATCGACCGTGCTTTATCATTCTTTCTAGAAGTTTTTAGGGGTCTTTAGTAAAACTGATCGTGGGGACCTATTTTCCCTTATTATTGTCTAGTTGGATTATCTTTTGAACCCGGTTTTATGTGTTCGTTGTCACCCGAGCGTTGTTGATAGTCGTCAAGATACCTTACCTGGGTGGTTCACCTTCATCATATTTGAGAGCTCCGTTAGTGCCGTTAAGTCTTGTTAAGTTTTTCAATTAGTTTCGTTAAGTTAAGTTGGTTTAAATTAATTAAAATAAAAAAAAATTATTAATAATAATAAAATCAATTAAATATTTTAGGGTAGGACTTGGATTGGGGTTTATAATCTGAGCCGTTCTCACGTGTCTTCGAGTTCGATATCTGGACTTTCCTCATCTTTGCTATACGCGACCGGTACACTTGCCGTTTGTGTAAACTAGGATAGATTGTTTGGTTTTTAAAGCTTAGTTGCGATTCGTGTTTATTATTTATATATATTTTCGCACATCAATATATAAAAATATTATGAAAAGTAGAAAGTAAAATTTTTATGCTTCAACTTAATTACAGTTAAATTTGAATGGAAGGAAAACTCACATGAAATAATAATCGATGCGATGTGTCATCATCATTGTGACAGATGCCACAAATATTTTTCTATAGTAAGCTTTCTCTATTTCATTGACACGTTCCTGTCATTATGTTTGCGGAAGAAGTAAAGAATCTGTACCAAATAGAACTCATTGCCTCTCCATAAATAACTATTATAACACTTTGTAGTGCTTCAAGAAAATAAAGGTTTACTATAAGGCTTGCTTTTGTGGAGTACTCAAATGTCGTCATCCATGCCATTTAGGTCAGATGGCGCCGGAAACACCGGGCAGCCCCTAATCCAAACGGTGCCATCCTCTATCACCGCGGTCAGTCCATCACTGTGTTTCGGATTTAATGGTGGAATTTGATGCAAAATTGATTTGTTCCCATGCCTTTTAGTACGACTAAAAATAAAATTTTATTTTAGAAAAAAAAAGCTATATATATACCCATCACATAATCTCAAACTTATATATAAAATTTCTTCTCCAAACTTCTACCATTCTACTTCAGTCTTTTTCGGAAAAAAAGGACCCGCACTCAGGCTCATCATCATCTGACTATTATTGCGTCAACTGTTCCTCAGATTCAGATATGGAGGACGAGGCAATAATTGCTTTAGTTCGGGCAACAACTCAACTTTTATTCAACCCATGCCAAGGCACACAACCACTCACTAGATAATCTCTGCTTCAACGGGATCGTCAGGCTGTTCATAACCTTTTGATGAAAGATTATTTTTCTGAAGACCATGTTTATAATTTGGAACATTTTCGTCACCATTTTTGGATGAGTCGGTGATTATTCTTATGTACTTCCGGGGACCTAGAACGCGAGTTTAGATACTTCAAACAAAAGGAGGATGCTCGACGTAAACTAGGATTTTCAACTTTACAAAAATGCACAGCCACAATTCGTCAATTGGTATATGGGACATTGATCGACGTCATGAAGGAGTATTTAAATGTCTAAAAGTGTGGCTTGGGAAAGTCTTTAGTTATTATGTGAAGGTATTATTATTTTTAATACTTAATATTTTAAATCCTATTATTATTTTTTTATTGTTAATATTGTAAATAAAAATTTTGATGTTAAATATATATTTATTATTATTAGTCGTATTTTATTGTAACTATTATTAGGTGTTATTGATCTCTACGGAAAAACTATTTGAGGAGCTCGGCCTTCGGCGACATACTAAATATACGAGGTTCATCAATCGGTACACGGTTTTTCCTGGATGCTTTGTAGCCTTGATTGTACACATTGGGATTGGGTCGAATGTCCAATGGCTTGGCAGGGTCAATATCATAGGGGAAATCATGATGGTCCAACGTTGATTCTTCAAGTTGTTGCATCACATAATCTATGGATTTGGCATGCATATTTTGGCATGGCCAACGCAAACAGTGATGTTGTGTTGAATCATCTCCTTTATTCCACGAAGTCATAGAGGTCGTTGTACCGAGGACATCGTTCTATGCAAATGATGTCGAGTACGGGTGCTACCTACTGGACGATATTAATCCGGACGATGACAAAACGTCAATATTTCAAGAAAATTTATGAATTGGCAAGAAAGGATATCGAACATGCATTCGGTGTACAAAAGAAATGATGAAGCATAATTGCTCAGCCGTCGCGTTTACTCCGCAAGGACAAGTTGGTAAGCATTATGTATACTTGCATCGTCTTACATAATATAATAATTGAGGACTTGAGTCAAGGAACTTGCCAAGATGACTACAATGATGTTGGATCACCACCACACCTCTAAACAACAATGAGAGACTTTGTAACTTGTTGAAAATACAAAACAAAGAGAGACATTCAAATCTTCAATCTGATTTGGTATAATATTTGTGGTTGAACAAGAATAATGATGAATGTGAAGATGATGATGAGTAGAAAAATTGTTAGTTTGTTTGATTTTTATAATTTACAAGAGTATTTAGTAGTTTTATATTTTTGTTTGTAGTATTTCAAAAAAAAAAAAGAATAAACATTAAAAAATTGTCTTGAAAAATCAACACGTAGCATGATAATTAGCAAAACTGGGTTATCCCACAACGCATAAAACATGGAATTGTCTCTCTGTCTACGTGATAATGACATGACGTGATAAATAGCAAAACTATTTTATTACACAACACATAGCCTAATAATTTCTATATATGAAAATCACCTTTTTTAGAAAGGCAAAACTTTATCTAGCTCTTTGATATCGTCTAGGTCCCAGCAGAGCCCAGTTGGACCCGCAAGACTCACCTCAAAGAGGGACATCTGCGCAGTTGAAACCGCAAGACTCACCTTCAACAGGGACGTCTGCGCAAAGGCTAAACTCGCAAGACTCACCTTGAAGAGAGACGTCTGCGCAGAAACCAACTGGATCCGCAGGACCCACCATGCTCAGAGACGTGACGTCCTTACGCGCTGTACGCAAGCTGTTCCCGCAGGAAAAGCCTCCCAATGGTCGACGTACTCCGCCTGTTCCCGCAGTAACGAATATTAGCCATCAGGGAAGGCTACCCGCGCAGCAAGGCTACACGCACAAGGCACTTAACTCTTAAATAATTCAGTAATGTCACCTGAAGAAGGAGTGAGCAAGCCGGGAACACTCCCGCCCAAAGCCGGGAATACTCCCGCCCAAATGAGCCAGTCCGTACGCTACTGGAGGACCTTTTGTATTGTACCTGACGAGGTATGGACAAAAGGTCTGACCAAAGCAGCGACAGCTCACTGTGACAAAGGAATAGTACACAGCCGGCCTGGTCACTATCAGCCGCTGCATACTCACCAACCCCTGTCACTATTAGCCGCTGCCTACTCACCAACCTGTCGTAGCACGTGCATATCCTGCAGTTGGTGGAAAAGAATAGTACACAGCCGGCCTGGTCACTATCAGCCGCTGCCTACCCACCAACTACCAGAATGGCATGTGCGTAGCCCACAGTTGGCAGAACAGGAATACTATTCAGCCGGCTGTACCTTCTTGGAAACCTACCTTCGGCTATAAATACTCCAACACCTTGGAATGGTATCATCTTATCTCATATCTCATATCTTGATATATTACAACACTATTCAGCCGGCTGTACCTTCTTGGAAACCTACCTTCGGCTATAAATACTCCAACACCTTCGACCGTCTACCGGTCCACCACATCTACGATTGGGCAGACTTCCAACAGAAGTTCAGCCAACACTTCAGTCAACAAAGAAAGTACACTGAAGAGCAATGGACAATCCTCAACTGCATCCGAGAGGAAGATGAGTCTTTACTAGACTTCATCACGCGCTTCAATTCAAAGAAGCTAAGTCTGGGCAGTATTAACGAAGATCTTGTTCGCGCTGCTTTCATCCAGGGCGCGAAAGACCCAGAGCTCATCCGCACCTTAACGGGTAAAGATGGCATGCCATCCACATGGGATGCCATCATGACAGCAGCTAAACGCTTCGCGGAAACGGAAAAGTAACTGGGTAGAGATCTTCCCCAAAGCACAAACCTCTACACCCAGAAAACAAAAGAAAATAACGTCCTTACCGCCCGACTAAACAAAAAGAGGAAGCTAGGTATTTGGCAGTCAAGGGTAAACTTCGACACCTCATCCGGCTCGCACCCTCGGTTAGGCGGAAAGGACAACAGGCAGTCGTCGAACCGGAACCCCCGGTGGACGCCGCTCACCAAAAGCGTCACCGAGATTTTCGACACCGAGAGGCTCCCATGGCTAAAGGCTCCAATAATCCGAGAGCGTCACAACGCTGATCAGAGCAAATTCTGTGACTTCCACAGGACAAAAGGCCACAACACCGACGAATGCATAGACTTGAAAGACATCATCGAGACATTCGTCAGAGATGGAGAACTCGCACACCTCGTGGCGTAAAGGATGCTGAGCAGGCCAACGCGTGTAGAACCCCAGTTGGGAAAAACACAAAACTACAGCTACAATGTTGGAGACTACATACTGCGTAAACAACGAGATTCCGAACCAAGTGCATATCGGCTCGATGGCACTCCCATCCAAACAACATGGAAGGGAGCACAATTACACAGTGCATGTAGATCAATTCCAAACTTGTAAAAGAAAAGGCCCAGAGCCACTTCTAATGGAAATGATTCTCCTTATCACATTGACGCTGATAATCTTACATTTATACTTAACTTTCCACACTGATATACCGGTCTTCACCGCATACATAAGTGGGGAAGTAAGTCGTTGCGTGTGGAAGGCGGCAAAACCCGCATAAACACAAAAAACGGCCAACCTTCACGCAGGTCAGTTATAGGTAAAGTTGGGTCATCCCACTAAATGAAAGTGCCGGTCCTACCCGCACAAATCATGATAGAGGAAACCGAACTAACCTATTGACAACCGCGCGTCGAACGGTTAATTTATTCAAAACACTGATATGCCGGTCTTCACCGCATAAATAAGTGTGAAGAAGTCGTTGCGTGTGAAAGGCGGCAAAACCCGCATAAACACAAAAAACGGCAAACCTTCACGCAGGTCAGTCATAGGTGAAGTTCGGTCATCCCACTAAATGAAAGTGCCGGTCCTACCCGCACAATCATCATAGAGGAAACTGAACGTTAACCTATTGACAACCGCGCGTCGAACGGTTAACTTATCCAAAACACTGATGCCGGTATTCACCGCGTAAATAAGTGTGAAAAGAAGTCGTTGCGTGTGGAAGGCGGCAAAACTCGCATAAACACAAAAAACGGCAAGAATTTCTAAGGAAAAGATGAGGAAAACCTTCACGGAGGTCAGTCATAGGTAAAGTTTGGTCATCCTACTAAATGCAAGTGACGGTCTTACCCGCACAATCATGATAGAGGAAACTGAACATTAACCTATTGACAACCGCGCGTCAAAAGGTTAACTTATTTAGAACACTTAGAAAATCTCTTAAGGAACAAATGAGGAAAACCTACACGCAGGTCAGATATAGGTAAAGTTTAGCCATCCTACTAAGTGAAAGTGACGGTCTTACCCGCACAATCACGAAAGAGAAAGCAAAACTTTAACATATTATCTGCCACGTTGAAAGATTAACTTATCCAAAGTACTTAAGAAATTGCTAAGTTAAACTAAAGTATGCACAAGCGAATCATATATTGTTTATGCGGCAAAACAAGTGCCAAATTAAACTATAATATGCATGAGCAAGTCGTATAACGTTTATAAAGCAAGAGTGACGGTCCTACCCGCACAAAAGATTTATATTCCATAAAAATTCAACTGTTACAAGAATGGCCGGGTATCTACCCGCCTACAAGAATATAAATCTATACAAAGACGTAAATCTATCCTAACAGTGGGAAAGGATTTAAAAGATCAAGCTTCAGGGCCACTCCCTCCAAACCCACTTGTACCCGCACCATCAGTTGGCTGTGGCGGTTCAAGGAAGGTCTTGAGAATGGTTAGCCCATCATCAGCAGCAGCAACTTCGTTCACCTTCTCCACCACCGGGTGCGGGAAGGCGGCATACTGGTTCACTGCTTGGTCATATACAGCTTCAGTATCCACATCATATAAAGGGAAGTTGGAAGGCGGGATGCCCTTCTCAACGAACCCTAGACCAAGCAGGAAGCCAGCCTTTTCCCCATCCTCATGAGAAGTGTTGAGGGCTGCGCTCATGGCATCGTCATATGATGTGTCCGTGAAGACCCGATGCACAACCTACAAAACAAAAATACAAGTATCAAAACCTTTTCTAAGTACAAAGAAAAGCGTAAAGATATTATGAAGCTATGCGTACCTGCGACAACGCTTCTCGTAGAAGCCATTCCTTGGTAACCAGAGCCTCCTGGAGGGCAGCTTGAGCTTCATTACGGGCGTGTTCGGCTTCGTTCTTTGTAAGGTTGGCAAGTAACACATCTTTGGCTGCAGCCTCTTCGACGCCCTTTAGCTTACGCTCAGTGTGGTCAAGCACCCACCTCTGGTCCAAGATCTCTTGGAGCTTCTTGGCATCTTCCATGGCCAAGGTATCATGAGTCTGCTGGAGCCTCTCTAATTTGGCTTTGAGCTCCTCATTCTCAGTGCGTAGAGGCTCAGCAACAGCTTCAGCCTTGGTGGCCCTCTCAGTTGCGTTCCGTGCAGTTCCTTAGCCAACCGAAGCTGTTCATTAACAGCTTGGGTAACCTTGGAACGGGCCTCGAGACGGGCCTGAACTTCAACCTCGAGGGCCTTGAAGGCCTTCTCCTTCTCCGCAGCGACGGCGGAGAGTCTCCTGTTCTCCTCCCGGATAGCCCGCGCCTGAGCTACTTCTTGGATACGAGCCGCCTTTAACTTGTCGTTTTCACGACAAAGCAGCTCGACGCGCGGCTGCATCTGGGCAAGGAGAATTCGAAGCTCGTTTGTCAGCCTACCCTCCTGGTAGCTCGACATAGCTTCCCCCAGCGCCCCACTTGGAGCGGCGTAGCGCGTCCACTCGACGCAGTCCACAGTCGTCCGAAGGGTTGTTCCTCGGTGGATGTTCCAACGTGGAACATACACTTCATTGGAATCCGACACTGTAAAAACAAAACGCAGTTAGGAAAAGATGATATATAAAAAAAAAAAAGACTCTGCCAAAATAACCCTACGCACCTGTAGGGTCGACAACAGGCCGGTAGCCGCCGAACCCATCACCCGAACCTAACGGATATCCATCCAAGAGGTCAGCCAGATGGGAAGGAGGCAGAGATTGGCTAAAAGCCCCAAACATACCTGCTGAACCGGCCGGGGACGAGGTAGTCGCCGGCGCCGGAGGCACGGTCGAAGCCGCTGCGGTAGAGACCATCGGAGGTGAACTCACTGGAGGTGAACTCACAACCGTGGCCGCCGCTGCGGAAGAACCCGCAGAAAATATCACCGCCGGCTCAGTGAAGGATTCCGTGAAGATCGCACTGACAGCCGGCGGGGATGATGTTACAGTTGGAACAGTTGCCTCAACCGAGTGAGCAACTGAACCAACACTTGAAGCAGGCGCAGTCGCCTGAGTCATCGCCTCGGGTAGGTTGACCAAACCTACCGTCATGGGTCCAGAGGTGCTCCTCCCCGCTCCACCCTGGAATGCAGTTGCATCCACGCCTGCATGAAGACAAGATAGTTAAATATAATGGCGGAAGGAAATGCGGTTAAAGTAAATGAAAATTATACTTACGAGTTCTCTTCAGCTTGAAGGTTCTGATAGGCGGGGACGAACCCGATGGAGCCGGCCTCTTCACGCCGCTCACCGTCGTACTAGGCTGCCCAAAGGTGACAGCTGTCTCAACCTCCGGAACAGTGGTCTCGTCACCACCAGGGTTCCCCGCCACCTCTTCACTATCGGTTTCTGACTCTGACCGATTCCCCTGATCGGCAGTAGAGGCAACCTTCGCCTTACCCTTCCCGCCAGCAGCCTTCTTCTTCCACGTGAAGAAAGGACCATCTGCGGATTCCTCATCAGAAGATGAAAAAATTAGAGGAATTCCAGCAGAGGTTTGAGCATTGACAGGGCGATGGTTAAATAACTCCTTACCTGGCCGCGTGGCGCTCAGAATCGGGTGGCCCGGCGGATAGACCTCCACAAACAGATCCGCCGTTTGCTCCAAGATGGGCAACTCGTTCTCATCAAGAGCACGGGTACCCATCCGAGCCACCACCAGCCTCCCGCGGATGCAGGAGAGATTGTAGGTCGTTTCCCTCTGAAAACAAAAGAAACAGTTAGAAGAAAACTTTAAATCAGCAAAGAAGATGAAGCATACCGTAAGGGATAGAGTTCAAACCGTATTCAAGGACGATGGGAACCTGTGGCGTCTCCGCCCCAGCATATTTCCACACCTGGCTCATCCCGAGCATCACCATCCCGGACTCCGCAAAGCGGTAAACCGGAGACTGGACCCGGGAAATCTTGGAGAACCATTCCGCCTCCTCATAGTTGAAGGCGTGAAGGTTCGGGAGAGCTCTCCCGTTCTTGAACGTCATCGCTATGGGGACGACGCGAGCGGAGATATAGAAGAACTCCCGCTTCCAAGACCGAAGACTGCGCTCGGTAGCGCAGATCTTCAAACCCTTGATCCGAGTGACCAAGGTATACCACCCCTGGATGCACCTCCAGGAATAGAAGGTCATCAGGTGGTCGACATGGGGCTCCACGCCCAGAATGAGGCACACCCATTCAAAATGGCGAATCTTGGCGATCGCCATTGGGTGTACCTCCGTCAAATGTACACCGTGTCTCTCCAAAACACGGTACACAAACTTCGTCAATGGGAACCTGAGATTCCCATAGATGAAGAATGCAGCATACACCCCTATTTTGCCCTTGGGGGCATCGTACACCGTCTGGTGTGGCTCAGGAAACTCAGGCTCGAAAGGCTCGAGCATGAACTTCCTGCCGATGTACTGATACTGGTCGACGGGAAGAGCACACTGGCACTCGCCATCAGTTCTCTTATCGTCCCTATCAGAAGCGGACGTCGGGTTCTCGGAATACACGTCCGACTCTTCAGCAGTAACTTCAAGATCATGAGAAGACATGTTTTAAATGTAAAGAACGATTTCAGGAGAATGCTCGACAGAAAAGTTAGAGTATTCGCCGGAAATCGTTTAGAAGAAGAAGAGAGGTGAAACTGTGAGTTGAGATGCATCCTCTCCTACCTTTGTATACTCATCACAATGAATGCGATGAATTTAATGCGGAATAGAGAGGAAAGCGCAGGTGCAATGAAACTATGACACGTGGAATATGCAAGCTGTCAACAACTGTTGACAGGACGCGTGCCGTAAACTTCGCGGCCACGCGCCCGAAAACTCGCGCCCACGCTCCTGAAAAAGCGTCTGGAATGACCATATACTGTCACGTCGCCATAACTTCCTGCACGTCCTGACACTGTCAGAAGAAACCGTCGGACAACGTTTCAACAGTTTGGACTGTTCTTATCCTTTCACCAACTCTTCAAATTTCAAAAAGATTCAAAAAAGATTCAAAAGTAAGCGGGACTATACCCCTTACCTTGGCAACCAAGTAACTATAAGACAGGTGCGAGTACAGTGTTAAGGCAAAACCCTTTACATACTTAGCACCTGCAGGGAATTGAAGCCAGGAATACCTTGGAAGTAAAGTAACTATAAGACGAGTGCGGGTACAGTGTCAAGGCGAAACCCTTCACATACCTAGCACTCCGCAGGGAATTGAAACCAAGAAGGATCTTCTGGGCCATGCTTGCGGAAACGGGAATAACATCCCCGCATAGCGGGAACGTCGAGAACTAGATTGTTTGAAGCTCCAAGATGGAATTGGTTGTTTAAACATAATTGATCACTATGTTCAAAACTACCAAAACCTCATGGAGAATCTACACAAGTGGAACTCAACGCTCCTGACTTGCGAGGAGGTTACAGACCTACCCGCATCATACCCAAAGATCAAGCAGAAAAGTCGGGAATTTCTGCATGTGACATTAGGACTTCCGCGGGAAGAATCCCCATGGAAAACCTTAAAACTAAACCCTTTTCAAAACCCTTTGCTTAAGTCCAAAAGTTCACCTCACTTATTAACAATTCATGAGAAGAACATTAGACTGGGGGGAATTGAAGAGGTAGGTCCCAGCAGAGCCCAGTTGGACCCGCAAGACTCACCTCAAAGAGGGACATCTGCGCAGTTGAAACCGCAAGACTCACCTTCAACAGGGACGTCTGCGCAAAGGCTAAACTCGCAAGACTCACCTTGAAGAGAGACGTCTGCGCAGAAACCAACTGGATCCGCAGGACCCACCATGCTCAGAGACGTGACGTCCTTACGCGCTGTACGCAAGCTGTTCCCGCAGGAAAAGCCTCCCAATGGTCGACGTATGTGACAACTGCCCTATCCGACCCGACCCAGGTACCCGTTTTCGAATCCGAATCTTTTTACAATTTAAAGTTTGATTAGTAATCTTTGTAAATTTAACATTAAATAAATTATATATATTTTTTTATATTACTTAATAATAATAATAGTATTAATTTCTCTCCGCCGTCCCGCCTCTTTCTCTTTCTTGTCGCCGTCCCCCTTTTTCTCTCTTGTCGCCATCTCGCCCTTTCTCTCTCTTGTTGCCGTCCCGCCCCTCTGCTTAACCTTTGAGTCTGAACTCCCCTTTTTCTCTTAACTCTTTGCTTGTCCTTTGGTTCTTCCCGCCTAAGGATGTCTGCGCAGCTCCACGCGCCAGACTCCTTACAAGGAAGCCTGCGCGAAGACCAGCTGTTCCAGCGATACGCGAGGCGAACTGTTCCCGCAGCGCGCTAAGAATGGTAATTCTTCCCGCGGCGCGCTAAGAATGGTAGTTCTTCCCGCGGCGCACTAAGAATTATAATTCTTCCCGCGACGCGCTAAGGATTTGTAGTTTTTCTCGCGACGCGCTAGGAATGGTAGTTCCTCCCGCGGCGCGCTAAGAAATGTAATTCTTCCCGCGGCGCGCCTTAGCCTTCTCGCGCGCGCAGCCTCTCGCGCGCAGCTTTCTCGCGCTAGACTTGTATCTTTTTCTGTTTTAGCCAGCCCGTTTACTTTTGTGATATCTTATCATCTGTCCGAAAAGCCACTTTCGGCGCAGCATGCGCACCAATCCTATTGGTTGACAGAAAAAGTGACTGACATAATCTTTTGAAATCTGCTTTTCCCAAGCCTTGACCAGTACCTTTATCTGACTCCTCCCATGCTTTATTCTGTAACCTGTCAGCCCTTTTTCCTGTTCCCCTGCTGCCATATCTTTTGATATCTTTTGTTTTTGTTTTCTTATGCTTTTAATATCTTTTGCTTGATTTGATAAGATCTTTTCCTCTTTTTAAGGGATTGTGTTCCCTAGGGTTTCCCTATTTATAATACTATTTTCTTGTTATTTAACACTACACACACAAACACTTAAACTCTTCTCTGCTCTCTCTCCCTTTGCTCTCTGCCGTTGTTCCTCAGCAGCGCCTCCAACTCTCTCTGCCTTCGTCTTTTCCCTTGTCCTGCCCAGATTTCCGGTAATATATAATATATAATAATTTGCTAAAGATACATATTACTATGCTAACATATATTCTAGGCTTAAAACCAATCGTTAAACCAATAAACTCTTATTTATAGGTTAACTTGTGCTTGTTTAAAAGTTGGTTCTTGCTTTAGCTTTCAACGCACCGTTTACATGTGAGTAATCTCGTACCTAATCCCTTTTTATTTTTAATGTTTTGGGATGTTCATGTGTCCGTACAAACTTGAGTCTTAAGCTTGTTTATAAACTTTTGTCGCGCAAAACCCCATGTGTTATGGACGTAGACTTGGCTGTTTATTTGTATGTGTGGATCATTAACCGTCTTGTCGGCCTATTCCGCAGTTTTCATGGATCCATTAGATGAACACGGGAGAACTATCGTTTATGATTTCTCTTTTGTTTACACTTGCACAGTTTTCTTGTTTTTGTGCTCAATTGGGAGCACGGATTGAACTATGAGCTATGATCTAAGGCTTGATCACAATCTGATTACACCCTTGTTGAACACCAGCTATACACATGATGCGCGCAGATATTGTTATCTATTTATATTTATTAAACTTGATTTCTCACCGACACGCAAGTGTTGACGTTTTATTTTAACACATGTTCAGTTTTGCTGTAGCCGTTTCTGGAAGCTTGAGGACACATAGGATGTTTTCTTTTCTTTTGGACCTAGTTTAAAATGTAACAAGACAAGTTTATGTTATTTGAATATTTTGATTTATGTTATGATTTATGTTACTTTACAAATTGTGTTGCGCGTGCGCGGTAAATGTATTTATTAAATATTGACACCCAAATAGTGTCACGAGTAATGAAACAATACGTGGCGCCCCGATGTATAATCCGCCATCGGTCGGGATGTTACAGATTGGTATCAGAGCTCCGTGACTTTAGGATAGGTGGTTAGACGTAACGACCTAGAATACCTAAGAGTCCCTTCTCGCGCATGAGAAATATCTCATGTTTGCGCGCTAATTGTTGTTTACTCGATATTTATAAAATATGCTGGCGCATACGCAGCGCTTGATTTCATGTTTTATTCGTGATCTTTCGATTTTTATTAAATTTCAATTTATCTCTTTACTTATTCGTTTGTTGTGGGGATTGAAAATCCGAGAAGTCATGGTGGTACATGAATAGTTGATTTTCAATTACCATTAACTTTATGTTTTAAATTGAAGATTTGAAAAGTCATGGTGATACATGAATTGTCAATCTCCAATATTCGTTTACTCGATAATTTAAATTGAAGATTTGAAAAGTCATGGTGATACATGAATTGTCAAATCTCCAACATTCATTTACTCGATATTTTAAATTGGGAATTCAGAAAGTCATGGTGATACATGAATTGTCGATTTTCAATTCGAATTCATTACCTGTATTAAGTTTGTATTTTACTTCAAAATTTGATAGCATTTTACTCCGCGAAACAAGCTTTACGACGACATACTTTGCGCTAAAACGATTTCCCCATACCAAGATATTAACAAAAACTAAAACTTTTATAGAATGCCTCCGCTATCTCGCCGTCATCAGAGGAGAGAAGCCTCGCGCAGACGTAGGCAGCAACGTTCCCAGGAAATGGCCGCCGCAATAGCCCAAGCCTTAAACCAAACTAATACCAACCCCTCCGGATACAATATTAAATCCTTCAATGCGGGTAACCCTCCGAAATTCACCGGACTTGAAGGAGCCACCGTAATGCTCCAGTGGCTCGAGAAAATTGAAAACACTTTCCTCCATACCCAATGCCCTCCAGACAAACGAACCTTATATGCCTCTAGTGTCCTAGAATCAAGGGCGCTTACTTGGTGGAACGGAGTAGCTCACGCGCGTGGCGCAGAGGCTGCTTCTAGCATGCTCTGGGAGGAATTCAAGGAAATCTTGACGCGAGAATTCTGCCCTCCCAACGAAGTAAAGCGCCTGGAGGAAGAGTTTTGGAACCTGAAACAGTACAGTGGCGAAGCGCGCGAGTACGCGACGCGCTTCCATGAATTAAGCTTGCTTGTCCCGCACCTAGTTACCCCTTCCCGCCGAGCCATCGAAAAGTTTCTTGGGGGTCTCCCCATGGAAATTCAAGATTCGGTATGGGCCAGGAACCCAGCAACCCTCTCTGACGCCATCGAGTTGGCCGCTGTGCTCAGCGACAACCATGTCAGGGCAGGAACCCTGTTCCTGCGGGGAGCCGAAAAGACCAAACTCACCAAGACTGTCCCAGAACCAACAGAAACCAAACCAGAACCCTCAAACCGTAACAACCTCAAGCGCAGGCGCAAAGCCCACGCGCTTACCAACCCGCTCGTTGTCCAGCAACCCGCCTACCAACCCCTAGTACACGCTCCTAACCCACTGTCAACTTACCCCACACCCCCTGTAGTCCATAACTATGCCTTAACCAATCCCGCACTCCCTGCCCCGCCAACTAAGAAACCCTACACAGGAAACCAACCCTTTTGCCCAACCTGTAGACTTCACCATCCAACTCAAGTCCCGTGTCGACTTTGTCACCGATGTGGCCGCGCTGGTCACAATGCGGAAAACTGTAGAGTCCTTCCCTCCAACCCAATTGCGCAAACACCACCAACTTACCCGCTAAACCCACAATCATCATACCCTAATCCACGACCCAGGTCGTGCTACAACTGCGGTGATCCCAGTCATTTCCGGAACGCGTGCCCGAGACTGCAAGTTCAGATTACGCAAGCGAACCCAGTTAACCAAATTTCGAACCAAGTGACGCGCGGACGAGCTTTTAATATAACCGCGCACCAAGCGCAAGCGAATAATGACGTGGTTAATGGTACATTTTTACTTAACGGACAATATGCATCCATACTTTTTGATACTGGCGCCGATAGAAGTTTTATTTCTCGCGCATTTGAGCAGAAACTTGCGCGACCGCGAGTAAACTTAAGCGAAAACTTTTCAGTTGAATTGGCTAATGGTGAAACTATTTTAATAAACTCCGTAATCAAAGATTGCACGCTTAACCTTAACGAAAACGATTTTCTAATCGACCTCATTCCCATGCCTCTTGGAAGCTTTGATGTTGTTATTGGTATGGACTGGCTCTCGCAAAATCGCGCCGAAGTTATTTGCGCCAAAAAGATGATTCGCATTCCTCGAGAAAATGGTGATCTGCATATCTACGGCGAGAAACCATCTAACGGACTTAAACTTATGTCATGCACTGAAGCCCGAAGACTTTTGCGGAAGAAATGTGTCGCATTCTTAGCTCATGTGGTCAAACCCGATGAAGGAAAGAAGAAACTTCGCGAAATCCCTATCGTACGTGACTTCCCTGAAGTCTTTCCCGATGATCTTTCTGGTTTACCTCCTGCTCGGGAAGTCGAGTTTCGTATTGATCTTGTCCCTGGTGCTTCCCCCGTAGCCAAATCTCCTTATCGACTTGCACCCGCTGAGATGCAAGAATTAGCAAGTCAACTCCAAGAGTTGACCGCTAAAGGATTCATTCGCCCTAGCTCTTCGCCCTGGGGTGCTCCGGTGTTGTTCGTTAAAAAGAAAGACGGATCGTTTCGCATGTGTATCGATTACCGCGAGCTGAACAAGCTCACCATTAAGAACCGGTATCCCTTACCGCGTATTGACGACCTCTTTGATCAACTCCAAGGTGCCTCTTGTTTCTCCAAGATCGATCTCCGTTCTGGCTATCACCAGTTGCGTATCCGCGAAGAGGACGTTCCCAAGACTGCTTTTCGAACCCGCTACGGTCATTTTGAATTCTTGGTCATGCCCTTCGGTTTAACCAACGCACCCGCTGTTTTCATGGATCTAATGAACCGGGTGTGTAGGCCTTTCTTGGACCAATTCGTGATCGTGTTCATCGATGATGTTCTGGTGTATTCTAAAACCAAGGCCGAGCATGAGCAACATCTTCGGTTGGTGTTGCAAAAGCTTCGAACCGAGCAACTCTTTGCCAAACTCTCCAAGTGTGAATTTTGGTCGGATGAAGTACAGTTTCTTGGTCATGTTGTAAACAAGATGGGTATTCATGTCGACCCATCCAAGATTGAAGCAATCAAGAACTGGATTACGCCATCCACTCCTACCGAAATCCGTTCCTTTCTGGGCTTAGCTGGTTACTACCGGCGATTTATTTCGAACTTCTCAAAGATCGCTTTGCCTTTAACAGCTTTAACGCACAAAGGCAAACCGTATATTTGGGGCTCGAAGCAAGAAGAAGCCTTTCTAACGCTCAAGCGATTGTTGTGCGAAGCTCCTGTTCTAACTTTACCAGAGGGTAATGATGATTTTGTCGTGTATTGTGATGCCTCCAACCAAGGTCTCGGTTGTGTACTTATGCAACGAGGCAAGGTTATCGCTTACGCGTCTAGGCAACTCAAAATTCATGAAAAGAATTATACGACTCACGACCTCGAACTTGGTGCAGTTGTATTTGCTTTAAAAATCTGGAGACACTACCTTTATGGGACTAAGTGTATCATTTACACAGACCATAAAAGCCTTCAGCACATTTTTGATCAAAAGGAACTTAACATGAGACAACGCCGATGGAACGAACTCATCAGCGATTACGATTGTGAGATCCGATATCACCCTGGAAAGGCTAATGTGGTAGCCGATGCGCTCAGCCGAAAACCCAGCCAACTTAACTGTATCTTGCCGCGCACGCAGCTTCACTTCGCGCCGATTCAAAGCAATCTTGAATCATGCATTCGTGACGCGCAGCACGCATCCATCAGCACTGGCAACCTTCGCGCCGAGTAGCGTGTGGCGCGGAAGCGCATTTTGTCCCTAATCTGAGTGGAATTCTCTGCTATCTAAATCGCATCTGGATTCCCAATGATGAGAATCTTCGCTCTGTCATACTGAGTGAAGCGCACAAATCTAGGTATTCCGTTCATCCTGGTGCTGACAAAATGTACAAAGATTTGCGCCTTTCTTATTGGTGGCCTGGTATGAAAAAGGATATTGCTGTGTATGTAGCTAAATGCCTAACTTGTTCTAAGGTAAAAGCTGAACATCAACGCCCATCTGGTTTGCTCGAACAACCTGAAATTCCTACGTGGAAATGGGAAAGTATAGCAATGGACTTTATCACCAAGTTACCCTTGACTGCAAGCAAACATGATAGCATTTGGGTAATAGTGGATCGATTGACCAAGTCTGCCCACTTTCTGCCCATTCGTGAAACCTACCGTGTTGAACAACTTGCGCATCTTTATGTCAAAGAAATTGTCTGCCGTCATGGTACTCCCTTGAGCATCATATCCGATCGCGATGGCCGTTTTATATCTCGCTTTTGGAAATCTCTCCAAACTGCGTTAGGAACTCGTTTGGACATGAGTACTGCATATCATCCTCAGACTGACGGACAGTCTGAGCGAACCATCCAAACCCTTGAGGATATGCTTCGATCTTGTGTTCTTGATTTTGGAGGTAATTGGGATTCACACCTACCTCTGATCGAGTTCTCTTATAATAACAGCTATCATTCCAGCATCGGTATGGCCCCATTTGAAGCACTTTACGGTCGAAAGTGCCGTTCACCGATTTGTTGGAACGAAGTGGGTGAAGTTCAAATCACAGGACCCGAACTAGTTCAAGAGACAACCGATAAAATCGCCAAGATCCGTGATCATCTGCTGACTGCCAGAAGCCGACAGAAGAGTTACGCAGATCGCAGACGGAAGCCTCTCGAATTTCTAGTTGGTGATCTTGTTCTCCTCAAAGTATCGCCCTGGAAGGGTGTTGTTCGCTTTGGGAAGAAAGGTAAGCTTGCACCTCGTTATGTTGGACCGTTCAAGATTCTTGCGAGGGTGGGAAAAGTTGCCTACAAACTGGACCTGCCGCCCGCGCTCAGCAATGTGCATCCAACGTTCCATGTATCCAATCTCAAGAAATGTTTAGCTGACGAGAACCTTCACATACCACTTGATGAAGTTCAAGTTGATGAGTCTATGCATTTCGTTGAGAAGCCTGTGGAGATTATGGATCGCGAGGTAAAGCAAACCAAGCGCAGTCGCATCCCTATTGTCAAAGTTCGTTGGCAGTCCAAGCGCGGAGCCGAGTTCACTTGGGAAAGGGAAGATCAGATGAAGATCAAGTACCCGCACCTTTTCTCTGCGCATCCTACTTCGAGATAAATTTCGGGACGAAATTTCTTAAAGTAGGGGAGACTGTGACAACTGCCCTATCCGACCCGACCCAGGTACCCGTTTTCGAATCCGAATCTTTTTACAATTTAAAGTTTGATTAGTAATCTATGTAAATTTAACATTAAATAAATTATATATATATTTTTATATTACTTAATAATAATAATAGTATTAATTTCTCTCCGCCGTCCCGCCTCTTTCTCTTTCTTGTCGCCGTCCCGCCTTTTTCTCTCTTGTCGCCATCTCGCCCTTTCTCTCTCTTGTTGCCGTCCCGCCCCTCTGCTTAACCTTTGAGTCTGAACTCCCATTTTTCTCTTAACTCTTTGCTTGTCCTTTGGTTCTTCCCGCCTAAGGATGTCTGCGCAGCTCCACGCGCCAGACTCCTTACAAGGAAGCCTGCGCGAAGACCAGCTGTTCCAGCGATACGCGAGGCGAACTGTTCCCGCAGCGCGCTAAGAATGGTAATTCTTCCCGCGGCGAGCTAAGAATGGTAGTTCTTCCCGATGCGCACTAAGAATTATAATTCTTCCCGCGACGCGCTAAGGATTTGTAGTTTTTCTCGCGACGCGCTAGGAATGGTAGTTCCTCCCGCGGCGCGCTAAGAAATGTAATTCTTCTCGCGGCGCGCCTTAGCCTTCTCGCGCGCGCAACCTCTCGCGCGCAGCTTTCTCGCGCTAGACTTGTATCTTTTTATGTTTTAGCCAGCCCGTTTACTTTTGTGATATCTTATCATCTGTCCGAAAAGCCACTTTCGGCGCAGCATGCGCACCAATCCTATTGGTTGACAGAAAAAGTGACTGACATAATCTTTTGAAATCTGCTTTTCCCAAGCCTTGACCAGTACCTTTAAGTCCAAAAGTTCACCTCACTTATTAACAATTCATGAGAAGAACATTAGACTGGGGGGAATTGAAGAGGTAGGTCCCAGCAGAGCCCAGTTGGACCCGCAAGACTCACCTCAAAGAGGGACATCTGCGCAGTTGAAACCGCAAGACTCACCTTCAACAGGGACGTCTGCGCAAAGGCTAAACTCGCAAGACTCACCTTGAAGAGAGACGTCTGCGCAGAAACCAACTGGATCCGCAGGACCCACCATGCTCAGAGACGTGACGTCCTTACGCGCTGTACGCAAGCTGTTCCCGCAGGAAAAGCCTCCCAATGGTCGACGTATGTGACAACTGCCCTATCCGACCCGACCCAGGTACCCGTTTTCGAATCCGAATCTTTTTACAATTTAAAGTTTGATTAGTAATCTTTGTAAATTTAACATTAAATAAATTATATATATATTTTTATATTACTTAATAATAATAATAGTATTAATTTCTCTCCGCCGTCCCGCCTCTTTCTCTTTCTTGTCGCCGTCCCCCTTTTTCTCTCTTGTCGCCATCTCGCCCTTTCTCTCTCTTGTTGCCGTCCCGCCCCTCTGCTTAACCTTTGAGTCTGAACTCCCCTTTTTCTCTTAACTCTTTGCTTGTCCTTTGGTTCTTCCCGCCTAAGGATGTCTGCGCAGCTCCACGCGCCAGACTCCTTACAAGGAAGCCTGCGCGAAGACCAGCTGTTCCAGCGATACGCGAGGCGAACTGTTCCCGCAGCGCGCTAAGAATGGTAATTCTTCCCGCGGCGCGCTAAGAATGGTAGTTCTTCCCGCGGCGCACTAAGAATTATAATTCTTCCCGCGACGCGCTAAGGATTTGTAGTTTTTCTCGCGACGCGCTAGGAATGGTAGTTCCTCCCGCGGCGCGCTAAGAAATGTAATTCTTCCCGCGGCGCGCCTTAGCCTTCTCGCGCGCGCAGCCTCTCGCGTGCAGCTTTCTCGCGCTAGACTTGTATCTTTTTCTGTTTTAGCCAGCCCGTTTACTTTTGTGATATCTTATCATCTGTCCGAAAAGCCACTTTCGGCGCAGCATGCGCACCAATCCTATTGGTTGACAGAAAAAGTGACTGACATAATCTTTTGAAATCTGCTTTTCCCAAGCCTTGACCAGTACCTTTATCTGACTCCTCCCATGCTTTATTCTGTAACCTGTCAGCCCTTTTTCCTGTTCCCCTGCTGCCATATCTTTTGATATCTTTTGTTTTTGTTTTCTTATGCTTTTAATATCTTTTGCTTGATTTGATAAGATCTTTTCCTCTTTTTAAGGGATTGTGTTCCCTAGGGTTTCCCTATTTATAATACTATTTTCTTGTTATTTAACACTACACACACAAACACTTAAACTCTTCTCTGCTCTCTCTCCCTTTGCTCTCTGCCGTTGTTCCTCAGCAGCGCCTCCAACTCTCTCTGCCTTCGTCTTTTCCCTTGTCCTGCCCAGATTTCCGGTAATATATAATATATAATAATTTGCTAAAGATACATATTACTATGCTAACATATATTCTAGGCTTAAAACCAATCGTTAAACCAATAAACTCTTATTTATAGGTTAACTTGTGCTTGTTTAAAAGTTGGTTCTTGCTTTAGCTTTCAACGCACCGTTTACATGTGAGTAATCTCGTACCTAATCCCTTTTTATTTTTAATGTTTTGGGATGTTCATGTGTTCGTACAAACTTGAGTCTTAAGCTTGTTTATAAACTTTTGTCGCGCAAAACCCCATGTGTTATGGACGTAGACTTGGCTGTTTATTTGTATGTGTGGATCATTAACCGTCTTGTCGGCCTATTCCGCAGTTTTCATGGATCCATTAGATGAACACGGGAGAACTATCGTTTATGATTTCTCTTTTGTTTACACTTGCACAGTTTTCTTGTTTTTGTGCTCAATTGGGAGCACGGATTGAACTATGAGCTATGATCTAAGGCTTGATCACAATCTGATTACACCCTTGTTGAACACCAGCTATACACATGATGCGCGCAGATATTGTTATCTATTTATATGTATTAAACTTGATTTCTCACCGACACGCAAGTGTTGACGTTTTATTTTAACACATGTTCAGTTTTGCTGTAGCCGTTTCTGGAAGCTTGAGGACACATAGGATGTTTTCTTTTCTTTTGGACCTAGTTTAAAATGTAACAAGACAAGTTTATGTTATTTGAATATTTTGATTTATGTTATGATTTATGTTACTTTACAAATTGTGTTGCGCGTGCGCGGTAAATGTATTTATTAAATATTGACACCCAAATAGTGTCACGAGTAATGAAACAATACGTGGCGCCCCGATGTATAATCCGCCATCGGTCGGGGTGTTACAACGTACTCCACCTGTTCCCGCAGTAACGGATACTAGCCATCAGGGAAGGCTACCCGTGCAGCAAGGCTACACGCACAAGGCACTTAACTCTTAAATAATTCAGTAATGTCACCTGAAGAAGGAGTGAGCAAGTCGGGAACACTCCCGCCCAAAGCCGGGAATACTCCCGCCCAAATGAGCCAGTCCGTACGCTACTGGAGGACCTTTTGTACTGTACCTGACGAGGTATGGACAAAATGTCTGACCAAAGCAGCGACAGCTCATCGTGACAAAGGAATAGTACACAGCCGGCCTGGTCACTATCAGCCGCTGCATACTCACCAACCCCTGTCACTATTAGCCGCTGCCTACTCACCAACCTGTCGTAGCACGTGCATAGCCTGCAGTTGGTGGAAAAGAATAGTACACAGCCGGCCTGGTCACTATCAGCCGCTGCCTACCCACCAACTACCAGAATGGCATGTGCGTAGCCCACAGTTGGCAGAACAGGAATACTATTCAGCCGGCTGTACCTTCTTGGAAACCTACCTTCAACTATAAATACTCCAACACCTTAGAATGGTATGGACACATTACATTGTCTTACATTATCTGATATCTCATTATCTTATCTTCTCTAGCAATCTCTTAATATACACTTATATTCAAGAGCAATCTAGTCTGATTCTTACGCCGGAGGGTGGTCACAAGGAGGTACCACCCCCCCTTCTCAGTGACGAGCTCACGGTGTCTGTTTTGCAGGTCATCAGAAGAACCATCTTTGCCGGACCTAACCCCTCGTGGGAAACATCTATTTAACCCCAGATTATCCGTAATCTGCCCGGGGTCAATTAGTGTTTCTTCAATCCAGCTCTTTGATATCGTCTAGGCAAAAGTCCCTTTGGTTATCATATTTAAATCAACTAATGAGGAAGAGGATACATTATACACATACCTTTATTGTGGCTCCATAGTTTGATCTTGATAAGAACATAGGGCAAGGTCAAATTTGATGAAGAGACTAAATCGTAGACCGTACGTACTAAGTAGTGACTAAAGTCAAACTTGGCCGCATTATGTTGATGGGACTAATGTTGTCATTTAGTCAAAGTGGAAAACTCTGGAATGTCTATTACTTATGAAGGCCGGCCAGGACTAGGGGTGCTTTACATAGTTCATAAACATCATATATTATAGTTAGATCATGTTGATTAAGTTTGACTTTTTAGACTTATTTATCATCATAAAACCGTAAGAAACTAAGAACCTAGTAGAGTAATGCAGAGGTTAGTTTGCATCTTGGGCACATACTCAATTCGACCTTACTAATTGAAAGATCATAGCCCATTTTCTTCTAATCATCAAAGTTTCATCATTGATTGAGAAGTACATTTTCCTTAGTATTAATCCGAAACACTTTTGTGAAGAAATTTCATCACAAAATGGTGATTTGTACAAACACTCAATCATTATCAAACCTGATGATACTATTTCCCACCGATAGCTCTTTGGAGTCGATTAGATTAATGCCTAACAACATGCTATTTATAAGGTTTGCCTCAAATCATGATATGAGCATTTCCTTTTTTTGTTTGGAAACTCTATGCACTCTTTTTGGACGTAATACTAACATAAAGGCCAATAGGTGTCCTTTTTTTCAATGAAAGTGAGGGTGGTACAACTAAGGATGGCGGGTCAAACCCTATGTCCATATCATGACATACATAAATTTGAAAAAAAAAACATGTCTCATACATGAACTCTGGACACGATCGGTGTGTTTGCGGGTTGAAACGAACACGACCAGCTTAACCCGAAAAAAAGTTTTACATATGCTAATACTTTAATTTTCTAAATTTATATATTAAAAAGAAATTATATATGTTCAGGACTAGCAAGGCAGGCCTGCGTGCGACAGTGGAAACAGTTCAAATATTCAAAACTTTATTGAAGAAAACGAAATCGTGCAAAAAAATCATGTTTAAACATTGCTAGCTGTTAGAATTTGAAAGAATTTTGATGAGTTGAACATCAGTGTTCACTCAACAATTTCGAATAAAACATACAACTTGGTTTTGGAAAAATTAAAGACGAAATATAAGTAAAAATAAGCACACTTAAACACCCCAAACTCAGCTAGTTTCATGATTCATCGTTAGATTTGCTCATGAGACATAGTTCTTAAAACTAGAGAATTTCATAGACGCCGCAGCTAAAACTTAAAATTAAGTCATAAGCATCCAAACAATAATCATGACAAGGTCTTTAACATTATTATCATTATTTTCTTTTTAATTTTAAACGGCTAACGAACTCTCCAAATGGGCTACATGTTTAATTCATCACGTCGGGATACACTCGCCTTTCAATCCATGAAAAACTCTCACCTAGGCTAACGCCCTAAATACTTGCCTAAAGGCATGACAGTGCGGTGAGATAAAAAGCTGTTCATCCAACTAGTGAACGTCTATGTCACCTACTCGTCTTCACCTAGTGTCGCTAAAACTAAATGATTGAGGCAAGAATTAAAGTTGGTCATATTAAACACAATGTCTCTTCGTTATCACTACACCACATGCTCTTTAAACAAGGTCTTTAAAATAACAAAAAAAAAAGTAATGTAGCTTTATAATTTTTCGTTTTCTGTTTCAATCTTCGTTTGTACATCAACTTGTATTATTCAGCTTCGTGTAGATGTTTCTTGGTTCAGGTGAGAACAAAATGCCATTAAAGAAACCAAAGGTAAAAAATCAGGAAAAATAAATATTTTATTAAATAAAATCCTCATAGCATATAACAGTATGATAAAGATTAAAGACCACACTTGATTTCAACACCTAATCAGACAAATCCTATTCTTCTTTTTTGTGTCTCCCTAAGATCTCTTTTTAATATAGTAGATGACAAAATGGGCACAAACCACATGCATCCCACTCCCTGACTTACTAACCCAAATAGATACCGGAGAAATTTATATAAATCATAACCCTTTTTGAAGTAACTTTATATAATATAATATAATGTAATTATCTTATAATCATCTAATGAAATTATTAATTATGGATAATTTATGTCTCTTTAATTAAATTTTGTTATATTTAAAAGATTTAAAAACATTTATAAGTGTTTAAATTCGTTTTAAATTATTTTCGAAGACAAGTCAATTTTTTTACCCATATATTGGCAAAGCCTTATCAAACTCATACTACTAAGCTAAAATAACCTTTAAAATTCATTTTAGTTAAGTTATTAAGCTTAAATAAATTCAAAAGTGGTAATAGAAAACTCAAAAAGGTAATTGTACTAGCAATTATCAAAGTTTATAGTTAAAAAAAGTGATAACAAAACTAGAGACCAAATTAGCAACTGAAACTATAGTGGCAAAGTGCAAACATCTAGGCGCAAAAACAATCACGATTCCAAGTTTAGAAAAATAAAATTTAAGTTGGTAAGTAAATGATAAAAAGCTAAAATAAAGACTCTTTACTTGATATAATGAAAAAAAATGATAAAATGTTAGTTTTATAATTTTTTTTATTTCAACACCTTAATACTATTAGATCAAAATCCGTTTGCTAAATAAGGGTTTCACTTATATCATAGTTTAGATGATGTGTTACATCATATGATTTGGACAAAATAATGGATTTTCCAAAAAGTTGCAACTCTTTGCTATTATACCAAAGGTGATTCAACCAGTAAATGACAACTTTGTGGTTAAATGGAAGATGCAGTGTTAAATGAGGAAATATACACACCCCCACCCGGCCGTTAGGGGTGTTCTTCGGGTAAGTTTTTCAGGTTGGGTTATTCGGGTTTTAATGTTTAAAATTCAAACCTGAAATCCAACCCAAATATCTCATGGTTTTTTCGGGTTTGGTTAATCAGGTTTCGAGTATTCTAGGAAAAAATATTACATTGCTAAATTTAAATGTAACATATTCCTTTGTACTCGTAATGTAAATAAACTAATAATAAAACAAAAATAAACCTATAAAACATCCAAAAAAGAGTAAAATCTAACAAAGTTCAACCATAAGTAATAAGACCGACATAATCATCTTCAGTATGTCGTGTTGGATTATTGTTGCTTTTAGTTATAAATTAGTACATTAATAAACAATAAACAATTGATATATAATAGGTGGAATGAGAACAGTCAATTTGGATTAAATTTTGATAACATCATAGTCTACGGCTTAACTTATTATACCTAAAAATATATATGGTTTTAAAATTAAAAATTTATTCGGGTAGACCTGAAACCTGAAATTCGGACCCATAACCAACCCAAATTACTTCGGTTTGGTTCTCGGATTCAGATTTCTCATGTCGGGCTTGTTCGGGTTCGGGTACGGGTTTTCTCAAGTTGGGTTTCAGGTAAAAGTGACAGCTTTGCTATCCACCCCAAGATCGTGCAAGAAATTAATTAACTAATTAAGACAACCTCGTATCTTTAGGTTAACAAATAGGGAAAATATTATATTTCTTCTTTCAAAAAGAATATGATTTGTACAAAGTTGTAGATGATAAGCATGACTCTGTTTTGATAGACTTTTGGATTGTTATTAAAACGTACTGTCTTTTCACTCAATACTAGTTATTTCATATGTGTTTCGTGCTATTTATTCAAGCTATTTATATAGTTATTTATTTACTAAACTAGTTAAGATAAATACTTATTTGCCCCACTTCTTGTGTTGTGGTGGTAAATGTGTTGTTATTACTTAAGAAATACAATGGTTCAAGTCTCACAAGTAGGAAAAAAAGATGAAGAATACAAATTGAATGTTAAAAAAAAAGATAATTATTTATTTAATGTCATTTATTTTTAGTAAATTGTGAATAGATAAATAAACGTCGTTAAGCTATAGCTCAACTGGTATTGAAGGGAAGTGAATATTTGAGTTGTAGGCTGCAAGGTCTCAAATTTAAATTGTCAATTGAGTTTTACCATTGACGGTTGTTTTCACCTTAAATAGAAAATGATGGGCCTAAGTCACACATAGCTGTTTGTAATCACAGACATATAAGATCACATTTAATTATCGGGTTATCTTGAATAATCAGAATTTATTAATCATCCATTAAAAAACAGGCAATGAGACAAATAAGCAAGTAATCTAAAGTCTAAAGTCGGGTATCATCCCAACAATTATGGGGTGGCATGAGAATTTAGGTAACACTAGTAGGGGAATATTGGTGGTGGGGTCGGGAGTGAATACCGAGGGGCCAACAAATATTCTAACTTGTCATTATCTGTCAGACCAAATAAACAAACAATCATTCATTCCACTCAATCTTCCTTGGATCCTATCATATTATATAATTTTATATTCATAGGTTAATTACATAAACAAACTATGTGATTTCGGTAGTTGCATGTTTAAGATATGTAATTATTTGAACACTAACTTTAACTTATATCAAAAAGATTCTTTAAAACTTTTAAAATTATATTATACCCATTGAGAAACACATTATTTTTGTAAGTTACTAAAGAATAATGAAAAATATACAATAAACTACCCCACCCACCCCCTTCTTCTTTCTTCATTATATTATGATTTATGAAGGTTTCTAACATGGAGGTAGCTAGAGGAGAGGTTGAAGCCATAATACTCTTTGGCATTTTTTTTGTTTGCAAGAACATGTTTGAGTTCTAGAGAGATTAGATTCTTATAGTTAAATGTAGCTTGTTTTCTTTGTGGATAAGAAACTTGATTTTCTGTCTTTCCATCTCTTGTTTTCAGAAGAATGTATATATCATTATTCTATGATGAATTGAATTTTAATAATTTAAACTGTCATTTAATATTCAATAATAATCCATATTGATATGACATTACTAACTTAAATTTTCTTTGCCAATAAAAACCCTAACTATAAGACAAATAAGATTGATGGAATTTTATCCAAATTTTAATTAATGTTGTACATTATTCTCAAACTGCATAAATGAAAGTTGGGGCATACGTGGTCACTTTCCATTAGAAGCTAGTGATCAGATTGCCCTTGGTTTCGAAAATGAAAGGGCATGATTATCATTGATTGATCACATTTACTGTATGAATAATTATCGATTTATCCTATATAATTTTGAATTTGAATTATGAAAGTTTCTGTGTACCTTATACAATAGTTATAAATACATTTTTTTATCTATGTTACCCTTTCTTCGCAATGAACTCAATCATACATCATTTTAAATTTGAAAGGAAAAAAATCCATTAAGAACAACTAAAGTTCATATATATATTCCGTTTAGGTCACCTGATATGTGACAAATTAACATCTTATAAAAAATTCAGAACATATGTTGAAGAAGCTTGGCTATAGTTGGACGAAATATTCTGTTTCACTATCTTTTATTTGATCAAAACATGCTCTTCTATTATTAAAGATTTAAGTACAATTTACAAAACCAATAAATATTGAAGAAACACTAGATAATTTGGTTTGAATTTAGTTATGGAGGTGGGGACAGTTCGCATGATCTATAGTCTATACATATGTTGGGATTGAGTCAGGTTTGTTGACTGGTCAAACAATATTATTAGTCAAAGAGAACAATGACACAAAAGTGAAAAGAGGTGAAGAAAAAATTTATATATACACATATATAATATGTTTATAACTTTATATATAATATAGAGAGAGACTGTAAAAGGCCCTGGAAACTGTAAATAAGATTGAATTAAGAGAACATCTTCTTCACATAGAAACTTCTTCAGCTTTGTCTCATTTTCAAATATGGACTTCTCACTTTATTTTCTGACAATTATGTCCCTACATCTTCTCATGCTTCATTCCTTTTTATCCTATATAGTTTTTTAATAAGAGTTTTATACAAGTTATTATTATTTGTTAATTAGAACTACATGCCGGTTGATACAAGGTTTTAATTTCAGTTTCTATACTGATGGTGTAGGCTCATGTGCAAATTGGAGTGTTAAAATGGTAGCGTAGGCGGGTTGGCAGGTTGAACTGCAATACATACAAACATATAAGCTACGAGTGGCCAATACAAGAATTTTCTTTTGAAGGCGAACGGGCTAGGTCATATTAGAAAAAAAAACACGAAGATAAAATAACGTTAAGCTATTTATAATTAAAAATAGTAAAACACAAATTTATTAAATACAAAAAAACAAATGTTGTCTGCGTGTTTTCATCAGTAAAACACAAATTTATTAAATGCAAAAAAACAAATGTTGTCTGCGTGTTTTCATCTTTTGAAGCATCACTTACATCTTCACTAGTAACATTTTTTTATTTTTTGAAGCATCACTTACATCTTCACCAGTAACATTTGCAAGTCCGTCTTTTTCTATGACACAAATTATTTGGGTTCAGAAAATATCAGCAATATGGTTGTGTAAACACGACTTCATACACGCTTCATCCCCGAAAAGTATCTATCATTGGTTATGGTTGTAGCATGCAAAACCAGTTCTAGATTAATATAATTAATGAGACAAAATGATAATGATAAGATAGACGTTTCCCTGTTTCCACCATCACTTTAGCATTCAAGGACAATAGGTCATGTTTCCTTTTGATTTGAGAGGGGGCCGGGTTTCTTTTGTGGTGGTTGTTTTCCTTTCCAATCATATGATTGGCTAGTTAGTTTTGTAATCTAGTAAATTTGTACTTTCTGAGCTTTCTACTCATCTTTTATCAACTGATTTGTTTTGTTTAAGATGGTTTCTACGGTTTAAGAACGCTTTAGCTTAATGTTGGAGAGATGATAAACCACAAGTCTATATATATTCGGAAGTTCCATATAAAATGTGTAAACTTCAAATCAACAAGCTTATATCAGTTTAATATTTTAAATTTTATCCTAATTAACATTTTAAATGAATACATTCAAATATAGGCCCACATATCGGTTTTTCAAATACCCAGTTCCGGGTATGGAATCGGGTTCGAGTATGACCGGGTATTGTCAATAACCGGGTCGGGTTCGGGCGGGTATTGTCTTTAAAAACCATACCCTATGCATTAGGTTCGGGTATAGAACCGGGTATTTGAATACCCTATTTTCGGGTATTGAAAAAAAACCTATTTTCGGGTTTTTATGGGGCTTTTTTCCGGGTATAGATTAGATTTTTTAAAATGTTGCACTTTTTAGAGGTATTCTTAGGGTATTTTTCGGGTATAGATCGGATATTTAAAAAACCTAGTTTCGGGTATTGGAAAAAACCGGGTTCAGGTTTTCGGGTATAACCGGGTACAAATCGGGTCCGATTTCGGGTACGAGTTTTGCTACTGAAATGCATACCCTATCCTATCCATACCATACGAGTAGTGTAGGGTAGGGTACGGGTATTAAAACCTGGGTATAAAAAAACCCGATACCACATTTTTTTTAGTCCGGTTCCGGGTTCGTTTTTTTTTCACCTCTATATTCAAATATATACTTCAATGCATATGTCTGGACTCTGGACTAGCAGTCTTTGGGCCGCTATTAGTAGAAATCGTCACGACCCAATAACATAAAGGGCTTAATTCTGCCAAAGTGCCAATAACCAGTCAAAGCACCATAACAACTTATGCAATTTAGCCCCATTTAGGAGTTAGGACTGCCGATACGATAGTTACTTAGTATATAAAAAACACGAAAATATAAACGAACAAAGTTTATTGTTTGTCTTGGTTAGGGAAATGAAGTTATTTATGTTTGTTTATCTTAATTTGTTAATACACTAAACAAACACATATAATACATGGATAGACATTAACTTATATACAAGCGTTAAGAGAAGGACGTTCAACACAACCAAATTTAAGTAGAGTTTCAAAAACAGTTATGATACACAATACGTCTCACTATATCTGCAGAAAGAAACCGTAATTTACAAACATCAATGAACGTTCACAAATGTAGAAAAACAATCGAGACACGCCACAAAAGATGCTTTTTATATATGATTTTTATCAAATAAACAAACTGCTCGTCAAATAATTCACTTAGCGTTCGGTTCATTTACAGTCCCTCGAAATCTTTGAAATGCTCATTCCATTCATATAACTAATGACCAAACTATGAGAACCAAACATATGATTAATTTGCAATTTCATTCCAAGAAACCAAACACGACAATTCCAAGATACATAATACAAGTAAATAGTAACATAAAACGACATCACTTTGTTCCTCTTAAACTTACTATCAATCCCAAAATCTCAACACGGAGAGCCGAAACCTTTTCATGAGTAACCCGTTCCTCAACTCGTGCAAACCACAAATCCTCATTTTTCGTCACATCACTAACAAACCACTCACATATTTCCTTTGCAATGGCTAAAACATACAAACCACAATCATAACCAGTCACTTGTTGCGGGCTGGACTCACATTCCACATAACGTGTACCAGAAACACCTATATACGAACCAAGCGATCTACAAAGACGTTTTGCATAGTTCTTGTTCATACCTCCATTACTATCGTGATGCACAAACACATTATTGGTTCTCTCAAATGCAAGTAAGCTCCAGTGGCTGCCGCCTTCTGCCACCGCCACGTCATCATTGTTGTTAACGGGGAAGATTATAAGGTCTTTTGAGGGTAGGTTTAGGGGTTGGATGGAATCTTTGAGGCTGTCGATGTCAGGACAGTTCATTATCCAGAAAGCAATTGAAGGTGGGACGAGTAGGACGTGTTCTGAAGGATGCGACGAGGAAAGATAACTGAAATAAAACTCGATTATACGGTCGTTAAGAAAATATGGACCGTTTAGAATCGTTATATCAGACTGCCTGAGCACGACATCGTTGTAACTCAGGATTTTATCATCAGCTGAGGATCTTGGCATGTTCAGATGCTAGTAGTATTATAATATCGCACCTGGTTAATAAAAATAATAAGCATAAATCGCGCCCGATCATGATAACAATAAGAACAATAATAAGGTTGAAATTTGTAACATCCGGCTTCTCGTGCCACTAATATTGTCCGCTTTGCTCACGAAAAGCTCACGGATTTGTTTTTGGTTGTTCTTCTTAATTCACATAATTTAAGTTAAGCCCACAAGGTGTTTGATGAAATGCCTGACAGGTGTTTGAAAGTAACAATAACTTAAGAAAAACTTCTAATTCATTTACTAACAAATATTGTTGGAGTACTACAGATTCAAGGCTAGTGTCATAAGTTTATGTGTTGCATATTCATTGTAATTTGACGAAAATGAACAAAATCAAAATTACAAACTCACAAACACACATTCGTAGCAACTAACAATAACAATAACAATAACAATAACAATAACAATAAAAATAACATGAATCTGACAAATTGACGGAAAATTAGGGATTACAAAATTAAAAGGCGAAGTAAAGAAGTTAGGGATACCAGAGATCTGTGGAGACTGAGAACGCAGAGTACGATTGAGAGACAGGTTCGTGGTTGGATGAGGGTGGTCCGTGGTTGTTGAGTGCAGGTTCCGATTGAGGCTATTGAAGTAAAAAATTGAGCCTCGGGAAAAATATTTTGGCATTTTAACAAGTTTTGTTGAGGCTAAACAATTTAATTTTCAAACTGGGTAGAAACTCTATAAAATAATACACCTAAAACCATCAAAATTTATAAATTAAAAGAGTTATTAATTAATTGATAAATTAATAATTATTAATTTATATATTAATTAATATTTTATTAATTTATAGTATAATACATAGTTTACAAACACCTTTCAAGCTTCCACTCAATTATTGTATACAATGCATGTATATCAAATGAACGACCCAATTTGAAAGAAACCTTCAATCTCTCACCTTATTATGCTTCTTGTGTTCAATGTATCACTTTATGTACATTAAAATATTTTCTATATAAATACAAGATCAAAATAGGTTAACACAAACACCAGAAGTTCTTACCATGCTAGGAAAATTAGAGACGAGATTCAAGGGGAAATTGATTTCAACAAAAAACAAAAGACAATTGAGTCATTTTTCAAGAAACCTTCATAAATCATTCATGTAATATGCTATATATATAAGGAATTATTAATTTGTATTTTATATGGAGTCTAAAGAAATTATCAAAAATGTATTGTCTTATAATTTTAGCGAATTATTAATTTAGCACCCTATCCCCGAGTCGGGACCGGCAAAAAATATTATCTTAGAGAGTTTATTAAATAATCGAGTTTCTATTGTAGTTATAATTTGGGTTATGTAAAAAATTACATAATGTATAAAAATAGGCCTAAACGGCGACTAGAACCCACAAACTTTTGGTTAGGAGTCGTACCTCTTTGCCACTAGACCAAATTTGTTATTATGTAATTGTGTTTAAACATTAAATATACATATCATTTTTCATAAAAATACATATAACTTTGAAAAAAATATATTTTTTTGGGCCTAGCGGATAGTTGGACCTATGGCTGTCGTCCGCTCTGCCCCATGCCATGGCCGACCATGTATATATCTATTTTTCTTGGAATTTGTCAGGTGTGAATAATTTCTAAATATTTCATATTTTTACACTTTTTATAGTTTAAGCGTAAGAAAACCTTTTCGTATGGATTTCGTGAGAAGAACAATAATAGTCGTTTGTATAGTGGCAAGGCCGGTAGGTGTGAGCATTGGGTCTTACCTAATAGAAACGGAAGAGTCTGATATGTACCTGTTTAATGATAAAACAAAGTCCTAGAGGGGTTTTACAGGTCTAATAGCTGATTCTAGCATTGGGACCAGGACAGGCCTTGATGAAAGATGGGCTTAACAAATTGTATTTAAACAATCAACTTTTTGAGATATTTGTTCGGTATTTACAACGTTGTTTAAAAATTACGAGAAATACTTGTGCAAAAGAAAGTGTTTATTCACATTCGCTATAATTCAATAAAGCCCAAATTGGATATTAGAGCATAGTTAATACCAATAAAACTTGCAAAATCAAATTGGATATCCGTGTTGAAGATTGAAAGATAATCGACGAATTAATCTTGAAGCTTGGAAGATGATAGATAGGGTTGCGTTGTTGAAACAACGAATAATAATAACTTTATTAATAAAGGTTATACCCGGAGTCGTAGGAAGGTCTTTGAAGGAACCGGGACCCAACCTTTTTTAACCATAAACGAGTTCTGGTTTGACGGGTCTCGTGGGTTCTGCAGGTCTTGCTCGGTTTATGCGGACATTTACAAAAAGTCCATAACAAGTGTAAATTTTAAAATTATTTGCAACTTGCACACTCAACCAAATAAACCATTAGTTGTCCCCATATTAAATACAAACTTTTAAGTTGTTATTTATGGAATTAATTATAACTTATAGCACATTTTCTTTATATGTAAAGGTGATTTAAGAAACTAAAATAGATTAGAATATCCACAATAGATGTTCTTAAAAGATTTTTAAGCTCATGGTATTTTTAGATCATTTTTAGCTTTTGTAGTTTTTGGATGTTCTCCGATAACTCGTGCATGCATAAGGATGACCTCAGACTTATTATATGCGAGAGAACAAAGTATAAATGCTTTCTTTCATATTATTTTTGTTTAAGCCACGAAAATTACGACCAAAATATGTAGTTACGCTAAGGCGTTAACCACTTGTTTTTAGGCTTCCAATTTCCAAGATATATTATAGCTTATAAAGAAAACGAGTTATTTAATAATTTTCCAAAAAAGCATCCAAAAACGTGTTAATGGAAAATGAGTAAGATTATCATTGTGGCAAAGTAAACGGTTTCTTTATAGGCGCATAAAGCAATCCAAAGCCAAATATTACAACTCAATAGACGGTTAACACACTGAAAACACCACACACTAGGCATATTATAGATCCGGAAAGTACTGCACGCAATATGAATTCACAGATCTAGCATTATTCAATCGGTATTTGATTGAGTTTTAGTAATAGTAACAGGAGTCAATTAGGTTAGGATATAGTTATTATTATGGAATGGTTCAGGAATTTGCCGGAGATGGATCTGATGCGGTCCGAGAAGATGACGTCCGTACAGTTAATCATTCCGGTTGAGTCGGCTCACCGTGCGGTTTCGTATCTCGGTGAACTCGGTTTACTTCAGTTCCGTGACGTATGATTCTGCTTCCAATTCAAATTTATTTGTATAATTATTATATGTTTATGTGAATGTGTATTATATGTGTGTGTATGGATAGCTGCATTGATCTGAATGGTTACTGAATTGCTGATATTGAAATTTAGGTTATGTTATCGGTTATGCTATGAATTTATCGTATATTATTGTAATTTTGAACTAATTGATAGTTTGATACTATCTATAGTGTCTGGGAAGCTCAAAATTGTTACTGTCTAATGCTAATTTGGTGTAACTCTAGCATTATTGTTGTAGAATTAAGGTAAATGTCAAACAGTATCGCAGGTGGTAGACTTATAGGGTGCTAGAAGGTTTAATGATGTCAGTCCCTTTGTATAGTTCAAGCTTAGAGTAACGGAAACAAGTATGATGCAGGTGATTTCACATAGGTGTTAGAGTGGATCAAATGTTTTCTGACATGTTCTGCGCATTCTAACCTTTTAAGTTGATACTGAAATGTTCTTTGAGAGGCTTAACATGTGTGACGTAAGGTTTAATTTGTTGAATAGATTTTGTAGGGTGGAGTAGTGATCTCTGAGAGTAGGTTGGGAGGGTTTAGTTAACAGCTATTGTTTATGAAGCGGACTTTGTGTGAGGTTCTGTTTAAGTGAACTCGTGTGCAGTCAATGTAAAGCTAAAATAGGAATCTGATCTATGGACGTTATAGCTTAATAAATGTTTAACTAACTTATGTTGAGGAGTTGATGGTTTGCTGATCTATGGATAACATCCCAGACATTATAAAGGATAATCTTGATATGGTTGATGATTCAATCTTGAGTTAACTAATGCGCTATTTGGAATTATGATAACCTATCTAAATTATATGTAAAATGACAAAATAAGTTTCAGGAAGGTGGAAATATTATGTCATGTCATCGATACAGTCACATGATTTATACAATGGTTGAGGGGTCTATGACAGTTGAATATGCTCTTTTGAGAATAGTGTACTTGACAAGATTTTGAAGCTTTTAGAGTGGCACAATGTTGAGGGTATACTGTATACTTGTCTTTTTCTCACACATACTTTGTTCTCTGTAGTCTGTCCTTTGTTTGATAGGGGCTAGGTCTTGCTAAAGAGCTAATTAGTCTTATGGTCCTGATAAATAAATGTGAGATAGGGTTATATTATTTTGAAGGAAACAAGAATCTTGTAGTAAAAATAAGCTAATTAGAATTTTTAAATGAATTTGATTATATGTCCTCACTGATATCAATCAATCAATCAATCATACCCAGTGAAGTCCCACCAACAGCAAAGCTATAAGTAGGGTCTGGGGTGGGTGGGATGTAGGCACACCATACCTCTATCCAAAGGGATAAAGAGGTGGCTTTCAGAGAGACCCTCAGCTCTAAAGTACATATGTATGAAGCAATACAAAGGAAATCAAAGTGCAACAGTAATATATAAATATTAATAATACTACTAATAATAGTAATAATAATAATAATTCTAATAATATATATATGTAAAGAAAATATCATTCTGGTGTGTGACCAAAATAAGGAAAATAGGAGCCCTAAGGTATTCCTTTCTCCCTAAAAATCCTTAACTTTAAGTCTACTTCTCCAATAATTTCTATCCTCCACCATGTCCTCGGAGAGGTTTAGGTCTATCAAATCACGCCCAATCCTCACTGATATCAGATCAAATAATAAATTCCATTCCATTGCAGTAGTGCTTGACATTTTTTTCAACGAGATCCGTATATATTTTTCTCTAATTCTGTATATCGGTCTCTTCTCTTTGGAAGTTTGATCTTGTAATTTATGTATATTGTGTTCAATTCTATATTATCAGAGTACAATTTTAAATTTCACTGTTTTTATCCACTTAGTTTCTCCTTTTATAATTCATGTAATTTTCTAATTTACTGTTTTTATATGTCTTTGCAGTTAAATGATGATAAAAGTCCATTTCAAAGAACATTTGTTAATCAGGTAATGATTATATCATATCTGTAGCTGGATCACTTGTTAGTTTCTTCATGCAGTGTTATGTTTTTGGTAGTGGTTTGTTTTATACTATTGAATGTTTTGTCATGTAGCCAAATCTCTTCCGTAGATGATGGTTCTTTGCAATCTGGATCTTGTTTTATGTAATCTTTACATACAGTGTTTTTAATTTGTTGTTACAACCACACCATGATGCATATAAATCAAATTGTACCTGCAAACAAAAGGCCTAAATGTCTTGCTTTATATCACAATTGTAAAGTAAGGTGGTTTAATTTATGTTTTTCTTGCATATTGTGCCATGATGTTAGGTAAAAAGATGTGCTGAAATGTCACGAAAGCTTCGTTTTCTCAAAGATCAGATACACAAGGCTGGTTTACTAGCTTCTGATCTTCCTGCACTGAAACCGGATGTCGACTTGGAGGCATTAGAGGTCTGCCCTTTCACCCTTTACAAGCTTATTGAGAAAATATAAGAATGAAAAAAAGGAAAACAAGATCACATCCAGCATGTTTTTAGTATAGATAACATAATTTGCTTCAGAATTAATTTATTTGTTTATTTACTTATTTATTTTTTTGTGTAATCGCAGGTACAACTTGTTGAGCATGAACATGAACTTACAGAGATGAATGCTAATAGTGAGAAACTACAACAGACATATAATGAGCTACTGGAGTTCAAGATGGTGCTGCAGAAGGTAGGTTTTGCATAATGCTTGTTTTCATAATAAACTTGCCATCTAACTTGCTATAGTTTACTTTTATGCTTGTTTTTATTACGCACAAAACTCATTTGTTGTGAATATTGAGTAAAGGCATCTGGTTTGACTGTTTTCAAGTTTTTATGCTTTCAATTGTATCGTATGGTAAATTGCAACAATTGCTCTTGGTCAAAATGTTTATTAGTATGATTATTCACACATTATTAACATCTCTAAAATTAGATTCTGAATATTATCATGGTATCTTTAGGCAGGAGGCTTTCTTGTCTCAGGTAAGAGTTATGAGACTGCAGAAGGCACAGAACTAGATGAGAATGTGTACCCTAGTGATTATCCAGATTCAGTCTCCTTACTCGAGCAGGTAAAATCTTGTGCACTTTTGCGTTTTGGGGTTCTATCATGTATTCATGTGTATATAAAATTTGTTACACAGGCGACACAATCGGGACCGTCAAATACATCTGGTCTTAGATTTATAAGTGGCATTATCGCAAAATCTAAGGTCTTATTGTTTGAGAGAATGTTGTTTCGTGCAACAAGGGGGAATTTGCTTTTCAATCAGGCGCCTGCGGATGACCTCATCATGGATCATATATCTTCTGAAATGGTTTGTTCACCTCTTTTTCTTGCTCTCTATGGCCATAAATACGAAAATACATGTACACAGTTATTATTCTACTGGTTATTTACACTTCATATGCTCATAAATCTCTATTCTCTGACTAAAGGTGGCAAAATGAGCGGTTTGTATGGGTTGTAAAGAGTCAATACATGTAGGCTTGTAAAAGAATTTGTTTGTTATTTAATCGAACAAATGAGAACACAAACAATTAAACAAACGAGGTTTTCTTGTTCGCGTTTGTTTGTTAAGAATGTGAACGTGTTCATGTTTGTTTATGTTCGCTCGCTTACAGTGTAAACGAATGGTTCACAAATGTATAGAACAAACATAATTGAGACAAATTAAAAGTAAATGTGAACAATTGGGCCTAAATAGTTACTTAAGTTAAATTTTTATGGGCCTAAGCATTTAAATGGATATATTAACGAACGCAAATGAATGAACTGAAACAAATGTAAACCAACAAACAAACGTAAATGGATGAACATAAATGAACAAACATAAACGAATGTTCATGAACATAAATGAATGAACGGGGCATGTGTTCATGTTTGTTCGTTTAAGAAAATGATCTAAAAATTTTGTTCATGTTCTTTCGTTTGTTAAATAAATGAACATAAATGAGCTTCCGGTTGAATGGTTCATTGAACGTTCAGTTCGTTTACAGGCTTAAAAACATGTAGCTCTTTCAGCACGGGTGAAAACGGGTTATGGGTCTTGTTTGTTTGTTTTGACAGTTGACCAAACACTTTTCTTAGTTCACTTTAACTTAATAAAACTATGCGCTAAATATGATTACAAACGTATTGCGTTGCAACAATTAAATACAACTTTAAATGAAAGTAGTGTAGGAGGTTGTATACATTTTAAATACACTTGGGGCGACATTTGTCTCATTCAACCCGTTTGACCCATTTCTTTTTAGCTAAATTGTTTTGTTTGACCCATCTGAAACTAACCCAAGTCGACCCCTTCGCAAGTTAATGAGCTGAAATCGCCACATGTAGTTTTATCTTTGTCATAGGATGTTACTAAGTTGATTGTTTCGCTTATACCCTTTCGCAGGTTGAGAAAACTATATTTGTAGTGTTCTTCTCTGGAGAGCAAGCGAAGACAAAAATACTGAAAATCTGTGAAGCATTTGGTGCAAACTGCTATCCTGTTCCAGAGGACCTAACAAAGCAGGCTCAAATAACACAAGAGGTATGTTTTCAAATGTATTGCTTGTACTTCCTTTTAATATCAAATTCATTTATTAACCTATCCTTTTGCTGATTTGCAGGTTATGTTACGGCTCTCTGAATTAGAAACCACATTAGATGTTGGAATCCGCCATAGGAATGTTGCTCTTCACTCCATTGGGGTCCATTTAACAACATGGATAAACATGGTAAGGTGTGCTTATCGTTGTGTCTTTGTATGTTAAACTTTGATATTATATGCATCTGTATATAAGTTGATGATGTTGTAGGTTAAAAGAGAGAACGCCGTTTTTGATACATTGAATATGTTAAACTTTGATGTTACAAAGAAGTGTCTAGTTGGAGAGGGGTGGTGCCCTATATTTGCTAAACCCCAGGTATTTTGTTTGCATTGCTTTACGCTTTTAAAAACCGAACAAACACGAAAATGAGATTTTCATGCTCGTTTGTTTAACTTTAACCAAACAAACTATCAGACACGAACAATTAAACGATCAGAGTTTTTTTTGTTCGTTTTTTAAGAAAATGAATGTGTTTGTATTCTTTTATGTTTGTTTGTGAACAATATAAACGATTAATTTACAAACGAAAACGAACACAAATGAACATAAACGGATTAACGGACTGAACTAAATGAACATAGATGACGTAAAGTAAACGTAAACATCAATCTACTGCGCCTAAAAAGTTAATAACATTTTACCAATACTATAATGGGTGATATTTTAATTCATAAAACTAGACTACATTATAATGGACCTAAAAGATTAGAGGAATATTCAAATGGACTTCAACAAACGTAAACTTGTAACATAAATGAACCAACAAGGCATGTGTTCATTTAACCAAATGAATAAAAAGTGTTGCCTGTGTTCGTTCATTTATTAAATAAATGAACTTCCCGCTGAACGGTTCACTGAATGTTCGGTTCATTTATAAGCCTAATTGCTTCTGCTTATTAAGTAATATTTGATTTTTTTTCTTCCAAAACGTATTAACTCTACTTATTACTTTCTATTTACTGGATTATGTTATATAATACATTAGATTCAAGAGGCACTTCAACGTGCAACTTTTGACAGCAGCTCACAAGTCGGCATTATATTTCATACCATGGATCCTGTTGAGTCACCTCCAACATATTTCAGGACCAATACATTCACAAATGCTTATCAAGAAATTGTTGACGCCTATGGGTAAGCATGTTTTAAATCCAATTATGTTTTAGCATCAGTTCAGTATATATTCAATTATTCGTACTGCAAATAGTTTTTTCTAGAATGATGCTCATAAAAGACTCCTGTTATTGCTGCAATATTAATGTAGCAACCCATCTGCATGTAAACGAATCGAATGAACACAAACAGAGCATGCTCATGTCTGGTCGTTTAACTTTAACCCAACAACGACCGAACATGACAGTTAAACGGACAAGGTTGTATACTTTTATTGTTCATGTTCGTTCATTAAGAGTGAATATTTTTGTGCTTGATTATGTTCATTTGTTAATAGTATTCATCAACAATTAATGTAAACAAACAAACTCAATTGAACATTAAAGAAAAAATAAACTGACGAACATAATTGAACGTAAACGAACGAGACATGTGTTCATGTTCCTTTGTTTAACTAAATGAACAAAACAAATTGTTCATGTTCGTTTGTTTGTTAATAAATGAACATAAACAAGCTTCCCGCCGAACAGTCCGTGAACATGTCATTGAACGTTTGGTTCATTTACACACGTCTACATGGAACTGAAAATTCATCTATTTTGGTTTATATTAAGATTGTGTTTTGTGTGTGGGAGTTGCTGATATATAACTTCTATTCATTGCAGTGTTGCTAAATACCAGGAAGCCAATCCAGCAGTTTATACTGTAATTACTTTTCCATTTCTTTTTGCTGTCATGTTTGGTGATTGGGGACACGGAATATGTTTATTGTTGGGTGCGTTAGTTCTCATAGCTCGTGAACGGAAGCTTAGTTCTCAGGTTTGCATTTTTAAATTCCCTTTCATTACGTGATCTGGTACTTTAAACTTGAAAAGATTATTAATATATTTCCACCTTCTGAATCTTCATTTCATTGTTTCTTGCAGAAACTTGGGAGCTTTATGGAGATGTTATTTGGTGGCAGATACGCGCTTCTTTTAATGTCACTATTTTCAATCTATTGTGGTCTAATATACAACGAGTTCTTTTCGGTTCCTTATCACATCTTCGGTAAATCCGCTTATAAATGCCGCGACGCGT
This sequence comes from Bidens hawaiensis, assembly GCF_021521415.1. Classification (NCBI taxonomy): domain Eukaryota; kingdom Viridiplantae; phylum Streptophyta; class Magnoliopsida; order Asterales; family Asteraceae; genus Bidens; species Bidens hawaiensis. The sequence goes on from NW_027492828.1 coordinate 126,468, forward strand.
CATGCGGGTATACATTTACATGTTCAGATATTATATAATCCTGTCAGCTGTCACTGACACTAAACAACAATTTTCTGTTTTATCGACAGTGATGCGTATACAGTTGGTTTAATCAAATACCGTGATGCGTATCCGTTTGGTGTAGATCCTAGTTGGCGTGGTAGTCGTTCAGAGCTACCGTTCTTGAACTCGCTTAAAATGAAGATGTCTATTTTATTTGGTGTTGCACAGATGAACCTTGGAATCATGTTAAGCTACTTTAATTCAATTTTCTTCAACAACTCATTGGATATCAGGTTTATATCATATTATGTAACTTTAAGGATCTATGACATTAGTTAGTTAACTAACTGGTGTAAATGTGTCAGGTATCAGTTTGTGCCACAGATGATATTTTTAAACAGTCTTTTTGGCTATCTTTCACTTCTGATTATCATAAAGTGGTGCACGGGTTCTCAAGCCGATCTTTATCATGTGATGATTTATATGTTCTTGAGTCCGTTTGATGATCTCGGTGAGAATGAGTTGTTTTGGGGACAAAGGCCACTTCAGGTACAGCTTATTGTTTCTTTTATCATTGATCCGAGTTGTTTTGGGGACAAAGGTGTTAGGATTAAACGCACACACGAAACTGAACACGACACGAAAGCAATAAACGAACACGAGGATTTAACGTGGTTCGGTCTAAACTGACCTACGTCCACGGGTGGCAGCTAGGTATATCTTTATTGAGTGACAAATATTACAAGTACATAATGTTGTTTATATAGAGACTGAACTAGGGTTAGTAAATTATTATGCAAGAAATCTAAACCGGGCCGGGCTTGGGCCCGACCGCCCACACCCGTCTCCTCTTTAGACTTCATATAATAAACCGGGCCAACAAGGCCTACGAACCCAACAATCTCCCACTCGGAGGCCTTGAGTACTCTCGTCTGCACTCCTGATTGTACTTCTGTAATCTGAACATTAAACTTCTTCTAGTTGCCACCGCCTTCTCATCAATTAACCTGAAGGCCCGTTGAAGCTCCCCGGAGCTCCAACACGTCAGTCACGGCTGAAACTGCCCCTGACCCATTCTCTGTCCCTACCGGCTCCCACTGTAACGAACTACCGGATCCTGAGATAACCTGAGAACAAACACTCTCCATATTCAGCAAGTAATTCACTGGAGAGACTTTTACAGCTGGAATACTGGTTTTCTTAATCCACTGTCGACCTGGAACTGTAACTGAAACACGACCTGTGCTCCCACTGTCACGATGTCCCCCAACTGATTTAACCTTCCTAGCTCGTTCATCCTGAATCTTCACTTTGGCTCTGGGTTTGTTACTTGCAAAACGAACCTTCTTCTGCCCACGAGATTCTGTGAACCGGATTTTGTATTTCACCAAAACTGGATCCACTCCTTTCGATGACATATCGACCATATACAACGAACCCATTTTCTTGCCACGAGCAACAACGAGATTCCCTTTGACTACTTTCCACTGCCCATTCCCGAACTTAACATCGTGCCCTTGGTCATCCAACTGCCCAACTGAAATCAAACGTTTTTTCAAACTTGGAATAACCCTCACGTCTTTCAAAGTCCAAGAAGTACCGGCTGAAGTTATCAAATCAACGTCTCCCATACCCGTAACCTCTAAAATATCATCATTCGCTAGTCGAACCTTTCCAAAATCCCCAAATTTAAGATTCTTCATCGTTTCACTACAGTGAGTGGCATGAAACGATGCACCAGAATCCATCACCCAAGCATCAACGCTACTCTCAACACTACAAACCAAAGCCTCATCACTACTGACCCCGTCATCTGTGTTGTCTTCTGTAACGTTCACCTCTTTCTTACCATTCGGACACTGATTCCTGAAGTGTCCTTTCTCTTTACAACCCCAACATTCAATATCCTTACGAGTCTTAGACTGACTCCTCTTCCTGCTCCCACTGCCTCGCTGTTTTCCCCTACCTCTACCTTCTGTGACTAGCATATTGCCTGATGATTCACCTGAACTTCTGCGTCTTGAATCTTCTCCCAGAATCAGATCTCGAATCCCATCGAAAGTAATATTTGTAGACGAACTACAAACTGCAGTCACTGTTTGCGACCAACTGTCGGGCAAAGAGGATAATAACAAGAGGCCTTGAACTTCATCATCAAACTTAATGTCAACTGACACTAAGCGGGACAAGATCGAATTAAGATTATTGATATGAGTTGTAACTGACCCACCCTCTTTCATTCGAGTTGTCACTAGCTCTCTGATAAGATAGACCTTATTCGCTGCCGAAGGCTTCTCATACATGTTGGATAGTGCGTCCATCATACCACGGGCTGTGGTTTCTTTCATGACGTTAAACGCCACATCTTCCGACAATGACAATGTAATACAAGCCCTAGCTTTCTTGTCTAACTTCTTCCAATCTGCTTCTGACAACTTTTCTGGTTTTTCATCCTCAAACACTACATCCAAGTCTTTCTGACAAAGTAGTGCCTCAATCTGCATCTTCCACCAACCGAACTTCTGTCCGTCAAACTTCTGTATCGAAACCTTTCCGTCTTCTGCCATAACAATGACTAAAACGAAAAACTGGATAAAAACAGAGACAGACACAACAATGGCACGAGCCTGAACTTAACGATTGTTCAACTGAACTTTGTTAAAAATCAACCTATTTAAACCGCAGCGGAAATACGAACTGTAAATCAGAAACTGAAATTTTAAACTGAAACGATAAAACCTGACAAACGCGGTTGGCAACTGGTTATCCGTTTCTTTAACGCTTCTTCTGACTTGACAACTGTTTTTCAACAAAAATAGGATCTTGATTCAAACTTTCATGTCTCGTACTATGCTTCACCGGAGCTGATCAGAAATAAATGTGAGCTGCTGTTCCAAATATATATTTTTAGGCTTCCAAAAATATGTTAACTTGGGCCACTGCCCTAGTTACGGCCAAAAAAAAAAGGAACAAACACCAAATTTTGGTGAACAAATGCTCCAAGCCAAGAAATTAAGCTTCTGGTCAAAGTGTGGTCACGCCACTTTCTTCCCAACAAAAAAGACAAAAAAACCTTATATTCAAACTCTTGTTATTTCTTGCAGAGATGCATGATGCTATGGATAATTGCTTTCGAAAAAAAAAACAGAACCCAACAACTACAACGAGCGCGACAGCGGCTGTTGTGGCGGCGAGAGTCGTACGGCGACGGCGGCGGCGGAACTCTAGCGCAGTAGGGTGGCGGCGGCGGCGTATACCCTAACGACAATCGGAAAACCGTAGCAGCGGCGGAACCCTAGCGCAGTAGGGTGGCGGCGGCTGGATGATTTGGCGGCGACTCGGCTGGTTCAACGTGTTCTTCGCGTGATCCGAACCTAAGCTCTAGATACCACTTGTTAGGATTAAACGCACACACGAAACTGAACACGACACGAAAGCAATAAACGAACACGAGGATTTAACGTGGTTCGGTCTAAACTGACCTACGTCCACGGGTGGCAACTAGGTATATCTTTATTGAGTGACAAATATTACAAGTACATAATGTTTATATAGAGACTGAACTAGGGTTAGTAAATTATTATACAAGAAATCTAAACCGGGCCGGGCTTGGGCCCGACCGCCCGCACCCGTCTCCTCTTTTGACTTCATATAATAAACCGGGCCAACAAGGCCTACGAACCCAACAAAAGGCCACTTCAGGTACAGCTTATTGTTTCTTTATCATTGATCCCAATAGGGCTATGCGTCTGGTTAATATCAGACTGAACCCGAACTAAGTTTTTAATATAATGAAAACTGAAGAGAAGGCCAGTGGTCTTTTCGGGTTGGGTTGGTCTCAGGTCAGGCCAGGACCAAATACGAAACTTTTGTTTCACATTTTGGTTTTTACCCGGATTGGATCCAAACCCAAATTCTCCCCAATATTTAAGACTGAAAATCGTACCGAATATGCTTAATCCGGTCTCGGGTTGTCCGGGCTCAGGTATTCCGGTTACTTGGTCCGACCTGAATCTTGCTCAGCTCTAGATCACATAGAATTAGACATGGAAGAATACCTAAAAAGAGAACTGGTCAAATGGGGTTGATCCTGTTAGAATTCAACCCAAAATTTATTTAACGTGTTAAACCTTCATAACTGTTCAAATCAAACAAAATAATTACCATCTTTATTTGACACACTAATTCTTAAAACAAAATTAGTTTTTCTAATTTGTATAATCTAACTGTACTTTCAAGTCCTAAGGGATTTCTAAGAATAGATCTTTGCAGATCCTATTATTGCTTTCGGCTCTTGTTGCGGTTCCATGGATGCTTTTTCCCAAACCTTTTATTTTGAGGAAACTTCATGCTGAGGTATGCACATCTCAAACATTTATTTAAATAAAACTTCAGATATTGTTTAGTGGTTTTGTCTCTTAATTTAATGGTTTTATCCCTTGATATTTTTTTAGAGATTTCAAGGTCGTACATATGGGGTTCTTAGGTCATCTGAGATAGATTTAGACTCCGAGCCCGGTTCAGCAAGGCATCACGAAGAAGAATTCAATTTTAGTGAGGTTTTTGTACATCAGATGATACATTCCATTGAGTTTGTGCTCGGTTCCGTTTCCAACACTGCTTCATACCTTCGGTTATGGGCTTTGAGGTACAACATTTACAAACCTTACTTTAGATAATATCACATTCAACATCTATTGTTTTTTAGCTAATAGCTTATTGTTATTTACAGCTTAGCTCACTCGGAGTTGTCCACTGTATTCTACGAGAAAGTTCTTCTCCTTGCATGGGGGTAATTCTTTTTAAAATTATAAAATACTCGCGGTAAATTCTATATCATTTATTATTCACTTAAATGAATTTGTAGGTATGAAAACATCTTGATACGGATTGTGGGACTCGTGGTATTCGCTTTTGCAACCGCGTTTATATTACTCATGATGGAGACACTAAGTGCTTTCCTTCATGCATTGAGGCTGCATTGGGTAGAATTTCAAAACAAGTTCTATGGAGGTGACGGTTATAAGTTTAAACCTTTCTCCTTTGCAGCATTGGCTGATGACGAAGATTAGTATAATGACAGTTTTACCATTCACTTTTCACCTTTCCCGGGTCAACATGGTCAATGCCCGTTCACCCATCACAGCATTCAAAGTTTTAAACACAGAGTTTTGGCTAGTTAGGGTTACATGACGTGTGTGCAGCCTGAATTAACATAGTTTTGTAGATACCCGGTCCGGATTCGTATGAACTGGGTGGTACCAAGGTGTTGTAAAGAGGGGATTCCTTGATATTGGATTGCCCCAAGGTATCAGTTCTTGTGTAGATATTCTATTCTGTTCTGGTCTTGGTTTCTGATTCTGGTAATGAACAGATTTACACAATTTAATATACTTTTCAAATAAATACAGAATTGAGATATTGCTATTTAAAATAGTTTTTTATATTTTTATTTGGGTTTATAAAAAACATGCGTTACACACGAACCCAGTATTGGTCACCTAATTTTGATAATCTAGTTTTTAATTTTATACCGGTTAATGAGCCAACTTTTAACTCAGCCCATGAAATCAAATGAGAAATATTAGCTAATTAGAATAAGAAAACCTTAGTTTGGCTTTCACATGTTTTGTTTATGCCATATCATTGTATGCTTTTTAACGCATAACACATGATATCATTATGTACATACAAAAACAGAAAAAGACAATGGATTTAACGACACACATGTGTATGGTATGATGGTACTCTACATATTTACATGCAATACCGATGATGATATTAAGAAATAGAGATACGTGGAAAAAAATATATATACTTTCTATTTATTTATATATCTACAATTACAAGGTCGGTGGGCATAATTGGTTGTACGCTATGCTCTTGAATTTGTAACCTCAAGCACGTGTTCCACTACCGCTAAATTCTGAATTCAGCACGTCTCTAGATCCGGTTGCTTTCTCACCTTCAACCCACCTCCTGACCTCTCTCTCTCTCACTCTCCAACACATCGATGGGTTCGATCTGCTGCAAACCACCCACTCTCACACTAACAAACAGGTTATTTTCTTTCTTCCTTTCTTTTGTTTTCGTAAGTCAACCGTTATCGGTTTTAATCCTAATTGTGGTCGACAAAAATGGTCATCTAGCCGTTCGGATTCCTACCGATTGTTAGTCGTTGGTCTTTCATGTCTTCTATATATTGTTGCAGGCGGGTACTACGACAGTCTGTGGCGGCGACTTTCAGTCGGTGGTTGTGTGGATGGGTTAGTTTTTTTCTGTTTTGTCTGACAATCAGTGTATATTCTGTTAATTTATAGATATATGATTGCATATTGTTGAAAGGGGCTTTAGTTTGATTTTAATTGACTTGATTCAACTATTATAGTATATGTTGCAGGAGGTATGAACAGAAGAAAAAGAAAAAGGAAAAAAGAAGATGAAAGGCATCCAGATGCACCGAGGGTTTCTTCTACTCTTAGAAAACATATAGGACGACGGGGTAATTGGCATCCCATCTTTTCAATTTATGATGATAATTTTTATACTCGAGTTATGATGAATGTAGCATGTAAATATTAGTTTTTCAGGTTGCTGCTTGGTTAACTCAAGAGGATGCTGACAAAGATGAGTGGTTTTGCTAAAGTATTTCACTTTTGTAGGGTAACACGGGAGTAACTATCATGTAAGTTTTGATGTCTTTATAACATATGTTTATATGTTGATTCAAGTGCATTATTTTTGTACATGTAAGCTGGGGTAGGGGTGTTTTTGCAACATAAGTGAGATAAATGCAACCCGGATTGACACATTAGGAGATAAAACATTAGAAATAATTGACCCGAGTTGAAATATTAGAGATAAATGCAACCCGAATGGACCCGATAGAGATAAAACATAGCGTGGATCAATCGGTTAGCAGATAAAATATAATCCAAATCGGCCGTTAAGATGCCAAACTAACCTCGATCAACCCATTGGGAATAAAACATAACCGATTGCAACCCGTTAGATAAACCATGCCTGAATTCAACCCGTTACTCCATTAGAGATACCCAAGTTCGACCATCGGAGGCAGAGATAACCTGAATTGACCCATTAAGGTATAAACGAATGTATGAAGATAACGTTTTTTAATTCTCTCTGACATGGAATGAGCAAAGTGAAGAAGCAAACTAAAGGTACACAAACTTCTTTGAAACAAATTATTGAAGATTATACAAACTAATGCTCATGTATAGCTGACCCGTTTAGATTGTTAGACACCATAGCATGATCCGTTCTCACCTTTTGCCCAGTCTCATCCTATAGATAGTTTCACTTTTGCTCACCCTGAAAGTGTACAGGGGATATCAGTTTATCAGGTAAATGATAATACCATGTTTATTTTGTTTTTATTTTATTCCTTTTACATTTTTAGTATTTCAAATCATTCTTTAATGTATTTTTTGAAAATAATTGTTGAACAGCTTAGTAGAAAAGATTATATCATCAACCATTTGAGAGTGTACCTGGAGCTTGCTTCATTCATCATGAAATAAATACGGTTGGATCGACCGAGGTAAAAGTCTTCAATTCAACTATCCATTTCATGATTATAATAATATCAGTTTGAAAATGAATGTCACCTAGGTAACTTTGTTACGGGTTGGGTTAGACACTTCTTTTCATTTTTTATATTCATAATTTGATTTGGGGCATTGCCCTATTCTGAACATTGTAGCCTCATACAAATGAGAACGCAAAAAAGAGAAAAGAAGAGTTTAAAATAAGGTAATTTTCGTCAACTCTTTATTTATTTACTTAATAAGAATATTGTAGAACAGCTCACGATGCAGGAGCAAAAAATGTATGGATGTAGGCTTTGGTATTGTAATTGTAAAATTAAATATGAAAGGGTTAATATGAGAATGGCAGTAGCTGTGGTTGCTTTTGTGTGTTGCGATTATGACAGTTGTGCAAACGCACATGAAGTGAAATAATTATGTCATGCCCAGATATATTGACGATCATATTCACAAAATTGACTATATTATTACATCTTGAAGACAATGTAAATGATTATTTCATGAACCTTATGATAGCGGAATCAGAAACTCTTGATGTTTCTAATAAATTAATGTCAATTTTGTTTTTGATTTAGGTACAAAGGCATGCGTGTCAAATTAAGGATGACATTTACCAATCATTAATATACCAAGGAAGAGCTTTCTTAATTAACAAGTTAAAGTTTCTCTCATGGGTGGTGACTTGAGTGTAGGTAGGATGGTCTCAGGTTTGGGTTTTCTAACTCCGAAGTATGGTTTCGTGTTGCTTCCGTGGGAATTTGGATTTTCAGAGAACTAAACTTTGATCTTCTTTATCAAATGTTGTCACATAGAGATCCGTAGTTATGTTTGGTCTCGGCGATTATTTTTCCAACCTCTAAGCGAAGGAAACTGAGGTTAGTATTGACATCAGTATTTTGATTATAATTGTAGCCACTAATTACACTTTTCTTTTGTTAATTGCTGCAAGTTTTCATATATTATAGCCACTAGGTTTGTGATATATCTAGGCTGTTTTGATTGCATCTTTCTATGTTATTACTATGACTTGAGTATCAAAATGAGATGATAAGATAACTGTTTAACTAAATTAATCATGTGTGTAAATTTAGCAATTAATTATTCGCAGCTCTTAGTTAGTTAAGTTAATTAACTCTGAAGCTCTCCTTTCTAATACGCTACAGGTCTACAAGAGATGGAAAGTTGGATAACATATCTTAGGAAGGAGTAGTGTGTTAGATCATGAAGAACACATGGAGCTTTTTAGCTTGAGTTAATAGTGACGACATCATCAAGGTGATAAAGCATTACAATTACGTACTTAGGTACTAATAACTTTATAGAATTATATTAATGGCTATTTTATATGATGATATTATTGCTCACTAAGTCTCTTATCTTTAGAAGTTATGTTTAGACGTTTTGCATCACATGTAATTTGGAGACATCTGAAAAAGAACCAGTGATTGATTCAGTTTCAGCTTTTGCTATCAACCAAAAAACTGAAAAACGTAAAACTGAACCAGAATAACCGAACTCAATAAAAGCTGACAGATTGGTCTTTTTTCATGGGATCGGTTATTTCAGTTGGATTTTTTCAGTTTTTGGTTCATAGACAAACCGAACTGAAATCCGGTTTTTCTAAGGATCTTAAAAACTAATCTGCGATTTTTACTGGACTTAGTTATTTCGGTTCCTTTTTTTCAAAGTTGGTTTGATAGCAAAAGCAAAGTTGAATCGAAAAGTTGGGTTTTCAAATAACTTAAACGAGTCCGTCGGTTTTTTATATTGGGTTCGACGAGATCGGTTATCGGATATTTCTGCTTCATGCGCACCCCTATGACGTACAAGTTACGAGTATCTTTTGTTTTGTGGATGGCGGATCCTTTGATTGTATTGATTTATGTTGTCAGGTTACGAACTTTCTCAGCACTTTGATTTCCAAGACTCTGGAAAAGATGTTATTGCCTGTGCCCGCATCGCTATTTGATCATTTTGACAAGAACGGGCCCGCTGTTTGTTTCAAAGAACTATACACGAGACCAATGAAGTGAATAAGGAGAACCAACTTTTCTCAATTAAAGGACCCGCCTTGGAAAGGCATGAAAAAGTTTGTCACACTGACTTAATGAATGAAAGTAAAAATACCACAGTCAGACTACTGTGTTTGAAGACAAAAGTGGCGAAAGAGTTGTTCAAGGTTCTAAGAGCAGAAATCTCGGTGTAACCACCTCACACAGTCACTTATTACTAAAGCCGAAGTATATATCCAATTGGAGGTTATTTGCATCTTAGTGTAATGATTTAGTGGGATAAAGTCCGTTTGGTTGTCTCAGGAAAACATTGTCTTTTATTTCAGGAACTTTATTGACATTTGGAAACTGACTTTTCCATCAATCTTTGGCAATCCTCGCTTCTGTTTCAGTATTCAGAATGTCCCACCGCAACGCGGTGGGCTCAACCACTAGTTTCCTTACAAAAGTAAATGACCAAATCAACCCATGCATGTACATCCTGCCAATTATATTAGTTATGCCATCAATGAATCCAACAAACATGTTTCCTCTTCACGTTACCGGGTGCAACAATTTAACTATGTTGGTTATTATTAGGTTGAAATTTTGATACTCAAAGCTCAATTAACTACTAAAGAATAACAAAGAAATATAAAATAAGACGACTTAATTAGAATGGTTCACGTGACATGAAAGGCTAGTTGTAGCGCAAGGGCTGATGAAACAGCAACTTGTTAGGACTAGGTTTTGGCTTGCCCCTTTATTCTTATTAGGAAGATAGGTTTGGAACCCTATACAAGGGGCTGCTTGCCGCTCACCCCTATCTCTAAAGGCACACTCGTTACCACTAAACGACGAAGCCGGGAGCGGAAGGAGGGACTTGAACCCTCAACCTCAGCCTTGGCAAGGCTATGCTCTACCAATTAAGCTATTTCCGCCAGCTACAAACTATAAAATTGTCTACACGTACAAATTCAACATGTGTAAGTTATTTTTACCATACTTAAGACGTATAACACAACATATAAAATCATGGAGTTGGGTTCAAATGCATAGTCTTCTCAAAATAGGAAGTCGTAGAAAATATATCAAGTGAGCTCCAATTGAACATTAGATAGTGTATAATTAGTACAAACATGAAATCCATGTATTTAAGTTTACTACTTGATTGTTTAATAATAAAATTATTTAAAAAAAAAAGATTCATCAAATAATGTAGAACTGAATTCAATGCAAAACAGAAAATGAAACAATAATTGAAAAATACAATAAGAGGTAAAACTTGATTTGAATGGTTCACGTGCAACTACAAATTTCAACATATTATATGATTGCTAGTTATATTGTAGATGTGTATTTAAGCAAAACAGATCGTTTCTTAATCACCCCCTTGCTAAAAGCATCCATCTTAACTGTTTTTGCTATCCATTTCGTTGACATGCATATGTATCTAGCAGGTGTTTATGTCTAGCAAGTTTCAAACATTGTATTTTACACATTTCAAAACTATTACAAGTATAAAATCTGGTCTCGATTATATCCATTTCCAAACAAATTCTAAGAGAAAATTATTACCTTGAATATTTGATGATTCTTAGACCATAACACCTTTATTTGATTGCGCAACACGCTTCGTGTTCTTTGGATGTGGATTTGAGATCTGAAAGGCAAAGATGCATACGTATATACCAAGTCTAACTGACACTTGACGAAACCTACACGCGCAAGAGCCTCATGCATTGGGTTTACACTTTATACACGAGCCATTAATAAAAAATATATTTATGGTGTATCGTTTATAAAACATATGGAAAATAATTATATGATGATGTGAATGTAGAGACTAGAGAGAAAACTACAAAGGTAAGATAGCATATTGTATCTATCGTTATCACATATAAAGCCCAAAATACAAATCTGCGAGAGTTCTTAAGTTCAAATCTACTATTATAATAAATAAAAATGATGTTCAACCACATTTTCCCTAATTGGCCTAATATGATGCCAAGTGGCACCCCTATCTTTTCATCTTTAATGCTTAATTATTTAATTAAAATAAATCATTTAAAACCTTCTATAATTTATCCATTTATCTATATCACATCAAACACCATAATTCTAGCATGACTTTTTTAACAAAAAAAATGTTCTTAATGATATCCTTTTACAATATATGTTTTAAAAGTTTAATATAGCATTCCATTGTTTTTTCCAATTTAATATATACAAAATAATAGTCTTAATATTTTTATATTAAAAAGTGAATGCTTTTAATTTTGTACTTAATCTTATATTTAGTTTAAACTATAAACTACATTTTACAAATAATTCTTAAAAACCATTTATGATTTTTAAAATCTCACTTTCTGACTATAATTATAACTTCTATTATATTTCAAATGAAATAATAATAATAATAATAATAATAATGACATGCAAAAAAGCATAGAAACGAATTTCTATATAATGTTACTATCATTTTTGTATTAAAATTGGTTTATTTCACATAAAAACAAATGTTTAAATGTTATAAGTGTTGAACCACCATCCAACAACAGTGATTTTCATCGTCGGTCATGCAGTATTACATGTTCATGTGCATCAAATCTAGATAAATACCTTTCAGGAAAAATACATGCGAATATGACCAAAATATCTAATGGTTTCATGTTATTTGGGATGTTTTGTTGCTCTAAAAAGATGAAGCTGCTTTATATATTTAAGATAATATTTTTAATGTTTTAAAGTACTTTTTCAGTTTTTATAGCTTAACATTGTTTTAAACTTTTAGTATCCATTGTTATGCTTATATATTTTTCTTAAATGTTAAACCTAGATATCAATTTATATCGCTTTATAATATTATATATTTATTTAAACTTTGTGTATTGTTTATTTAACTATTTTTATGAGTTGTTTCAATCTTTTTTATTAAACACCATTCTTCTTAAAAAAAATAAATCCCTATATAAAGGGGGTGTTTGGGATTCCTTATTTTAGCCACTTATAGCTTATAACTTATTGGTTATATGTTATAAGTTATAAGGTGTTTGAGCAAGTTAGGTTTTGTGAGTGTATAATGTATAATTTACAACTTTGTAACTTATAACTAATGCCTTAAATAAGTTATAAGGAGGTAAAATAAGGAATCCCAAATACCCCCTAAATTAATATTAGTACTAAGTGATTTATGTTTTTAGTAACAATAGTGTGTTTTTAGTAAGAAAAGTTAATTAAATAAATTTAATCATTATATACAAAGAAAATTTTTAGAGATTTAAGTCGCACTTTATAGATAAAGATGGTAACTACAATTGTTGTACATGAAGAAAGTTTTTAAGATTAATGAAAATTTACCATCTAATTTTCTTTTTCTATTTTTATTTTATTCAACGTTGTAATACATATTCATTAATTTAATACCAAATTAGTATAACTATTTCACATTGTTTTGTTATTTTGTTAATATACTTTATCCAACGTGTGTATACAAGGATATTTAACCTAGTCTTCCTATGTAACAAAAGAGTATACATTATGCCACTTGTCAGCCATAGAACCCATTTGCTTATGTGGCAGCCATATCCACATCTTTGTTCCTCACATCTTCCTTCCTTCCTTCCTCTACAAGCTTTAGAATCTTATTTTTGATATCCCGCCCAAAAACCCTTATCCTCTCATTCACGTTCAAATTATAAAAATCATATCAGAGATGTCAAATATCAAACCTAATTTTCAAGCAAAGCTTATGCCTTAACCTTCTTCAACGATTCCTTAAACAGCCAATCACCAGATTCAATGTCTTCAATCTTCGAAGTTCATCATCGTCACTCACAATCTTATCTACATGGACATGGTATGGTTATCATCCATTTCACGAGGTATGTTAACTGATCTCTCGATTCCTTCCTTCTATACTATCATTCAACAAACCCTAATGTTGAATCACATATTCCAGTCTATGTGAAATCAGACATCGGATCTATGAGGTATGTAACTAATTTCACAACTATTGGATTCAATACTATATTGATATAAACCCTAATTCTTTAAACTTCAAAAAAGGATATAATGGTCAATATGGAAAAGTGAAAGAAAAAAGAAATTTGAATATTATAATTATATGCTATATTACCATGTCTATTTTCATTCTCAGATTATTAAGGATATGTGCATGTATGTGTTATAACTTATAACCGTGTTGAACATTCTCCACCCTTGTGTCAATCCAATTGAAAAGATCAATCTACATTTCTAAGAAATCATAAGCTAGAATAATTGAAAACTAAACATTATCGGTTAACAAAACTAAGTTTTGTAATGAAGCTATAATATATTAGCTCAAATTCGATGTTTTTAGTGTTTATAACATTAATTTTGAAAGAGGGGAAGAAAAGCACATGTTGGCCATTTGCTTTTAGTGAAGTTAGGCTTCAAATGTAAAGAAATACATTTGACTTCATTTCGAGTAATTCAATATTGTTTTGCATAGCCTTGTGAGAAAATATAAATATATAATTGCAGTTGTTGGATGAATTGCAGATGATGACCAGGATTTGGATGGCTTACCAACTGAAGTTGTAGATATAACATGCTTTTTAATTGGTATTTTTCATGATCATGATCTTCTCCAAATGAATATTCATTGTTATACCTAATAATATATTACCAAAGCAGGTTGGTTCTCATTACATGAGCTACACACCATTTGATCCATTTTTATTTTTGACTGTCAAGATAACACTTATCTGCTTCTGTTACATTTTTTTATTGATTGTTTCTTAGTTTTAGATGTTATAATTTGTTTTTTTTTATTATATTAGCAGGATGTCAAGGTCAACTGCGATTTGTTGATTATGTTAGCAATTTCTATTCTCAGATCATGTTGGCTCGGTTCTATTTTGAGGAGATCCGAACTCATGTTAGAAATCAGAATGGGCAAAATTCTATGATTTATGATCAAGGGTTTATTTGGAATTATACTCAGAATATTAAAGACGTAAATTATGAAAATAGTGGAAAACAATGTGTTAATGTTTAGAGATTATCAGCTGCTGCATAGTATGGTGAAAAGATTTAATTATGCAACAGATCTGCCTCATGAAACTTATAGGTATGGTATTAGATTGTCTCGTGATTAGTTTTAATATACTGGTAAATTTTGACTTTTTTTACAATCTGGAATTTTTGTTTGTCAATTTTGACCTTAGAGTCAACGTTGATCTTTTGTTTTAATTTATATCAGTTGTGTTCATCTGTTTCTATGTTTCATTCTATCTTTCCATTTTATGTCATTTTCAATAATCATGTCTTTTGGTTTTAATTCTTAGTTTATGCAAATCGGAAAATGAGAAACGAGTTCATCCAACTGTGGTGGTTTTAGACTGCAATTGTGAAACCAACGATTGTATGTGCATGAAAGGTCAAGTTCATACCGTAGGGCTCCAAAATGGATTCATTTGCGTAAACATTTGCTTTGAAAAATGGGTTTCATGGTTAAAATTATCATATTTTTTTTTGCATTAATTTGTTGATTTATGTTTTAGGAAGGCCTGCAATTTTACAGTTGTTACAGTGGGTGTAAAACTTTATAATTTTCATTTGTGATAACATGTTATTTTTAATATTTTATCTATGATTTGTATACCTCCACTAACGGTTTGGCTTCACGATACGGGTTTATTTGGCCTTCGTGAAAATGCATAAAATATAAAATGAATACATTTTAGTTTTTATTTTCAATGGTTCGGTTTTGGATTTTAATATAGAAAACCGTTACTAATGGTTTAGCTCATGGTTTAGCATGATAATTGTCGACCGATATAAATTATCTATAATTGAAAGAACATATTTAATAAAAACCCGTGTGATACACGGGCTATAAACTAGTTGGTTATATATTATTCAACATTACACTTTGCATAAATGCAAATCATATTAGGTTGGTGGATCGAAGAGTTGACAAGTTTGACGAATTAACTGTCTAACCTAAACAAGTCCCATATTTTTATTTGTTAAAGAATAAATATCAACCGTAACCCTCACACGCTTAAAATCATATAAACTCAAATACAAGTAACACAACCCATTTAACATACGGTAGAAACTCTATAAAATAATACACTTGGAACCACCAAAATTTATAAATTAAAAGAGTTATTAATTAATCGATAAATTAATAATTATTAATTTATATATTAATTAATATTTTATTAATTTATAGTAGAATACTTAGTTCTGACTCACTAGAACAAAATGTAGTTGCATAGTTGTTGACTGATGAAGAAATTATTGAAAGTGTTATTGGAATTAATAAAGATGATATCGATGAAGAAGATGATGAAAGTTCTACAATGGAGCCCCCTTCGCGAAACGCAGCCATTAAAGACAATTGAGACGAGAAGTTCTTACCATGCTAAGGAAAATTAGAGACGAGATTCAAGGGGAAATTGATTTCAACAAAAAACAAAAGACAATTGAGTCATTTTTCAAGAAACCTTCATAAATCATTAATGTAATATGCTATGTATAAGGAATTATTAATTTATATTTTATATGGGGTCTAAATAAATTATCAAAAATGCATTATCTTATAACTTTAGCGAATTATTAATTTAGCACCCTATCCCCGAGTCGGGACCGGCAAAAAATATTATCTTAGAGAGTTTATTAAATAATCGAGTATTAATTTATCGAGTTTCTACTATATTTATATAAACACTAGTTTTTAGCCCGCGTATTACGCGGGTTTATTTAGCTTCGGCAACACGCATTACACATATGCAGCATGATTAGATTCAATAACATCAAATAACCACATAGACAACAATTTCTTGCAATCATACAATTAATTAAATGAAATCATATCAACTAAGTTAGTTAGGATGAAGATTATCAAGCTGAAACGAAATCGAGAAAAGCAATTCACAATCAATAAATAACCGTAGCCAAAACGGAATTTACATATTTTATCTAAGCTATGCAAACTATTATGTTCTCAATAATGGTTACAAAGTTGAATGCAGTTAGCAATTTTTCTAAAACACGCAAATTCCAAACCAAGTAAGAAATTGAGTCACAAATAAACTGCAATATATAAAACCCACGAACATGAACTTTAGGTTGAACAACAATAATCTTAACACTGTATTCTTGAGTTTTTTGTTTAAGAGTTTGAAAAAGAAAAGATAAGAAAAATTTTCTTTCTTCATTCTTGAGTTTATTTTTTGAAAGAAAAGAAAAAGAATGGAAAGAAAAATTATGGTTTTTTTCCTTCAAAGCTTTCCAGACAAATATTGTCTCATTGTGAAGAAAAGTTTATAGCCTATTACAATATTAATAATTTGCTCTATCTCAATTATATTTTCCATGTTTCTATGAGGACATAATTATAAAGTTACAATTCTTTTTCATATTATTTCCTTTCAATCTAACTCAAGAATGTAATTAACACTTTTTTTTAACTCAATAATGTCTTTTAAGTATATAATTTCTTTTTCATTATTCCCCTATCCAATCTTATCATTTTTTTTCCTTGTATTTTAAACCCGAGAATGCAATGTAAATAAATCAGTGAATTCCATCTCTCAAGCTATCTTTTTCTGTAAACCAAAAAAACGAAAGTCAATACAAAGTCAATAACTGAAATCAATCAACCTATTGAAAGCTGATGGTTTGAGGATGAGGGGAGCAATCATATATTCGTGAACCGATGTATGTTAATAAATAATCGTGTACTTAATGTCTTATATTTGTTTTTTTGTGTTCACTTGTGTTCTTTTACGTTTGTTCATATATGTTTATTTATGTTTGTTAAATTATATTCATTTATGTTTGCTTAAGTTGACGAACTGTTAGACTTTTAAAGACTTAATTCAAAACTAAAACTGCAATAAAAATATCATAAATAAATCATCCAATTTTTTCTATATGGTTTTCTCTTCTTTTAAAATAAAGAAAACCTAAAAGTAATACAAAAGTCACATATGTAGAACCACCATAGAATCAGTTCTATTGCCAATTTACCAATAACTGCATGTTATGTATATTTAATTTGAATACGACCCTTAACATAATTTTGTAAACTTGACCTGAAATCAAATAGTTTTGTTCCTCTTTCCTCCTAATCCAATCCTAACAATAGCGACATCTACCTTCAATCAAATGTTATGTGTTCGTGATTACAAGCATCATGATGAATATTAGATTCTATATCAGTTGTAAAAAAGTTGATAACGTACTTGATCGGTTTCAAAAATTTTGAAAGCGAGTAAAGAAAGGAAGGGGAATATAGTTGGCATTGACATATCATTACTTCATTTTGCCTGCATAAAGAAACATGAATAAATGAGAATTAGTTACACAGTTATGAAGATGGAAAAATTTGTTAATTTGGTTTATAATAACTCAAAACCAACCAATAAAGTTTATATTTTTCTTTATAGTATACAATTTTCTTATAAATTATCGGTGTATTTTAAACAGGTCCGATCAAATTGGGTAATGGGTCTGGTCAAACCGGTCACAATGGGTCGGGTTTGACTGAGTAAGGTCAACATGAATCAGGTTATATTGTCTAACAATCTAAATTGGTCAGGTCCATGAGTTACAAAGCATGGTTCACATGAATCATAAATCATACAGTATTCAAAACATAAACAATGGTGGCATTGAAGAGTTGAAAAGAAAATAACGTATGTATTTGTTACCTGACTTTCCATTTATTATCCTATGTGATCTACATCCAAAAAACTGAACAAAGTTACCATTTACAAAGAAACTCATGAACTTCAATTTGAGTAATTTGATTTCGAAAAAAGCTTAAACAATATACCAAAACACAAAATATTAAAAAAAATGGGAAACTTCATGTTATTTGACTAACTTCACCTGTTTAAATTAGTAATAAAAATATTATATGGTCAACCTGATAGCCCGTTTATGACTCCTTTAACCCGTTTACAAATTGATAATAAACTGCCAACCCATTTGACTCATTAGATAATGGATTACATGTTGGCCCGTTTAACCCATTTAACTACACAAGTCAACCTAGAGACATGTTTAAATTACAAATAAAAACTTTATTTAGTTAAGCAGCCCGCCCAATATGACTTGTTTAACCCGTTTACATAGACGAAATTAATGTGAGGATATCATAGAGAAAACTTTAAAATATAAAAATGAAATTGTGGTATATGTAACTGCAATTCCTCAATCATACTTTTAGTTAATTTTTTCTAGACATGTATTATAAAAATGAAAGACATCAGCTTGAAATCATCACACCCCACACTAATGGTTGAGCGATATCTACATATAATTAGTTATCGCGTCCCTTTTATTTCAGTAACAATTGTTTATAAGTTGAATGGAAATCTGAAATACATTGTCTGGTACCACATGTCAAATAACAATTTTTATATCTGAAAGAAAATATCATTTGTTAAATATGAATACACAAACATTATCTAAAACGAAAATTAAGGTAAAAAAACCTTGAATCAAAATCCAGATCTCTAAATGAAAACAAATAAAAAAAATATAAACTTTTACCTAATATCAAAGATGAAAGTCATCTTTGGCAATTGGTAAGTGATGAATGAATTTGATATCAAGAAAACAATTGATGACGTCGCTGTGAATATTCCCAACCCTATTGATCTAAGATTTGAGAATATAGAAGGTTAGATGTGTTGAAGGAGAAAGACATGCTATCTAGGGTTTGAAAATAAGTTAAGATGAACATTTTATTAGTTGAAGCATGTTATAACCCATTTAGGATATATGGGTTTGGGGAGATCTGGGACCCGCGAATTTCAAAGCTAAAACGGGTCAAAACCGGGTTAAATCAATGAGAAATCACCATTTATAAATCAAGCAATCTGGTGAGTTTAGAAGGGTGGGGAAGCGACGTGAGAGTGACATATAGGATTTGATGGTAGGCAATTATATAGATAGTTAGATATCAAATAAGTAGCAATCAAACACGACCCATTTATTAAACGAACTCAACCCAAAAACGAACCATTTAGACTAGAAACCACAAGAATATAATATAATAATGAGTAGCCAAGCCACAACATAGAAACCTCAAGAATCATCATCATCATCATCATCATCATCATCCTTTTTGCTTTGATTAGATTCTCCATGATTTCACAGTTTTCTAGCCCTCAAGTCTGCCAATACTGAATCCATCGCAAATGGAGGACCACACCGATGCTGCACGTAACAACAACATCCTCCGTTGCTCACAGCAACATGAGATTTTGGAGGTTTTTAATAGACAAATCGGCTTCTATTCTCCCAATAAGTTCTCTCGCCGTATCTCCTCTTCTCAGGTTATTATTATTATTATTATTATTATTATTATTATTATTATTATTATCTTCAATTGATGTGATTCTAGATTGTAAAGTTACTTCACCATGATCAATTGCTCGTTTGTTTGTTTATAGATTATCAAACTTTGATTGCATCATAAGCAACCACTCTATTCGATCCACTTGATACATACATGATCATACCCAAATTAGGTTATTATTATTAGTATATCATATGCAACAGTTATAATCTATACAATTGATACTTGATAACGAAATTAGGTTGTTATTGTATCAGTAAGCAACCGCTCCATTCGATTCTGTTGATACATGATAACGAGATTAGGTTGTTATTGTATCATTAGCAACTGCTCTATTTGATTCAATTGATACACGATAACGAAATTAGACCGTTTCTGTATCATAAGCAACCACTCCGTTCGATTCAGTTGATACATGATAACAAAATTAGGTTATGATTGCATCATAAGCAGCCACTCTAATAGATTCAACTGATACACGATAACAAAATTAGGTTGTTATTGTATCATAAGCAACAATTCTAATAGATTCAGTTGATAGTTGATAACAAAGTTAGGTTATGATTGCATCAATAAGCGACCACTCCATTTGATTCAGTCGATACATGATAATGAAATTAGGTTGTTATTGTATCATAAGCAACCGCTCTATTCGAGTCTGTTGATACATGATAACAAAGTTAGGTTATGATTGCATCAGTAAGCAACCGCTCTATTCGATTCAGTTGATACATGATAACAAAATTATGCTGTTACTGTATCATAAGCAGCAATTCTAATAGATTCAGTTGATAGATGATAAATAAATTAGGTTATGATTGTTGTTGCAGGCTGTTGTAAAGAGGCTTGATCTTGCTGGTAAACTGATTGGGCATGAAGGCTGTGTAAACACAATTGAATTCAACCATTGTGGTGATCATCTGGTATCAGGTTCTGATGACAGAAGAGTTATGATCTGGAATGTAGCAAATAGATCTTTGCTTCTTTCATTTGCTTCTGGTCATGTGGATAATATATTTCAAGCTCGATTTATGCCTTTTACTGATGACCGTACAATAATAACTTGTGCTGCTGGTGGCCAAGTGAGTGAACATATTATTCTTTTGATCATCTGATTATTTAGGTTAAATAATCAGTTCCGTACTTGCTGTGTATATTATTGTTCAGGTTAGACTTGGTCAGATAGGCGAGAACGGTGAGGTGCACACAAAAAGATTAGGGAAACACCATGGTCGGGTTCACAAGCTTGCGGTTGAGCCCGGAAGTCCACACATATTTTACAGCTGTGGCGAAGATGGATTAGTCCAACACGTATGTTAAATCAGAATTATAAATAGTTTGACTTTGTCAATTACAAAGTCAAACATGGCTTGCTTCTGAGCTTAAACCGAACCATAAACCGGAAATCTGGTTTATGAGCTTTGAAAACCTTTCAGTTTCAGTATTACAAGCTCGGGTTGGTTTTGGTTTATCTGTTTGGCATTTGGACTTGAATTTTTTTGACCGGCAAAATAATAAATTTGACCCTGAAACTTTGGGCCTAAATATTTTTGTAAATTAATTATGCATTTGGGCTAATTAGACCCTGAACCGAAATTCGGTTTTTACGAAGAGATAGTCAAACCGTCTGTTTTTGTTTTGGTTCGGTTTTAATTAGACGCAAAACCAAAACTGAACCAAAATTCGTTACGAAAACATGAAACCAAAACATATGTTTTTTGTATGGGTTCGGTTATTTCAGTTTTAATTAGATGCAAAACGGAAAGTAAACTGAAAATTCAATTTTTACGAAAACATAAAACTAAATTGTTGGTTTTTGTCTGGGTTTGGTTTGTTTGGTTACAGATCGGTTTTTAAGTTTCATGCAAATCTATCAACGACGAAAAAGCAGGAAGTAACTTTAATAAATCATAATTTTCTTTTCTTTCGCAGTTCGATTTAAGAACCAATTCTTCAACAAAGCTTTTCAATTGCTCATCATTCTCAGAAAACAACCACCACTCATCCTCAAATAGCTTAAGATTAAACTCCATTGTAATTGACCCGCGAAACCCTAACTACTTTTCTGTAGCGGGTTCTGATCAATATGCACGCGTATATGATATTAGAAAACTCCAACCGGGCCCACCTTCAACCAGCCAAGCCCAGCCCGTTAACACATTCTGCCCAAAACACTTGACCAAAACCCAAGACGTCTCCATCACTGGGATGTCATATTCCCACACGAGCGAGCTTCTCGTTTCTTACAACGATGAACTCGTTTACTTATTTCAAAAGGATATGGGTTTAGGGCCCGACCCGGTGTCTAGTCCAAACGAGAATGTGGAAGAACCGCGGGTGTATTTAGGGCATAGGAACTCAATGACGGTTAAAGGGGTTAGTTTTTTCGGGCCGAATAGTGAGTATGTTATGAGCGGGTCTGATTGTGGTCATATTTTTATATGGAATAAGAAAGATTGTAAACCCGTACGCGTTATGGAAGGCGATCGGCGTATAGTGAATCAAGTGGAGCCTCATCCCAATATTCCTGTTCTTGCCAGTTCTGGATTAGAGAAAAATATAAAACTTTGGGTTCCAAAGTCTTCAGATACTATTGCATTGCCTCATGATTTACAAGAGGTATGACTTTCAAAAATTATTATCATAAAATTCTTTTCTGCATTTTAGAGATAGTTAGAGATTCAAATAAATGAAAATTGGTTTGGCGATTTTTAGTGTATTTTTTACAAGTTAGGTTTAGGGGACAATTTCGTGAAAAAAAAAGAAAGAAAAAATGATTTATGTTTGGTTAGAGCATTCTCATCCTATTCTCTATAAATATGTGAGGGAAGTTTGTAAATTATAGGGTGAGGTGATGAGTGGTTGTGAGTGTAAATTATAGGGTGGAGAGAGAAATGTAGTGATTTTTTGTAAATTTGGGGAAACATTTAGGGAAACATTGTTTTCCCTATTTATTTTTTAATATTTGTTGGATTGGTTGTGAGTAGAGGAGAGAGAAAACTGTAATGATAAATGTATAAAAAATACTATTTAATTAAGCATGAGAGAGAATTGTAGTGTTTTTTAGTGTAATTATAGGGATAGAGATGGGGAACGGATTGAGAATGCTCTAATAATATGGGTATTAACCTTAAAACAATATTATTGCGGTCATAATCTAAATCTTTGAATAAAACAGATAATGGAATCAAACAAACGAGGAAGGGAAGATCAGTCGCGGGTCACACTTACTCCTGACGTCCTCATGCATGTTTTGAGGCTTCACAGAAGGCAGGCAATGGCTTATATTGAAAGAAGACACAATAGAAATGATATTGCAAGTGATGATGAAGATGAAAGCGATGCTTATGTTTGGGACTCGCCGATGATGGCACGTTAGAGGATGGAAATTCAAGCGAGTGTAGTATCGTTTGATATTCTAGTACTCGTTGTAAAATGTTTGCTTCGGTTTTGTGAACCCGACCTACTCATGTATGCGTGGTTTGTTAAATAAAGAATGTAAGTAGTTTTGTGTATGTATGGTGATCTAAAATGTCGAAGCGGGCTTATCCATACATTGCAAACCAAGTTTGAAGTGCAAGTAGGGTTGCGTTTGGCAATGATTGTTGGGTAAAACTAGACTTGGTGTGGGTTAAACGGGTCGAGTCAAAAGGGTTAGTTTTTATATTGGTTGTATCATTGCATGACAGTTTGGTCAAACATGTTCGAGTAAAACTAAAAAGGGCTAGTGTTTATATTGGTTGTATTGGGTCGGGTTGAAAAGAAACAACTGAAACAGTTGTTGCTTGTTCATATTAGTTATTAGTAACTATCTTTTACAAGTACGCGCATCTTAAATAAGTTTAGTAACTTTAATATATTAAAAGTTGGGTTAAGTTACTTCCAACTTAACCATGATTGAACCTGGTTTTTACAAAAGAGGGCATTGCCTCTTACCACTTGACCAAAGCCTCAATGGCTTAATTGTAATTTTTTTAACAAGTTTAGACACTTTAATATATACTAGATAGGTGCACCAGCGATGCACCGGGTAACACTAAATCCTAATAATCACGTAACAATTATAGATGTTCATGGTTAGTTTGAAACCTTGAAACCGTTAAAATTACCAATCATCGGTTTGGTTTCATGGCTGGTTTTTCTTTAACTTTTGGTAATGGGGTTTCTAAACTTTTAAACCTTAGCAAACAGTTAGTCTGCAGTTTATACCGAAACCGGCCATATAAAATCTGACCGGACGGTAAATTTATAATTAAAGCTTCATCTGTGAAACCGAAGCGTTAGTAACGTTTCAGATCAAATTTCAACGGTGTGTTTCAGTCTTTAACGAAAAAAAAATGGTACTGGCGGTTTGGCTCACGGTTTAACTTAAAAACCGTCAAAACCGAATTAAGAAAACACCTATAGGTTACATGTTAAAATTTTATATTAAAATAAAATATAACAATACCATACTCAAATTAAAGACAATAGAATGCTAATTTTTATGTAGTTTTTTTTTTAAAATATTAACGTACGAAAAAGTTATGCCCGTTTAAAAATCGTTGGTGGAAAGTTGGTTTAAAAATGAAAGTAAAAAGAATATACGAGTAAAGATGATGGGCCAAAGCTTAAACTATTTTATAAATGTACAAAACTTGAGTTAAGTAAAGGGGGGAATATTGTAATTATTTTTAAGTATATTTTGTAATAGACAAATTTGCCCTTATCTTAAAAGCTTTATGGGATGTAACATATGCATTACAAGTTGTAAATTATTTAAAATCTTAGTGTCTTAATTTGCCCATATTTGGTGTATTATATATAGTAGAGATAGAGATAGTAGGTTTTATTTATTTATTTTTTTCAAAAGAAGAAAATATATTAATTTATAATATTAAAATTAGTGGGTAATATATTATTAAAAGCACATGACCATTTCCTTGTTTTATTGTAAACTTGTTGTCTGTTGATATGAATAGTGAATAGATCAAAATTGTTACATCTAGATGTGACTCTTTTAGGCAGCAATTGTTAATTAAAAAAAGTGAACTCTTTATATTTTCTATTACACACAAAAAAACGACCCGTTTAAAAAAAATTCTATTTGTTTGTTAAAAATAATTACAAACCAATAATACAAGGATTTTATTCATTAAGTTTATCCATAACTATTTAAATATTTAAGTTTTTTAATTGATATTTTATATTAAGTGTGTAAACAATTAAAAATAAGAAAAATATGTTGAGGAAGATAAATGATTTAATTGTCAGTTGTGTTACCTGTTTCTGCAGACTAATCATTCATTCGCAGACAACATTTAAGTACCCTTCCATCCCCAGTCCTATAAACCATCATTTTTAACCTTTCCTTTTTCAATTTTATTTTCAGTTTATTAATAAAAAAATATTATCTGACTTACACAAGTTATAATATATAAAAATAACTCAACTTAGCTTATTTTTATACATAACTGGCTATATAAAAGATTTGCTGTATCAAAATAGTTAAATGATTCAAAAGAACCTAGATTGTTGCGGTAGATTTTATCAAGAAAAAAAAAACTGAACATGTAACCACAGTTTAAGAAAACAAAAAAAAAAAAATTCAAATCGGCAGTATTGACTAGCTAGGTTGGTCAAACCAGTTCAAACAGTTTGGTTTGATAATCTGAAACGGGTTATTATGTTAAGTGTTAACTGAACCATTAAACCAATGTTTTTTTAAATAACATACCGAATTGTAATAATCTTAAAGAGAACGATTAGATTTTGTTTGATCGGTTTCAAGACAATGAATGTGTGCACTTTTGTGATAAGAGTGTAATCATGGTTAAAATAAAAATTGAAAGTAAGAAACTTGTTTTAAGATAAGCTAAACGAAAAGCTTTCAATAAAAGACAATTTAAGATAACTAATTCAATTATAATCAAAGTTATACTCTAGACTACTAAAGATATATGGGTTATAAAGCTAACATAATTTGAAAAAAAGAAAAAAGGTAGTAACTAACATACTGGTATTTTTGACTAATTTTTTATGTAACAATATGCCTGATCGATTATAAGTATTTGCATCCATAATCTACTTCGCATTTGATAGTGAAATGTATGGTTGTCAAGGTAAACAAGACAATGAAAAACGGTTCAAGTGGTATCAGCAATTACATGTTGGATGATTTGGAAGGCGATGAATGATAAGATTTTCAATGATAAAGCTTTTTCTGTGGCCAATGTGATAAACGAGATCACATATTATATTTATTTCTTATGACTATCAACGACTGGCTTGTAAGCTATGTACTCGTCCAACTTTGCACTTACGTATCGCCACCAAAACATGTTATTATGAAAGCTTATATTATTCGACCCCAAATCACATAATCACATATGTATGTTATGCTAATATTAAAACTTTCTTTTCTAACTACTGTAATTGTTAAAATAGTTCGCTAAAATTTCAAAGAGTGAGTGATATAGGGGAGCATCGTCACGTTGGTGTTATACACGCAAAAAATAGCCATTAACTCACTCGTTCACTCACTGTATGTTATACCTAGTGGTGACTGATTTTTTAAAAAAGAACTTTAGGCAATTAACAGACTAATAATAAAAGGATAACCAATAAGCCTCCCTCACTATCATATATATCTACTATGAGTCTATGAACGATAAGATGAAAATAACGTCTATTAGGGTTGATAGTTCCCCGTGGTTGTTAAGAATCGACCATTGAGTATCATATTCTTTTCATCATAAGCTAGTGTGCTTAAATGTTCCACCATTTAACTCTATGTATCTAAGGCAAACAATACAAACATTAATTTTACGTTAAGTTAAAACAATACTAAAATGTCAACCATGTTCTAACAACTTCGTGTTACGTTAAGTTAAAAATGCCAGCATGTTGTTAGGGTATTATTCTAAAATAATGCAACCTTACTAAAAAATTTATGCACCCTTAGTATAACATGACCTGATGACCTAAAAGTATTACAAGTTTTATCGAATCAAAAAAGTATTGCCAGGTAAAAGACTCGAACTGAAAACTTAATTTAGATGTTTGTGCCAACCCCACAACCTATTATTACCTGGTATAAACTTTTACAAAAGTTGTTATTTTCGATTTTCCCAAGCGTCTCTATACCAAGAAAACATGTATTGTAAACAAGCAATACGGCTGTCAATGTTGCAATATATTAACATCGATCACTAAGTAATAAATATAAGTATAACACGTGAATGCATTTAACTTAATCAAATACGAGAATGCATAAACACCAACAACATGTTATATAGAATTATACACTTGTTGGATAAGATTTTAAATCCTCATGACGAAAAAGTGCAATATGAGGTATATAGTTTGACAATCATTCCCACCATCTCTCGTCTATCGTCTCTCCACAGGATGTTGTTATTGAGGTTTAGACAAAATGAGTTCAATCTAGACCACCTATCATGTGTCCTAAATTGGGTGTGTGTCCGTCTTTTTATCGTCATGAATACTTTGAGCTATAACAGACACTAGTCATGCTCTTATCTTTTAGCGGGTTAAAAATATCACATAATACCACTTTAATAGGTAATCGTCATTTGAGACCATAAAGACCTATATTTTTGCATTATGATTCTTGTCAATAAACCTCCAATACATTACTAGTCTGATATGATTAAAATATGATACGCATAATGTTACATATCTACGGGACACATGTATAATTGTTTATGATATAGTTACATATGTATAACTTGCCGATTTGCAATTCTCTCTTTCTTGACTTGCCATTATATTATAATATTTTATTTTATGAGATAATTAGAACACTTACCTTTTTGTTACATTTATTTGTTAATGTTTATATCAAACATGTTTTTACTTATAATATATTTACTTAATGTTCGTGAGTGTATGTTATTGTAAATGTCTATAATCGCACAAATTCAACCCGTTTTCAAAGAAAACAAGGCATGTACAAGAAAAAGGAGTAGAAACTCAACAAAACTCCGCATATGAATAAAAGAAGTCACAGAGAGATAAATTTATCCAATGAAAACATTATGATACATCATACAAGAATACAAAGTAGAAACACAAAATAATTACAGTTAAGTATGTGCTATATAAATGTTTTTTTTAAAAACTGTATGATTCTCTTTGATTAAACTTTCATCTACAACATAAGTGCTTGAGATAAATAAACCCACAAAGGTAATCTTTGATTGTTTGAAATCAATAAACCTGAAAATCTTTCTCTCTTGGATAAGTCATCTTTGGTTTCAAACTCATTACTTTGTTGAGTGATCAAGCCACTAATGATGAAAAGCGTGCCATGTATCATCTCGAGTTATGATCCAAGATTAATCTTAATGTAATCATGTTCTAACGTTATTCACATGTTATATCAAACATGAAATCTGAAATTCAAATCAAATTGGTATATATCATAAAACAAAAATACATGTATTCCTTTTATGAACAAAAATCAATCGTATGAAAATATTGGTGTAATTTCACTTTGTAACTCGTATTTGTTGTCTGATTTTGACTTCTAGCACCTTGCTAGCTTGGCTGTATGGTTCTAACAAAATTTGTTGTTACAAAAATAGAGAGCATGTATTCCTTTGTTGAACACACATACGCGATATTAGAGGGCTCATGTAGGGATGAGCAAATCGGTACTAGTACCGAAATCGGTACCAAATTTTTGGGATTCGGTACCGATACGGGACGGGACCGGTATTTCCCAAATTTTTGCCTTCAATCCCGGTACTGTTCTGGTCCCGTACCGGTACCGAACCAAATATTTCGGTACCTGTACCGGTATCAAGAATTCGCAATTTTCGGGACCGAAACTGGTCGGTACCGGTACGGTCCTGATCTCATCCCTAGGCTCATCACTATAACGAGTGTTTAAATTTTCTATTAATAAGATATAGCATAACTCTTTTTTGTAGTTCTACTTATACGTAATAAATTATCATCATAGTAAAAGATATATGATGGGTTTTTTTTAGATAATATCAATTTTTTATTTCAAGATTTCTAAACTATGAATCATTAAAAGAATAAGAATAAAACCAACACAATTAAAAAACAAAAATATAAAATCATTCATGTCAAGAACTGATAAATAAAAGTCTAAACCATGCATTAATATAAATATTAAAGTACCAATTTTACCCCCCTAACATCTCTATCTACCCAATCACCAAAATATGTAACAAACTGATACTATCTTCCTTTCGACACCTATTGCCCTTCCCATATCAACAAAAACCAAAACAAATGGGGGTTTACAAAAGGTGATAAATGTCCTATTTGGTCATTTCACATCATTTAGACTTCCTAGAACTGGAACCACCATGGTTGTTGGTACGAGACAAGTTGAGGTCAGTGAAGGAGGTAGGGGCACTATTGACATTTTGCCCACCCATGGTCAACCTCTGTTGCATCAGCTGTGAAAGCAATGCTTGATTCACTTGGTTTAGAAGCTGTGCTTTCTTCCTTAGCTTCTCATTTTCTTGCATTATCATACGGTTCTCCACATACAGTTTTGAGTTCAATCTCTCCATTTTTTGATTTTCAAACCTGAAATCAAACCAAAAATTGTAGATTTAATAAAACAATCAATCCAATAAACAAAACCCACATCAAATATTTAGTGAAGATGTAGGTCCCAGCAGAGCCCAGTTAGACCCGCAAGACTCACCTCAAAGAGGGAAGCCTGCGTAGTTGAACCCGCAAGACTCACCTTCAACAGGGACGTCTGCGCAAAGGCTAAACTCGCATAACTCACCTTGAAGAGGGACGTCTGCGCAGAAATCAACTGGATCCGCAGGACCAACCATGCTCAGAGACGTGACGTCTTACGCGCAGTACGCAAGCTGTTCCCGCAGGAAAAACCTCCCAATGGTGAAGTACCCCGCCTGTTCCCGCAGCTGCGGATACAAGCCATCAGGGAAGGCTACCCGCGCAGCAAGGCTACACGCACAAGGCACTTAACTCTTAAATAATTCAGTAGTCACCTGAAGAAGGAGTGAGCAAGTCGGGAACACTCCCGCACAAAGCCGGGAAAACTCCCGCCCAAATGAGCCAGTCCGTACGATACTGGAGGATCTTTTGTACTGTACCTGACGAGGTATGGACAAAAGATCTGACCAAGGATACGACAGCTCACTGACAACAGTATGACGAGCAGCACGCTCTTGTACTGTATGTCACTATTAGCCGCTGCCTACTCACCAACCTGTCGGAGGACGTGCATAGCCTGCAGTTGGTGGAACAGGAATAGTACACAGCCGGCCTGGTCACTATCAGCCGCTGCCTATCCACCAACCACTAGCATGGCATGTGCGTAGCTCACAGTTGGCAGAACAGAAACACTATTCAGCCGGCTGTACCTGCTTGGAAACCTACCTTCGGCTATAAATACTCCAACACCTTGGAATGGTATCATCTTATCTCATATCTCATATCTTGATATATTACCTGATATCTCCTCTAGTCATTCTCTTAATATACAATTATATTCAAGAGCAATCTAGTCTGATTCTTATGTCGGAGGGTGGTCACAAGGAGGTACCCCCTTCTCAGTGACGAGCTCACGGTGCCTGTTTTGCAGGTTATCAGAAGAACCATCTTTGCCGGACTTAACCCTCGTGGGAAATATCTATTTAACCCCAGATTATCCGTAATCTGCCCGGAGTCGATTAGTGTTTCTTCATTTAGATAATTTAAAAATTGTCACAAGTTCAAGAAAATAAGAAAAACAGAGCATGACAAAAATAGTTGATTACAGAGAAACAAGAAACAAAATTTATGTAAAAATAATAAATAAATCGGTTAAATAAACAAAACCCACATCAAATATTTGAATACTTTAAAAATCAGAGGACGTTTAGACCAAAAAAGATTTTAAAAAATCAAGAAAATGAGAAAAACAGAGCTCGACAAAAATGGGGGATTACAGAGAGTCTAAAAAACAAAATCATGTAACATAATAAAAAATTCGGTTAAATAAACAAAACCCATATCAAATCTTTAAATATTTTAAAGATCAACGATGTTATATACCCAAAAAGTAAAAAAAAATCAAGAAAATGAGAAAAACAGAGCAAGACAAAATTGTTAGATTATAAACAGTCAAGAAACAAACTTTTTGATAAAATACTCAAACAATAAGTTAAATAATCAAAACCCACATTGATTCTTTGTAGAACAGACCCAAAAAGTTTCACAGATTCAAGAAAATGTGAAAAACCAAAATTGGTGGATTACAAATAAACACAAAACAGGGTAAGTGGGAAATCTGATTTAAAGAATGGTATAACCAAAAACACACTTATCTATAATTAGCTTTTGTGCTGTGATAAACTCTGCAAGCAAGTAAAGAATAAAACTTTATAAACAGTGTGTGTAGGTTTCCAAAAAAGATCACCTTAGGATCAATAGACAAACAAAGACTGAGTTATGAATGTTGAACAAACAGAAGACCAGTGATATGTATATATAGTTGGAAAACAGAGGGTTGGGGGTAGGGGTAAAGTCTTGTAGTAATAATAATAATAATGAGAATGGAGATTTGAAAGGATGTGAAGAAGACGGCTTGTAAGGGAAGGGGAAGGATTTAATGTGGTTCTTGTTCTACAATCATGATGATTATCAGATTTTTGGTTCAATTACGTCATGTGAATGATGGGGTCTCAAGTAGGGGTATTTTTGGTATTATAATTTTACTAGTAGTTTTATGTGAAAAAAATATTACCAAAGATTACTTGTGTAAAAGGGGAGACATGTGTTCGCTGTTTGGATCGATAGGTTTAGCTTATAAGAGCTCGGGATTGGTCTTTTTCCGTTAGTTAACGAGGGTTGAAGTTTGGTTTCATTTCGTTTCGGATTCTGTCTAAAGTTTGAGGTTACTTGTATTAAACTTTTTAGCTTGTGCTTGTCTCGTTTTTACTTTTTATTATTTTCCTTATGAAAATATATATAACCATTTTTATGCATATTCTCATTAATATTTTAATGTATAATAATAGTAATAATAATATCTATTATTTAGATTTTTATTTAACCATAATTTAATTTATAAAAATATTTATTATATAATTCTATATTTGTTGGATAAAATACAAACAAACAAAGATATACCATGTCTCGGGGAGGGTACGGTGAGAATAAACCGACATTTATACAAAAAGATAGAGAGATTGTTTCTATCGTAACTACTGATTCGGTAAATATGTTTGTATTATATTCACATAAATAATAAGCTCTCTTGTGTGTTGATTTTAAGAAACTTCATTTATAACAATCTTATGAGAAAATAAAATGGTATTTAATATTTAATAAAGACAATTCAAAATGTATCATTTATAGTAATAATCTTATGAAGAAAACGTTTAATAAACACAATTCAAAACGTATCATTATTGTCCATTTTTAATATTTTACCATCCATGGTAATCTATTAAAATATATATATTTTAAATGCTATGAAAGAAAATATATGGTATTTAAGTTGAAGATGGAGGTAGAGAGATACGCAATGATGGTATTGGATTGGTTGCAACGACGGAGCCCTCATCCTGCCCATCATCACCCCACCACCCTCTTCTAACTTCATCATACATTTTTCTGGATCATGTTCTATGGAAGCGGGCGGGCTGTTAGAAGTTCGGCCCGCTTTTTTTGTGTCGTAGGGGAGGGTTAGTCTTAACTTTCTTTTTCCATAAATAAAACTTATATACTTTTGATCATAAATTAATTCATGAAAAAAAAAACATGAAAACATCTAAGATGTATAAAAGCTACCAAATGTGATGGAAAACTTAACATTTTTTATCTAGTGGTAAGTTATTTTAGTTTTCTAAAAGTTTTATCCAACTTGATACTCATTTTCCACTTTTCTTTATTCAAATGCAACATGTATAGATCGATATTTTCTAAATTAGTTTAAAAATCTCAGGATTATCGTTAAAAGTCATGGGAGTTCATCAAAAAAATCATTATACGTTATATATAGAAATGGAAAAGGGTTACGAGTTCATCGACCCCACAATGTACAAGCTCTGCCCAAGGAATACGTGAATATATTTATATAATTATCGGGCGAATCTATACAGTGGTAAAAAAATACATGTGTTATCCATGTTATGTTACACGTTTTTTTATATGTTATATGTGTATTTGATATTTGAGTAATACTGATTTATCAAATGAAATTTGGCAATCTAAAATGATTATGATTTATGATTCTTGCAAAAGTTGTACTAAATTTATGTTTTAGCGGATGAAATTGATGGAAAGATGGAGTGATTATGCATCTATACTACTTAATAAACAAAGGTCTTCCTTTGCCACGTGTCTTCTTCATACCCCATCCTAATTCTCAAAATCCCGCCTCCCTTCTAAATCCTTATATCACTCACAAATTGGATTCCTGTTCCACCCTATTTTGAAATTATAACCCAACAACCATTTCATCATCCTTGAGGTTAAAAAACACTAAACCATTCTTGCCTCTTTCCTAGATAGCCCGATCCTTAATCAGATTCCTTAAACTAGAACAACCATGTCATAATCCTTGCTTAAACCCGAACAAGCAGATTCTTATCACCGCATGTCATCATCATCCACATCTCCTCGATCCGCCAGCGACTTAGGTATAGCGTTTTTTCTAATTGTTTGTTTTTCTATGTTTTACAAATTTTGTATATGTTTGTTGTTCTGTTAGGGTTCCGATTTTAATTTTGCTTTTATGTTTATTTTTCGTTAATTATTATCGTCGAAGGAGATGTATTGTTGTTGAATTTGTTGTCTCCATGTTTAATTTCATTTAAACCTTAATTTTGCTTTTATGTTCAGCTTGTAAAAATTTTTTCATGTAATTTTGTTTTCATTAGTTCAAACACTTGGCGTGCATATACACATTATAATGAATATTGTGTAAAAATATTATTCATTGGTGGAAACCTTTCTATTTAAATAGGTTATGAAGTGGGGTTTGGTGTACAACTTCTAAATGAGTAAAATTTTCATAGGTTGCCATGTTAAATTGTCGTTTTTATTCAAAGAACACGAATTATTCCAATGAAACTGAAGCAAACAATCGTCCAATGCAAGTAAATCCGAGGATGATGTTGAATGGATGAATCAGATTGCAGAATGTCCTGTTTATCATTCTTCAGTTGAGTCCGTTTTGAATTAAATCAGATTGCACTAGAAGCAAACAATCATCCAATGCAAGTAAATCAGATTGCACTAGAAGCATCAAAATATGGTGAGTTTTGATTATTTTTTTACTTTACTAAATTAATGATTGATTTATGTTGTTTTGAATTAAGTTAATAATTTGCAGGTATATGCAAGATTGTTCCTCCTTTAATCTCTCAATCGGTTTCCACAATCCACATATCTTAATAATTGAGCCGTCTTCAAGATTTAAGGTATCAATCATCGTAATCGGCCATCGTCTTCAAGATTAAAAGTATAAAACTAGCTTGCTTTACATCACCATTTATACTCAATTATCAACATCGTTTGTCATCGATTCATAACTAAAATCATTTTGAAATCATCGTCTTAATCAGCTCATTATATACCATCTTCAATATAAGATTTGTATCTACATCTCTTTATTACTGGGTGCTCGAATTAATATGGTTACTTATTTCTATTTCCAAATCCTCGATTTCGATTTAAGGTTAATATATGGTTTAAACATGTATTTGTTGTTTTTATGACTTTTATCATCCAATTTTTTTTAGCCTATTACTCAATATCCTTTAGAATAGGTTGCAGTTAAGAGGATAGATTGAAGATCATGTGTAATAGATGGTAAGAAATCTGTCGGTCAAAATTAATAAATGGGCCATTTTGTGAATACCAGAACTTGAAGCATAACTGTATATTAGAAAGGTTAAAGTAATTTGAAATTTATGCATAGCTGCATTCAGTATGTTTTTAAAAAAACTATACTTTCTAACAAAAAGATATAGTAAACATAAGTCTTTGTTGTATTTCAAAACAATAACACCTAACTCGATTAGGGATTATATGGTTGTTAATACGTTGTTGACAAATATCAAAATTCCAATTCTTAATGGGTTGGAAAAAGGTAAAAGTCTAATATAGTGTCAAATTTGAATGAATTTTATGACACTTACTACATTAGATTAAGTTTGTGTAGTCCTGTGATACATTCTTTTTTTTTCTACCTAAATTATTATGAATTATTGTTGACTGCGTAGTGACCTGTTATATTCACTATTAATTAGATTAGTTTTTGATAGTGCAGGGGTCCTTGATCTTTGCGTCGATTTGTGCCTTTTTGTGTTTCTTTGCATCTGCTCCCCATATCCCATTTCCAGGTAAGTTGCTTTGCTTATGAATCCTTTAAATTAGGGTGTGCGTGGTGTGGTTCGGTGCGTTTTTAAGATAAAACCAAATAAAAAACCAAAACTTAAGTTTTTTGAATTTTAAGACCGTTTGGTTTCGGTTTTCTCGGTTTCGGTTTTTCGGTTTTCGTTTTGGTTTCTGTTTGGTTTAAGTGTTTTCGGTTTTGGTTTTTGTTTCGGTTCCCTTTCGGTTTTTTTCATTTGACCTTAGAAAATTTAGGCCGAAAAAAAAGTTGTGGAAAAATAATGAATATAAGTATCAATAATTTTGTTAATTGTTAACTAATTGATAATTATGCATTTTGGTTAAAAAATATTTGAGTTACATACTTATTAAATTCTTATAAATTATTTAAAATAAAAAATAAATAAATAACAATTTAGAAATTCACTTCGGTTCGGTCTTTTCGGTTTTTATTTCATGAAAAAACCAAAACCGAAACATAACTTCAGTTTTTCGGTTTTTACTGTTTGGATTTTTCGGTTTAGGATAGGTTTTTTTGTTTTCTTGCACACCCCTACTTTAAATCTATTTGTCTCCACTAATTGCTATGATTGCTTTTCTTTAAGTGAAGATATCTACATGTTCTTGACGTGACGATGGTTAAATATGGTTGTTAGGAATGGGTTTTTTTTTGCTCTTCAACTTTCATTCTTCATGTAAGTCCACAGATTTTTTTTGTGTCCATTTTTTTCATTTGGGTCTGAAATCTTTAAAATTTAATGGTCATCACATGCATTTAGAGAACTTACAAGCTATTATTTTTGTAGTTAACATTTGTAAAAACCTTATCTTTTTAACAATTTGCAGGGTTTGATTAGCCATTTTGCTGCAATATTTCTTCAAACATGTGATAATTTGTTTGGTTTAATCTTGTCCTTATTTAATGTAATTCACCATTTTGTTTATTCTTTTCTCTCATGACATGAATAATTGTATCATTTATATTGTGTTCGATCATTTATTGTATAGCAAGCACATTAATTATTCTTTTTCTTATAGTATGGTCATTTATGTTGAGATTTCGTTCTCTGGTAAACGGGCAAGTATTTATAAGGTATTTTTTTCGTGAAATATAATGCTATATGGTAGAAAATGCTATATTTACATATTTATGTTTGTTTAAGCACACTTACCTTCTAAAATGTAGAAAATTTTAAACCTTACTATTAAACAAACATGTGATATCTATCATAAATATTTTGTCAAGTTATAATTAATGCATTAGTAAAAACAGTATATAATTTAACTATAACATATGTTTGTACCTTTTATACTTAATAGCCAAATTTATTTATCATGACTTATTATTATTGATACTTTAAATGTTTTGAACTTATAAAATTAAATTTGTTAAACCCGTGTTATACACGGGTATTTAGCCTAGTAATTAATAAACGAATGATTAGGGTTGTTAATCACTTGGGTAGTAATTATTTAGCATCATAAATGGTTTTCTACGAATTTCAAAAGTCACGGCTCGACGCACAGTTTATATTTGTAACTCATAATTGTGTTACCTGTAATGAGTAATGTCACATTGTCCTTTTAACATACTTTTTTATAATTTTTGTGTAAAATGTTACAAAATAAAGAGGTTAAATTTACTTTTTTTCTTTATTTGATTCCGTTAGAATTATTAGCTTAATCTAAAAGTTTATGTTTTGTCTGATTTTTTTGTCATTTCGTGCATACCAGTTTAGACGCTCCAGGTTGACTAATCAAAGACCAACATCAAGAATGAAACTCATCACGGTGGAAAAACCTTTTGGTTAGGTTTCAAACTTGGCGCTAAAAGATCCCAAGCCTTAACTGTCATTCTCGCATCATTGGACCAGAAAGTCAATTACATTACTTTATAATTAGTTTCGTAAACACAATGGAGTAAGGGGCCTTTCTCCACTTTTTACCTCATATTGAGTAAAAGACAGTAGTTATTACCGTCTTTTATAAGTTGTTTACATAAAAGAATTACCAATTTATCTTGTTACAAGAATTCAATACTCGTATTCGAGAATTGACCTTAGATGGCATCTCATGCATCAGTCCTGTTTGCTATCTCTGCCCGTTAGTCACTGACATTAAAAATAGTAACGAAACGACGCAAAATTAAAATCTAAATATAGAAGAAGATCAAGTGATTTACATTAACTTTCCTATAATGGAACAAGCAAGTTCTTTGTAAATTGGAAGGTACAAATGTAGAAAGATTGGTCACTTTTTATTACAATAATATAGTTATATTCACGTTACTTTACACATGTAAAATACATGATATTGGTAAAATTAGGGTTGAGCACGGTTCAGTTCGGTTCGGTTTTTAGGTGAAACCGAAACCGAAAACCGAAATTTCGGTTTTTCATATATACAAACCGATCGGTTTCGGTTTTTCGATATTTCGGTTTTCGATTTCGGTTCGGTTTTTTTATTTTTTTATTTTTTTGTGTGTGTGGACATTGCAAAAAAAAATTTCAAAAAAATGAAAGTGCATATCAGATTCAAAAGACAAAAATAAGCATTTGTTACGTGAAATCAAACGAATACAAACTTAAAAGAGTATTAGAATTTAGATTCAACAAAGTTCTTAATAAAAAAAACACTAAGGGTATGTTTGGTTGAAAGGAATGGAATGGACAAAGGAATGAAATGGATCATTACCATTCCTTTGTCTTGTTTGGTTAACATATGAGAATGAAATGAATAATTACTTTACATTGTTTGGTATCCGAAAAAAAATAAGAATGAAATAGAAATAATAAAAATACTGTTATCCCAAAATATATATTTTTTTATGTCACACCCTCAAAATCCACTAACGGAATTTTACCGTCAGAGAGTTTGAGCTAACAGGATCGGAATCATTAGTTATAATCAAACACCAAAAATAAAGTTTTCAAACATCCAAGACATCAAGTCTTAAGTAAAAATGCGGAAGCGTAAATCATAAACCAAAACAGTTGTGCCACACAGGACGACTTAAAAACACAAGTTGTCAAGACAGAAATTAAAAGCAGTTTTTAAAACAACGATGTTTAGCGAATGCATGTCCTAAACCGCGCCCGCCTCAGCTACCTGAGAATAACATACTAAAAGTGTCAACACAGGGTTGGTGAGTTCACAAGTTTATATAAATAAAGCGTTTGCGTTTACGTTTTGCGTTTGCGTTTGCGTTTGCGTTACCAGATAGTGTTAAGTCAATTTATATATCAATAGGTAGCTAACCAATCAACAAGTATTACTAAGTGTTCGACACCGAAGCTGACTGTTTATCAATTGCCTTGCCACCATGTCAACCACGACCATGGTAATGTGTTAGCCAAAATTACACCCACTCGACCTACAGTCGAGTTTAGAGTTGGGTGGGGTTTGTCAAACCCAGTAGTACTACTCAACAGTGACTCGCTATTATACAAATACTAAACGGTTCGATGTTATGAAGGACTTTAGTTGGTTCGTTTGCCACTTAGCCTTACAAGTGATATATAACTAATAACAAAATCTAAAGCGTTTTGAAGTATGTTATCTCCCCTAAGTAAAAAGCGTTTAAAAGAGTAAAAGGGGAACGTGAAACTCACTGTTTGCGAAGATAACCAAAAAGATCCGAGAAAAGATGTGCGTCACATAAAATCCTCACTAGTGTTCTAAAAACAAAAACGAGATTTTCTAAGTATTTAAACTACGAGTGAGTCCCTAGACTCGACACATACAACTTATGCATGAGATGCGTTTCGTGTTTCGTTTGTGAAATAAGTGCGACTCGACAAACACGTTGGTGATACGTTACATGTGTGAACAACTACTTAAGTGTCAAGTATTAACATTGTACATTACTAGCAATTATCCCCCACAAGGGCAATTTGGTCAAAACATAGCAAACATCGATCGGTTATGCACTTTTCATGACAATTTAAATAATACAGCAGCTAAATTATCCATGCAGATTTTCACTCGACAAGATTACTCTTATTAATAAATTCTAACAAGTCAAATAAATCACCAAAAATTATCACAGAAGCACACGTAATTTAGGTTTCTAAACCTATTTTTATTATATTTTTATCATATATGGTTTTATCACAAAGATCAAAACATCACAGCAAACACACAGCAATCATTATCATGCGCAACAGAATGTTATTTGTTATTCCCGTTAAATGAAAAATCCAATTAATTCAAGACCAATTGGGTTAGGTTCCTAACTCAATCTATTTTCTTCCAGAAGTGGAACCAACCCATTTGGTCTTATAGTTTATGAGATATCTTAGTTGCAAAACAACCTAACAGCAGGTCTCCCAAATCAGCCTTGCACAACAGTTTTGTAAAATAATAAAAATAGACTTTTATACGTCCAAAATTTACAAACTCGGACTTTTCAGAAACTAGACTCGACCTAGTATACTGTTTAATCAACAATCGCATCAAAACATAATATTAACATCGAGTTACAGTCGTCCAAACACGAATTCAATAATCTGTCCAGCATCAGTTTTCATCAAAACTCAATTAACAATTAACCTATGAACAATTAACCATGTAATCAACCCTCTAGACTCATAATCTATCAACAATCAATGATTTTAACATCTAGGGTTTATGTTTATTAAGCTAAATCATGCAATTAAATCAACAAATAGACTAGAGAGAGTGTAAACTACCTAGCTAGCACCTTGATTCCTTCAAAGGACCTTGAAAAACACTTGTATGTGTATGTGTGTGTGGAAATCGGCCGTGAACAAGGGTGGGGGAATTAGGGTTGGGATAAATAATTTGTTTAAGTATTATTTATTAAATGAAATTACACATTGCACCCTAAATTTTCATCTAGTTAAATTCTAGCACAATTAGTTTATATAATTCATAATAAACTTCATACACATAAACACCAAGTAACAAATAATTATCAAATACTTGTTCATGATATTTATTGTTTGTTCACCAACGGTTTAAGTCGACTCGTGTGCGTTTCGGTGCAATCCCGAAAGGCTACATGTGTAGTGATTGTCAAACGTCATTTAAACCCTAGTTTAAATGTAATGAGATGTGCGTTATAGATCAAGTGATCTTAAGTTTGAATTGACGGAGTTTGGATTAACGGAGTTAACCTGAAATTGACGAGTGTCACATTTTACAAAAAAAAAACTGAAATGGCGACGGTGATGGTAGCTCTGGAGATGAAAATGGTGGTGGCGGTGGCGACGGTAGTTGTTGTGGTGGTGGTGGTCAAGCGATGGTAGCATTAGTAGTGATGGCGGTGGTAGGGTGGTGATGACGGTGGTGGTGGCCAGGCAGTGATAGTGGTGATGACAATTATGGTCGGGTGGCGGCGGTGACAATGGTAGCCGTGGTTATAACGACGATGGTGGCGGTGGTAGCTTTGGTGGTAAGGAGGTGGTGGTGGGGGAGGTGGTGGTGGCGACGGTGGCGGTCAGGTGGTGGTGGCGGCGACGGTGGTGGTGGCGGAGGTGGTGGTGGTGACGGTGGCTGTGGTGGTCAGATGATGGTGGTGGCTATGGTAGGTGGTGGTGGTGGTGGTGGCGATGGTTGTTGTTAGATGATGGTGTTGTTGAGAAAGTAGGTTGAAGGAGGAATTGAATGAAAAAAAAGAAGGGGGGTGGGAAGGAATGGTTTTGATGGAATGGGATTCCATGTGTAATGGATGATTCCATTCCATTGTGCAACCAAACACCTCTTATTTCATTACCACATAATGAATCATTTCATTCCGTATGTCATTACTGCATAACATACGCTACCTAAAAGTTTAGTTCCAATCTTCATTTTTCATCTTCAAAGTTTACTCCCAATCTTCATCATCTTCATAATCTCCACAATCTTCATCACCATTAATGCTAGATACTTTTGGTGTATTTTTTTCCGGCCATAACATTTAAAAACAACACATATAATTGTATTAATATTTAAGTACGAGTGAGAATTGAGAGTGACTGTTGAATACTATTAGGTTAAAAATAATTAGGTCAAATAATATTGTATGTTAAATGCGCCACACTTGGTAATATAAAACAAAGACTTATGGACCACAAAGTTGGGCTAAACAATTAAAATATTATAGTGGGTCCTAAAGCAATACGGTTCGGTTCGGTTATACATTGGTTCGGTTCGGTTAATATGTCGGTTCGGTTATTCGGTTCAGTTCGGTTTTTTCGGTATTTTAGAAATGGGTAACCGAACCGAAACCGAAATTTTGGTTTTTCAAAAAAAAAAAAAAAAAAAACCGTCAGTAGGTATTCGGTTCGGTTTTTTTCGGTTTTCTGCTCACCCCTAGGTAAAACCATGGTTTAAACTTTAACCAACCTTAGTGTTTTGATAATAACTTAATTAAGACAATGTGTCATAAAATAGTATTAGTTCATTATTGATGGTATATGTCTCACACATGTTCATTAACACTTGAATGATCACCACTAGTCACAATTAAGCAAAAAAACACTTAATAAAGACTACACACTCAAACTCAAATATTAGGGAAATTAACAAGTCCAAATTCTAAAATGTGTTATAAGAACTTAAGAAGATCTCTATATCAACATGAAGATGAAGAAATCACAATATCAATTCATTTAAAATTAATTAACAACGTAGTCAAGATAAGTTGATAGTTTTTATAAACTAATGATAAGTTTATGAAAGTAAATATTTAAACAAAATTGCTTAAATATATAATATTTGAATTGCAAATATTATTTGAAAGACCAATTCCCATTTGGGTTGTCTTTCAATCAAACCATATATTGAACAACCAACATTCACCAATGCTTAAATCAAACTCTTAAAAGGGTTGAGCTTTGGATGAAAATTATAAAGTATCTCTAACCAAATGAATAAATATTTGAGTTGAGTTGTATGGATAGGTGAGAAGTGATAGTGATGACTTCTCACATGTGTTGGACCAAAAGAAGTTAATAAACACAATGACCACATATAACGTTCACATTGCCAAACCCAATGTGAAGTGGACTGGTGTCCACGGTCGCTCCCGTCAACTGTTGGGTGCCCAATCCCTATCCTTACATCTCACATACGTGGATATAAATAAAACTAATGACGACATAAGTTGAGTTATGCCAAAAGTCACTACTCACTAGTATCAAGCCTAGAACTAATGACAACATAATAAAAGGAAGCATAGGATATGTGGTTGCGAACTTTTAAACCGACACTTCATTTAACTCACCATCTTAATTTCGAGTATCGGTATATTATTCATTAGCTCCATTTAGATACGATACCTAGTATACAATAAATGAAATTAATTGTGATTATATATAAGATAATAATGGGTGTCGGTGCCACATAACTTTCAAAGTCGTTGTTCAGAGTATTTAGGCAATTAATTTGGTGGTCTAAAATGAATATATGCACCTGGTTTGATGGTTGGTTTTATTTGTTAATTCCATCTCTATATTCGCATGCCCATGTTTGACTCCTTTTGAGGTTTTTTTGTGAAATATTTATTTATTGTACGTATATGCAACACATCTTTTTCCACTCACCCCTTCCGTACATGTAGGTTTAGGTTTTTCTTATCTGCATGTGTTTTTCAGCATAACAACATTGTCTATGAATTCTGAGTTTGGTTTCAATAATATTTTTGAAGAAGTTGTCGTTGTTGCGAAGTTGTGATGCCGTGTTTAGTTTATGTATATTTATTGTTTACCTACTCATGTTATTTGTTAATTTTGGTTTGAAAAGTTCATGACTTATTTGTGTCATCTTTGTTCATGTGAAATATCCGATTTTGGTTGTTAGTTTTGTGTTGTAGTTGCTTTGTTTTAAATACATTAACTTGACGAAACTAATTGTTGGGTTTAGTTTTGGTACCATAACAAACGTGGCCGGTACAAACTGAATTCATGTTGACTCGCGACGCTTTTACCAAACACAGAATAACACGACACAATGTGCTGTGTAAATACCTAGTTACCTTTAATTATTTGTGTTGAAAGGTAGTGAAGACATATTTTCACTAATATTTCCAACAACAAATTCAAATTGAAGTGTTTAACAAGTTGCAAATTGATGTTTAAGTGATCAGCA
The DNA here is from genome assembly GCF_021521415.1 of Bidens hawaiensis. Classification (NCBI taxonomy): domain Eukaryota; kingdom Viridiplantae; phylum Streptophyta; class Magnoliopsida; order Asterales; family Asteraceae; genus Bidens; species Bidens hawaiensis. The sequence goes on from NW_027492828.1 coordinate 169,838, forward strand.
TCATTAGTAAGTCAAATATAACGATCATGGTTTGCAATATTACCTCACCATACAATGTATCAATCACCAAACATCTTGACCCCTTATCACTTGGCAAAATGATTTGGGTGAAAAGGATGCCCAACAAGTGAGTTTCTATTTCCTTTCCATCAATTTTTAATTGTAGGAAAAAGACAACAATTTTATAAAATTAAATTAGAAAAAAAAAATAAAAAATCTTTGGTCATAATTTACGTAACTCGAATCTATACTCTTTGATAATAATTTGTTTTTTGGTCAATTATACGAAACTATACTGTAATTGTAATAATAATAATAACAACAATAATAATAATAATGATAATAATAATAATATACTTTTTAAAATTTATCTTTTGATGCATCAAACGAACTCAAACATATTTGACATTACTCGGTTTTTACCAAATTAGTTGTCACATGTATAACATACAATTGTGATGTTGATTTACATATAAAAATTAAAAATAGCAATTTTAATACATTAACCAATATATACGGGAAAAAATCTTATAATATATTTACGTATGGAATAAGCTATAGCAAAAATGCATGGCCTTCGAACAAAATGTTGTGTATTCTAGTCTCACTTGAAAAATGGTGAAAATATTAGCTTTTCAAAAAAAAAAACATTGATAAATTTTAGTAATATTTATATACAAATCTATTGAAAAGTTTGATACCTAACACTTACATTACTTAATAATCCATGTGTAAAAGGTTATCTTATGTTTTTTCCTTTTCATTCTCATACCACTCTTTGAAAATGTTTCTCAATTGTCTTCATCATTTGTTATCTTCTACTTTATATCCGACTAATTACTTTTGTCTTTTGTCTTTTTTGCTTCGTTTAGTCATGCCAAATCATCCATTACATGTATAAATTAATTATTAGAAAATCACGAAAGTAGTTATTTTTCTTATATACATCCATAAAGCTTTCATGCAACTTATAAAGGCATGAAACAATATCAAAGGTGGGGTCATTTAAACACAGAGAGAAAACAAATACATAGAGACATTGGGTGGGAGGTTTGTTAAAAGAGGACGGTGATCCAAACATTGAAGACAATTAATTAATATCAACCATGAAGTCGATGAAGTAATATGTAATATGGCATTTAAGATCACACGATAAATTGTTATTTCTGGTTGGATCAAAACTTTTAAATTAAATACCCACACGAGTGGTAATATGATTGATGTTATGAACTATCACCTCCTAAGAGACCGCACTTTTAAGTGCTCAATGGTTTGAAATGGCTTATGCAGGATTAGCATAACCATGCTATAACTATTCTACATGGTTTTAAAAATATGTTCATATTCCAACGATATAAAAAGTTGTAATATATGTTATTAGATTGGTTGAAGATGCATAGGCAATACTACGGGTGTTCAAAACTATCTAAATTATCCGACTATCCGTATCCGAACTATTCGAATCCTGGATATCCGAAAATTCGGATTCGGATAGCAGTTTTCAGATTTTTCGGATATCCGAATTATCCGGTATTTTAATTTTAATATATTTTTTTTAATTTTATTTTATATGTTTGGTTGTTGTATGTTTAGTTTGTTGGATTTTGAAACTTGTTATTTGGTTGTTGTATGTTTGATTTGTTGGATTTGGAAACATGAATTCTTAAAATAATGTATGATTTTTATTACTAAAACAAGTTTTTTATTTTATTTTACTTCTTTTTCGGATATTCGGATATCCGAAATTTCCGATATCCGAACTTCGGATATCCGAAGTTTCGGATTCAGATTCGGATAGTGATTTTCACTATCCGAAAGTTTCGGGTATCCGGTTTCGGATATCCGAAATTTCAGATATCCGGTTTTGAACAACCCTAGGCAATACATTTTGGACGCACCCTCATTGTTGTATAGGAGATGAAAGAAGTGCTTAAGATTGGTATAGTTGGAGGCTTGGAGCCTCATTAGTGGTTTTATGCTCGACCTTTAACTTGGCTTTCTCATAATGTTTTTAACTTAGAAAAGACAATGCTTGTATACGTTCAGTCCAATCAAAATGCCTTCTCTAAACGAAACGTGCCTCCATATCATTAGTATAAACATGTTATCTTTAACACAACAAAATCCCACACATATATTTGAGTGTGTAATTTTCTAAACGATGCCACTGACGTAACACACCTAAAGTTATTTTTAACGACAAATTTCTGTACCATTTTTTTTTCTATTACATGATTCGAACCCTTATCATTTAAGAGGGACCGTGTCATAACAAATACCTTAATACTATTGAACTAGAGGGCATTTGGTACCTAAAGTTATTTATTTTTATAATTTTCACTTAAATGTAACAATGCTCATTTATTAGCAGGGATGAACATTCTGTCTCAAATACCTGTACTCGTACTTGTATCGATTTAGCATATTCGGTACGAGTACCAACACTTATTTTTGTTGAATTTCTGTACATATACAATCATATACATGTATTGGTACATTTGATATTTTGTAGTTGTTTGGAATATTTAGGGATTTAATTGAGATTTTTCGCATTTAATATATGAAATAACTTCTCCACCTTATTATTATTGAACAAGTACCAAACACTTCTTTAATATTAAATAATATAACATCCAAGAGTTGAGTAAACAAACATACCGATACCCAAACTAATTCAGGTTGTTTGTTACTCATACTGGTACCAGTTTCAAGATCGTAGGAGATTTGGAAATAAAAAAGCAAAGCGATACAAATACGGGTACTGTCACACCCCGACCAAAGGCGGCGGAACATGCCGGGGTGCAACGATTGCTCATAACCGCATGACACTATTTATAGCGACAATATTTAACAAACTCATTTCATTTCAGAACATCGAAAGTGTCACATAACCAAATATTCATAAGCCAAATACAACAAAATATAACAAAACATAGCAAATCAAATATTGTTCGTTTTTGCTAATAACTTAAAGGTCTTGACATTCGTTTTCTCCACAAGCATCAAATCAACTAATATGCAAACCTGTAACATTTCATAAAATAAAGTTTGTCAACACAAATGTTGGTGAGCAATTCATAAGTTTGAGTAACAATAGTATATAATAAGAAAGATCCACAAACTAGTATACGAAACAATAAATAAAAGCAACAACTTGGATAAATTGACAATCGCTAATAGAATTACGTTAGCGCCACCTAGCCATAAGGGGATGCCAAATAGTCTAGGATTTAATAGATTATCGTTAATTGCATTACGTTAACGACACCTTGCTACAAGGGGATGCCAAGTAGTCTAGGATTTATAGATTCAACCAACCGAAAGCGATAAACACATAGGCATATAAGCATAGAACACCAAATCGGACAAGTATTTAAGTAAAGTATACAACAACGTTTGTGTTTTAAGACCCAAGTATAAAACATTTAGTTTAGATAAAATGAAATGTCACCCCAAAAATAAAAGAAAGAAAACGGGGTATGAAATTACTCACATTCAAGTAATAAACTTGAAAGATTGATTATTTGTAGATTTCCGGAACGACGAGTTAACTTATGAAGCCTAAAATAAAAGAAGTCTTGGATTTAGAAGGGTTGCCTTGAAGATCTTTTAATAAAATAATTGTTGCAAAAAGTAAACAATTTAAAGTTCAAGGTTTAACATGTAACTATTTAAGAATTTATAATAATAATCCTTTAAAAATGTGGGTTTGCTCAAAACCATGTTAAAGTATCTAACATTAATATTTACTTAACCAATGTTAAGTAATAAGGTGGGAAATATGCAAAAATGCAAGTTCCTTTGGGACAAAGATACTAAAACGGGTTTTTAACGAGTGTTCGGGTTGTCGGTTCGGGTCCTGACAAATGGTCAAACCCAAAGTCAACTTTCCAAAATATTAATTGTCATGAGATAACTCATTAAAATATAATAACACTTAACCAAGTATGTAGATCTATTGTTTATAACTAACAACGCACGTTAAGCGGGTGTTCGGTTTTGTCGGTCCAAACTATGTTATAAGATCAAGTTTGATCCAACAATTCCACGTTAAGCGGGTGTTCGGTTTTGTCGGTCCAAACTATTGTTTATAACTAACAACGCACGTTAATCTGCTCTTTACGGTCAGTTTAAAGATACGAGTCAAGTTTTAATTGGTTATACAAACTACTCGTCATGACTAGATTATAATACATATTCTGATAATAGTAAATTCTCAAAATAAGCGTTTATGAAAACGTTTTTCAGGTTTTATGTGTCATTTGCAAAAATTTCACAAAATAGGTATTATAATCTAGTCGTGACGAGTAGTTTGTATAACCAATTAAAACTTGACATGTTTCTTTAAACTAACCATAACGAGCAGATTTACTAACCATTTACTCGTCACGACTAAATAAGTTTTATGCATTGTAATCAACGCCCACGAGTAATTAGTAAGTTCTTTAGATTGTAAAGTTAAACGAGTCGCGGCGAGTTAACTACTAATAAACTACTCGTGTGGGGAATGTAAACTAAGTAAACTAGTCGTTGCGACTTAATGACTTATGAATTACTCGTGGTCGTTGATTACGAGGCATGCAACTTATTTAGTCGTGACGAGCAAATGATTAGTGAACCTGCTCGTTACGGTTAGTTTAAGGGCACGTGACAAGTTTTAACTGGTTCTACAAACTACTCGTGTGTAATCATAAACTACTCGTCACAACTAGTTTATAATACATATTTTGAGAATTTATTGCAAATGACATCTAAAACCTGAAAAACGTTTTCATAAACGCTTATTTTGGAAATTTTCCCTTTGATAATTCTTGTAAATGACACCTAAAACCTGAAAAACGTTTTCATAAATACTTATTTTAGGAATTTTCCCCATATCTCAATCTTATTTAAAATACTGATTTGATTTAACCATTTAAAACATATTAATCTTAACATTTATTTACTCGTTTAATAGACTGTGCATAAAAGTAAATGGATGTTATGATTTGGGGTAGGCAATTAGGCATGATATGAATGACCAGTAGTGACCAAAAGATTTTGCATGGCAATTGATAACTAGCTAACAATCATTCGAGGGTGTGCTTCATCATCTTCTTCTTCTTCTATCATCATTATCTTACATTTGCTCCATTCACATAATAATTTCGTTTCCTCATCTCCCCATGTTTACTCAACCAATAACTAATATATATTGTTCAACAGTTAAATGTTTTCAAAAATCTTGCTGCCAGCATTTAAAATAACATTTATGGACTATATATGGAGGTTTAGGTTTATGTGAGCAATTAGATTCATACAACTACTATTTTTAAAAAGAGGAAAGTGCCATTATCGTCTTTGTGGCTTGGCAAATAATGTGAATTTAGTCTAAAAAGTTTATTTTTTGCATATGGGCCTTCCACGTTTCCCCGTTCCTGCCATTTACATCCAAATCACTAACCCCCTTAAATTTTATCGTTAAGTCAAGGGTAGACATGTCTTTTCACTCTTTCTTTATTATAATATTTACTTCAGTGAACTGCGATTTTCGTTCCTCTGGTTTGTCTAAATTTGCAGTTTTAGTCCAGTAGTTTCAAATTTGCAATTTTCTTCCCTGTGGTTTATTTCACTTGCAATTAAACTCGAATTCCCTAATCTCGTTAAGTCTGGTCATTAACCCATTTGTGTGCCCCTCATGTGACGATATGTTTTGTCATTTTTCTCCCCAAATAAACCTCAGTCCTAATTCGCAACCCCCCTCACGTGAGGGGCTGAGGTGTATTTGGGGAAAAAGGAACAAAACTGCCCCTCACGTGAAAGGCACACTGATGAGTTTAACGACCAGACTTAATGAGTTTAGGGAATTCGGGTTTAATTGCAAGTGAAATTAAACCATAGCAAAGAAATGTGCAAATTTGAAACTACTGGACTAAAAATGCAGATTTGGACAAACCAGAATGATGAAAACCGCAGTTCACTGAAATAAGTATTATAATAAAGAAAGAGTGAAAAGACATGTCTACCCCTGACTTAACGATAAAATTTAACGGGGTTAGTGATTTGGATGTAAATGGCAGGAACTAGGAAACGTGGAGGGCCCATATGCAAAAAATAAATTTTTAGACTAAATTCGCATTATTTGCCAAACCACAAGAACGAAAATGGCACTTTACTCTTTTAAAAATATTGATAAAATGATATCATAAATACCCAAATCTTACTGGGCTGATTCCGTATCAGTTGAAAAGATAGCTAGGGCTACTAATTCGTATCATTTGACTTTGGTCTGTTTCTTATATTAATTTAAAGCCTACTTTAAGGCTGAGGGGTGTGGGGGGCTTTAATGAGGCTTTAATGGGGGCTCCAACCAATAATATTATGATGTGTGGCAGAGAGAGAAACTGGATAAGGGGGGTGTTGGAGCCCCCGTTGGAGCCCCTGGCCCTGGTGTGGAGGGGCTCCAGCGAATTTTTTTTTTATTTTTTTATAAATATATTCAAACAACGTATTATTAAAAAAACTCATAAATTATTAAAAAAACACACATTAATAAAAAAAACACATTAATATCTAAAAATAAAATAAAAATTAAAGTACTAAAAAAAACATTATTCTTATTCTTCGGCTTGGTCTTCTTCGATCAACCTCTTTCGGATACGTTCCTTTTGCTTTTCCATTAGCATTTGATCGACCGGATTTAGGTTACTGAAGTCTCTAGTAAGAAATTCCAAATCTCTCATTCGACTTTTTTTCTTTTTGTCATTAGAGACCACCTCCATGGTTTTGTTGAATTTATTGAGGGATTCAACAAGATTGGCGATGTTTACGGCTTCCCCCTCAGCCGGTTTTTTTCCCTTAGTGTCCCTTCCCAATGGCCGCCTCCTCGGCGGTGAAGACGTTTCCTCCTCCGCAATGTTTAGGTCGAATCCAACGCGGCAATCCGACCCGGTTGAAGTGATATACGCTCCAGACGAACTAGTTTTAGTCCGTTTCGCCCTTACTTCCGCATCAAAGTCCGGCGCCACCAGCTCAACCCACTTGGAACACCTTTTCAACCTCTCCCACAACAATAAATCGTCCCACGTCTTCACCATCCCATACCTCCGCAAACACTCCTGCTTCCACTCTTCGACCGTGAAATTGTAAACCGCCAAATCATCACTGCCACTTGGTCTCATACGACCGTTGTTCCTGTTGAAAAGATTAGTAAACAAGCCGACAAATTTTCTGATTTCGGACCACCGACCCGAAATCATATCGGCGTTCCGCTCTGTACTCCCAACGAGCATGTAGAACGTCTCCCTAACCTTTGTCCAAAAAATCTTGCTCTTTTGGTAGTCGGCTGCAAAATGAATAAATAAATTAGATTTCCATTTAACTTTTATATTTAACTTTTTTATTAAAAATCATTTTTAAAAACGTTAAAACAATTACCGCAACGCCGATCCTCAGAAATGACTATCCAAGCCCGACACAAGGCTTCCTTCTCATCCGATGACCACGGAGTGGCTTTCCGTTTCGTCCTCGGAGTCGAAGCCGGTCCCGACCCGTCCGTTGCAAGTTGTTTTTTCCGGTGGACGCGTCTTTTTGGTCCCGTAGCTTCACCGTGTGATTCTTGTGTCTCCGGAACAACAAAGTTAGGAGACGGTTGTGTGTTGGATGGTTGAAAGCCGGATGATTCTTGCGGCTCCGAATAAAACATCGGTTGGTGCGGTGACAACCATAAATCGTCGTCAATATAATCTGAATCAAGGTTTGGGTACCAATTTCCAGCCATTTTTTTAAAAAAAAGTTGAGAAGATGAATTGGTTTTGGGTGAAGGTTTGAAGTTGTGGTATAAAAATGGGTGAAATGGGGTATTATATAGAAATTTTTTTTTTTAATTTAATAAGTGCCCAACGGCTCTTTTTCTAAAATTCAACAAGTTCCTCTCTCTCTTCTCTCGCTAACAGGCTCACGCCTGCATGGATTTTCACGTTAGCGCCTGGGGGCGCGAGCGAAGGGGCTCTAGCGCCCCCGTTGAAGCCCCACACCCCTCAGCCTAAATATTTGTCATTGACATAAAACACCAACCCAACCTCCATTTTCGATATTTAAATTAAATAAATGTTGAGGTAATTTTTCATCATTTCATATAATAATTATCGACCCATGCAAAGGGTAATGATGGAATTTCATTATTACTACTGCCTTAAGTGCATTTAACCCTACACGTGACCCCTATGTTTCGTAATAAAAGCCCCCTCCTCAACTATTATCCTTTTTCACTCCTTTAATCCCTTTATTTTCTCATCTTTAAACTTGTATCGTTTTCTTTTAATCTTAAATATATATAAACTAAACCATTCGCTTCTTACATTCTCTCAAGTTATCAGATTGTTTTATTTGTAAATAAAGGTTTCTCATTCAGTTAACCCAAATTCATGGGTATGAGTTTATATGATTTTAAGCGTGTGAGGGTTACGGTTGATATTTATTCTTTAACAAATAAAAATATGGGACTTGTTTAGGTTAGACAGTTAATTCGTCAAACTTGTCAACTCTTCAATCCACCAACCTAATATGATTTGCATTTATGCAAAGTGTAATGTTGAATAATATATAACCAACTAGTTTATAGCCCGTGTATCACACGAGTTTTTATTAAATATGTTCTTTCAATTATAGATAATTTATATCGGTCGACAATTATCATGCTAAACCATGAGCTAAACTATTAGTAACGGTATTTTATATTAAAATCCAAAACCGAACCATTGAAAATAAAAACTAAACCTCCACTAACGGTTTGGCTTCACGATAAGGGTTTATTTGGCCTTCGTGAAAATGCATAAAATATAAAATGAACACATTATACAAATCATAGATAAAATATTAAAAATAACATGTTATCACAAATGAAAATTATAAAGTTTTACACCCCCTGTAACAACTGTAAAATTGCAGGCCTTCCTAAAACATAAATCAACAAATTAATGCAAAAAAAAATATGATAATTTTAACCATGAAACCCATTTTTCAAAGCAAATGTTTACGCAAATGAATCCATTTTGGAGCCCTACGGTATGAACTTGACCTTTCATGCACATACAATCGTTGGTTTCACAATTGCAGTCTAAAACCACCACAGTTGGATGAACTCGTTTCTCATTTTCCGATTTGCATAAACTAAGAATTAAAACCAAAAGACATGATTATTGAAAATGACATAAAATGGAAAGATAGAATGAAACATAGAAACAGATGAACACAACTGATATAAATTAAAACAAAAGATCAACGTTGACTCTAAGGTCAAAATTGACAAACAAAAATTCCAGATTGTAAAAAAAGTCAAAATTTACCAGTATATTAAAACTAATCACGAGACAATCTAATACCATACCTATAAGTTTCATGAGGCAGATCTGTTGCATAATTAAATCTTTTCACCATCTATGCAGCAGCTGATAATCTCTAAACATTAACACATTGTTTTCCACTATTTTATAATTTATGTCTTTAATATTCTGAATATAATTCCAAATAAACCCTTGATCATAAATCATAGAATTTAGCCCATTCTGATTTCTAACATGAGTTCGGATTTCCTCAAAATAGAACCGAGCCAACATGATCTGAGAATAGAAATTGCTAACATAATCAACAAATCGCAGTTGACCTTTGACATCCTGCTAATATAATAAAAAAAAAACAAATTATAACATCTAAAACTAAGAAACAATCAATAAAAAAAATGTAACAGAAGCAGATAAGTGTTATCTTGACAGTCAAAAATAAAAGTGGATCAAATGGTGTGTAGCTCATGTAATGAGAACCAACCTGCTTTGGTAATATATTATTAGGTATAACAATGAATATTCATTTGGAGAAGATCGTGATCATGAAAAATACCAATTAAAAAGCATGTTATATCTACAACTTCAGTTGGTAAGCCATCCAAATCCTGGTCATCATCTGCAATTCATCCAACAACTGCAATTATATATTTATATTTTCTCACAAGGCTATGCAAAACATTAGGGTTTATATCAATATAGTATTGAATCCAATAATTGTGAAATTAGTTACATACCTCATAGATCCGATGTCTGATTTCACATAGACTGGAATATGTGATTCAACATTAGGGTTTGTTGAAATTGGATGTTGAATGATAGAATACAAGGAAGGAATCGAGAGATCAGTTAACATACCTCGTGAAATGGATGATAACCATACCATGTCCATGTAGATAAGATTGTGAGTGACGATGATGAACTTCGAAGATTGAAGACATTGAATCTGGTGATTGGCTGTTTAGGGAATCGTTGAAGAAGGTTAAGGCATAAGCTTTGCTTGAAAGTTAGGTTTGATATTTGACATCTCTGATTTGATTTTTATAATTTGAACGTGAATGAGAGGATAAGGTTTTTGGGCGGGATATCAAAAATAAGATTCTAAAGCTTGTAGAGGAAGGAAGGAAGGAAGATGTGAGGAACAAATATGTGGATATGGCTGCCACGTAAGCAAATGGGTTCTATGGGTGTGACAAGTGACATAATGTATACTCTTTTGTTATATAGGAAGATTTGAAAAGAATTATATTTTTCTATATTTATATACATTTGTATTTTTTTACGACATTTATGTTTGTATGTTGTAGTCTAAAACTCAAAATCAAACAATTAAACAAAATCGGAGCTTGAATACAATTGTATATTTGTATATGAAGAAATTGAAACCTGGATCAATCTTTGAATCGTGAAATCGTGAATCACTGTCAGATAAACTTATTTGATGGTTAAACACAATGATTTATCGAATTATACAGAGATTTCTATAGATGAAATTTTTATCTTGACTGATTTCTGTGTATCGATGAAGAACTAGAAGAACTTGTTATCGTTCTCTCTTTTGTTTCTTTTTGCAATCAAATGATTTTGTCTCCCAGTTAAAATATCGATCAATCTATTTGATTAATTTCCACGTGTGCCGAAACATTAATTAAGCTCACTTAACATACCACTTAAGCCCAAGTAAATACATACTCAAACCAAGTATAAAATCCAATACAAAGGCCGCATAACAATATCATTGAATCGAGCTCGCACTCTCTTATCACTTAACTCGTTTAATCTCAACTTTATTTCTCCGATCGACCAGTTAATTCAATATACTAAAATACATGTTGATATCACTAAAAAAAGATTAAAAGATTAAACAAGAATAAAGCAATAATAAACAGGTTATTCCGATTTTAAGTTGTATTATGTATGTATGATGCTTTATGAGGTTGAAATCATATATGTGTTTTATCCAATTCTATTATCAGTTTGGCTCGTAGCAATACGCCAATAGGGAGATGTTTAAATGAGAACTAAAAAAATAGTGTGAACTGCAATAACCGTATATACACTCGTACATGATGCTTTGATTGTGATACATAAGACGGATACGTAACCACCACATTTTCTCTCTCCCACTTCATTGATTAATGCTAACGCACTACGCACAGGTATATCTTGGTTCACAATTTTTTCTTAGAATTTGGAAAGAGTGTATCCTTAGGACAATAAACTCATTTCTTTTCTAAACCGGCAAAACCCAATCTATGACTGACTACACAAAACCGGCCCGGCCCGGCCCAGCCCGGCTTATTGACTTACTCGTTGTCTGACTGCACAAAACCGGCCCAGCCCATCCTAATGACTGACTCACCGTCTGACTGTTAGACTGCACATAACTGGCCCATCGCTACCTTTTTACTTTATGCGTTGTATTTGTTAATAAAAAATAAAGGTGTTAAACCTTTTTACATGTAAAAAACCATTTAGTTATCATTGTATGAAGTCAAATGGTTGGTGTAAATTGGCTAGCTACAACCTTGAGATCATATACCAATGCATAATATCTTCAAGTTTCTTTGTTGAGGTGGGTGGCTCTAATTTCAGCTGACATTTTAGTTGAGTTTGGTGCATATTTGTCGAAAACCCTAATTAAGTCATCCACTTGTAGTTTTGCTGTACATCTTTCACTTACCACTACCTACCAGTTACCACTTCATGTATAAAACCACAACACACAAACCATAAACACATAGACCTAAATTGGCTCCTACTCTCCAACACAATAAGCATACAATATGCATCAAAAAGAGTCATGTTACAAACATGAACAAAGAGAACTTTCAAGTCGAAGACGACGAAGATCTTTTCGAGATAGATTTAGAAGCCGTTGGCAATTCCCCGCCGCCATGCAACTGGGAAAGTTGTCTCACCTTAACCACGAACACCCTTTTCGCGAACTGTTTGGTCCCTATAACAGATGCTTCGTGTGCGGTTCCCATGGTTAACACAAAGGATGCAGCATGGTTGGGACCAGGGTCTAGGAGGGTTATATGGGTACGGGGAGCGGAGCCGTTTCGAACATTTGCTGGCTCTTCAGGTGCTTTGAGCAATTTGTTACAAAAGACATTGAATGCTTCATCATCTTTTAATCATGGGAAATGAAGATATGATGTGGTGGACAAGTGGATGGAACTTGTGTAATGTCAATCATGAAGTTGTAGAGAAAATGTACACATGAAATTGGTTATAAATTGTGATCAAAGTAAACAAGTTAATTTGGTTACATGTATTCATGTATATTGTCCGGTCATGTCTCATGAACATCATATTCATAGTCTTGGAAAAACGTGGACTCTAGGCTATCCATCTTGCACTCACAAACTTTCCTCAACTTTGTTAATTAAACCATTTTCAAATAATAAATTTAAATTAATAAAACCTTACGTTAATTATAAATATAAATTAACATTTCATTGATAAAAAAAAGTATTTAGAAGAGTAATAAAATCATTAATAATTGGTTATTTAATATATATCATCATCATTTTCTTCTTCATTGGTTGGAAGTTCGATTTCGTGTCAAGGGGATATTACAAAACCTTCGCCCTTTAAGATTATATTGTGTAATGCAATGCACAATGTACATGATATATCTAATATTGGTAGTAGAACAATAGCCGTACGGATTTTTAAGGCACCAAAACCCGTTTCACATTTTTTTCTTGTCACTTTTTGCGCCACCTTGAACCTTTTTTCGTTTATCGTCATTTAGATAAGCTAAATGATTTACCAAGGGGCATATCTTGTCGGCAAGATAATATTTGTGTTTGTATTGAACTTCATTGACCTCAAATAGACACTTAGGATGTAAAACGTCGTTGCCAATTGGTTGAGGTTGTTGTTGGAATCAACGATTAGGGATGAGCTCATTACTGGACTACTGGTATAGAAATTCGCAAAAAATAAACCTATTCCAACTATTCGCATGCAAATATTGGTTCGAAGATATGTCGAGTTTTTAGTCAACATAAAATACTAAATATTTTGGCTCTTTTATTTCCTTATCTAACATCAACATTAACTATTCCCATAAGAACAAGCAAATGGCCAAATTAACAAATCTATAAATACCACAAAATAAGCTAAAGGAGTAAACTAGAAAGAACCTAGTTATACATTTGGTTTAGAGACGATCGAAGAGCTAAATACACAGCACTCCATCCGGCTTGTGTTGGATGAACCGTGTCCCAGAAGAACGTTGAATCAGGTTTTTCACAAACAGTATACAACTCCTTCCCATTTTCGTCCAGATTACCACAGTGTACACCACTTCTTGTGCCTATACAGCAAGGCTTATATGGAGTATCAAACTTCAAGTTCCCTGAATTCCACAAATTCATATAAATCCCAAGGACACAAAATGTCCCACAAAATTACCGAGTTATTTAAATTTGAACCAAATTGAAATTTACATAAATAGTTGATTTGAATCGAATTTGAATGAAGCAAATTATATGAAAATAAATTTAAATTATAAAAAATACAAATATATTTATTTTTTTGATAGAAAATTTGTACAAATATAATCCGAAGCGGTATGTATAACATCAAACTAATTTAATTAAAAAGATACATTCCTGGAGTACAAGTACAAATTTTGTTAATATATATATTATAAAATTAATTCAACTTAAAAAAATAGTATAAAGTATAGAAATATATGCATATATATAACATGAAAATAAAGAACCAGTTTTACTTATTCGGTTCAAGTGATCGGGCCTTTTGGACTGAACACGGGCTTATTCTGGATTTGTTATCGAATATTAGAACTAAATGAAAATGATAAAGAATTAGAGATACCTGTAAGATCTCCTTTGCTAGTTAACACCGTGTTGAACGCGCTAAAGTTATCAAGAATGAGAAAGCTAGAAGCTTTGGTGTTACTGTTCAGTCCTGTCACAGCCTGCTGCAACAACTGGTTATGGAAATTGGCTGCTGTGTTCTGACTCTCCTTGCATTGTTGATATGATGTAGTGACGGTTTCTTGGGGGAGGCATCCTATCGGCTGCAGGTTAGCCACCAACACTCGGTGTACGCCCATATCATGAATTGCCTTCATATTGATTGCTGTTTGGTTGATAACTTTTGTAATGAATGCAGGCAGATCCTGCATATTATACAACCGTTTCGATAACATAATTAATCACATAATCTAGATAATTATATGCATATTATGTTTGTTAGGGAATTAGTTCATAGATTTGAAAACTTTGATGAATATTAATGTATTTATCTTCCTTTATGAAACTTTGAATCTTCAGACACTTACATAATAAACAATTCAATAACATGATTACAATGAGGAATCTATAAGCAGGGTCATTAAACGGGTTAAGTTCATAGGTTGGCAGGTCAAACTTGACACGAACCTGAATGCGACACAAATTCAAAAATCATGTAAAACACGTGAATCCGAACACAACACGGGTTTTGCGGTTTGACACGAATATGACCCGTGCATAAAAGTATTAAGAAGTACAATAACAAAAAACTACGAAATTGGTATTAATTTTTCATATTAATTAATACTTTAAAATTATAGATTTAAATCCAAAGATACAAATGTATATGAAATAATCATGTTTATACTATAAAAAACCTAATGCTCAGTCTTCTTTCATTTTTTTAATTTTGAGATAAAATGTTCACTCAGTTTAAGTTATGACATAATAATTTAATATATTTTTGATTTATACATATAAACCAGTTAAACAGGTCAACCAACAAACCTGCCAAGTTAACAGACCACGGCCTGTTTAAACTAGTCCGTAAATGTTCATGGGCATAGACTATCTTTCTAAGTACCTTTTGTAGTTTATTAACAAAACTGTGTTTTCAAAAAGATATATTCTACCCTTTGCAATAAAGGAAGTACGTTACGGGAAGTTACCTGCTCTTTGCCACCAGCCAAGGTGTAAGCCCCGTGGTCATTGCCCGAGACCATTACAAGAGCCAAAGACGATTCTAAATCCCGCTTTGTGTAGACACCCTCTTTAATAAACCCTTCAAGAAACCCAATCTGGGGGGTCATGTTTGGCTGAAAGTTGCCAGTGTCAAACACCCCGGTTCCACCACAAGCAAAGTTCACTCCGCCTCGCAACTTGCCACGCGCATATTTTCTGAATGCATACGGCAATGGAGACTTGATCCCCATAAACTTGGCTGCAAATTTATAGCATATTAGAGAATATCCATGTAACTATCTTTATGTTATATATTCTTTTAATTTGGCTCATAATTTGTGTTTTAAGACATGCACCTATTTAAATGATTAAATATTGTATTGTAATTACTAATTACTCTGGTTAAAATTGTTGAGTAATATAATTATTCTAGTTTTTTTTTAGTTTGTATGTTCATTATATATACATTAAAAGACAACTATCTTATGCTTTAACTGTTGTCATCTTTGCTAATTTAGTTGTACATTTCTCTCAAAGCTTGGTTTGATAACACCTGAGTCAAAAGCTTAGTCAAGAGGTTTCATTATTATTTGTGTGATGACACATGCCATCTGAATTCAAAAGTGAGTGATAAGGTTTCGTTATTCTCAATTTCTCATTAGGAGTGAGTTACTCTCTCTCTCAATTACATCCCACCGTTTCATTTTCTTTATACCAGCCACCATTGTCTTCAACCACCAAGGTCATCACCGCCATCGTGTTCAACATCCCATCTGTTGTTGCCGGCTTCCATTTGGAAACCTAGGTGGCAGCGGTGGTCCGATGGCCTTTACTAAGGTCGTCACCACCATCGTGTCCATCTGTTCGACATCCCATCTACGTTCCCGGGTTCCATTCGGACACCCTAGGTGGCGGCGGTGGTCCGTTGGCCTTTTAGTGGGGAAATAATCGGAAGGGCTGTGGGTGTTGTGACAGCGAGGGTCCGGTGTTGGTGGCGTGGTGGTGTTTTACATTTTATGGTGGTCTCTGGATTCTGTTTCAACCTTTCAACCTGACCTACCGTTAGCGGTGGTGGTGATGTTCCGTTGGTATTCTACGGCCTCTGATATTGCAGATTTGCGGTTGGTCGGTTGGGTGTTCACGGCTTACCTGCTGCTGTCGGGTTCTATTTGTTAACGACGTTTGCCGGTGGTGAGCCCCTTGAGTTTGTCTGATTATGGGTTCAAATGGTGAGATTGTTCTCATTTTAGTGGTGGTATTTGGGTGTTTATGGCCTGAATGGTGTTCAAGGTTGCGTTGCGTGCCATCGGTTGTTATTGGTCGGTATGTTTTGTAAATGTCATTGGCTTGAGTGTACATTGTGCTTCACGTATTGTACAACATGTACTTAAATTGGTTAATTTATGCAGTAATTGTTGGTATCTTCCTGTGGGCTTTAGCCCATCGGTTGTTGTTCATTGTTGGTGGTATTTGGTTTGGCTTTCTTTGTGGTTACTATATTGCCAGCGACTTTTGGGTCGTCTATGGTAGTTGTGGATTTGCAGCATGTGGGGGTTCGAGGTTGTGATGATTGCCTGAGGTCTGAACCTCTTCAGATAGATTGATGTTTATATAACTTTGAAGCGATGGTCTAATTACGGGTTGATATGACGAGACTGTACTCAATTTAGTGATGGTTTATGGGTGTTAATGGGCTGAAAGGTGTTCAAGGTTGCTATGATGATAGTTTGAAATTGATCTGAGCATACATTTATGGTTATAATTAATGGAAAATGGTATAAAAGTACATCATTGATCAATGGTTTTCTTTGTGTTAGTATTTGTAAATGTTTGTGAATACATGTAATGAAAACTATGTACGGTATTAAAAACTTTGATTTACTTCAAGCCAGATGATCAAAATCGAAAACTTTGATTTACTTCAAGCCAGATGATCAAAATCGAGACTCTCGATCACCAAGATCTAAGATTCGGCTATGGTTTCACAACCCCCGCGTTGAAATACTAGTTTCATTTAAATCATACATTCATACCTCTATATATGTCATTACATCTAAAATATTTTAGTGGATCGATGATGTATATAAAATAAGGTGTCTCTAGGAACCACAAGAAAAATGTAAGAATGTAGAGTTGTGGATCATCAAGGCTCAAGCATGTGTGTTGTGTAGTTTATGTTTTTTTTGTCTCTTGCTTCTTCCTTAGTCTCGCATCACTATTTATATATATAAGGTTTGAATTAGATACAAATGAAATTAGAGTGCTAAACGTGAAAATCAAGTAAAGTAATTATATATACAAGTAGAATAATTATGTAATTACATTATGATGTAATTACATAATTATTCTACTTGTATATATAATTACTTTACTTGATTCTCACGTGAAATACAAATTATTAGAACTGAACTTGACATCTAATCAGTCTTCTTACCGATCGACTGGTCACAAATGATAAAAAAAAACTACATCACAACATAAATAATATAAACTGTCTATATCTTATTTTAATCAAAATATGAAAATACTTGGATTTGTAACCTATAAAAAATTAAATAATTAAAATATGAAATAATGAGATTTAAAAAAAAGTTAACTCGTGTCCCACCCGGTTCACTAGTCAAACCAGTAATTGGTCGGTTCGAATGAAAGCGGTTAAAAGAGACATCACTGAACCGGCTATAATCACAAAAGTTTCAGCGAAAAATTTGTGGCAATATATCCACGTGTCATTATTTTAAAACATAGGTGGCACCTTCACAACCTAGCAACAAACATATATCACCCAAAAGGCCAAAACTAAAATGTCACAAATAATAATACTGAAATTAAATACAAAGAAAAAGAATAATAGAAAAGAAGAAGAAAAGCAATGATATTTAAGCCTACTCACCCCACCACTTTATTGTTGGACACAATGACTCAGCGGGAATCATATCACACACCCTCTTTAAATAGATCAAATTCATTTCTTTCATTTTTAAAAGTCTTCGTCTAAAATACAAAATTTGAAAGTGTTCATAAATAATTAAAACCATACTCTGATTCATAGTTTAACAAATTCGTTCAAACGAGCCGATTGCCTCTAATGTTTATCGCTTATGTTAAAATTTAAGAATATTTTGGGAGACATTGAAACTATTATTAAGGATTCAGTCCAATACCAAGAATTAAGCTAAAAATCGTGTCACCATAAATTATGCATTTCATATATTTGTATTTATAGTATTTCTAGAGTTTAGCTCTTGTATCTATATATACGTCTCATTATAATATTCTATTCAAATTGTGGTTGATCAATTCTAATAACTATTTAGAACGGGGTACGGAATATACCAACATAATCGGTGAGTACGCGGCCGTCGGAAAATCTTCCGGCAGGCTTCCCAGGGAAAGTGAGACCATAGGGTGGTTTCCAAGAGCTAGCGTGTTCCTTGGGGTTGTTGCCGGTATCCGCATACGAATCTCCGAATACAAAAAGCTTCAATGGTCGAAACTTAACGTCTGCATGTTTATTATCATCATTTTCATCCGCAAATACCGTTCCTCCTGCATATATTTTGTAATTAGAAACCAGGTACAGGTAGAATATGTTTCCGAATATATATTGCGAATTCAGATTAATATTTACCTGCGAATACGAGGAAAAGGAAAAGGAGGGAGAACGTGAGTTCCATAAGGCCGTACGTACGTCCGGTAGGCTCTCACCGCGGCGTCCGACGTGGCAGGGAAAGATGATGAAATTGAGAAGATGATATGACCATGTATGTGCTATATATATATATATATATATACTAGTTTGAGACCCGTGTAATACACGGGTATATAAAATAAAAAAATAATGTTTAATAATTAAGTGAAACACAAAAAAAATAAACTTGTGCATATTAAGAGATGAATGTTGTATAGTAGTGATTAAAACAATTTAAATATTTACTACCAAATAATAAATGGTAAGAAAGGATAATTTAGATTTAGTTGGTTTTAAATTGTGAGGATTAATGTGAGAGTGACAAGTGGCAAACCACTGTAATATTTTATTAGAGAGTATAGATGTAAGGATGAAGGGGCGGGCTATTTTTTATTTTTAATATTCACCCTTCTAAATTTGGATGATCTAACAAAAATGTTCTAGGTTTATAAAAAATTAAAAAATGATTATGTATCTTATGTGTAGAAGTAACGACTCAGCTTGACTCAGTTTGTTTACGGCCCTACTCATAAGCTACTTGAGTTTGGTATTGCAATATTCAATATTGAGAGTTTATTAGGTATCTCATGTGTTGCCAATCGATCTCCTGTCTAAGTAATTAGTATAAAAAGACGAGCATGGGAGGGGGGGGGGGTTAAAACAAAATTGTCCTAAGAACTGTATGAAGTTATTATAAAATGACACTTGTCTAAGAGGTGAAGGGTAATACATCTAACAAAATCCAGGGGCAAGTTCACAAAGTCACAATTACACGGGGGAAATGTAGCCTACACTAATCTAGGTTGAAACTAAATGTGACGCATCGTTATATGGGGGTTAAATGCACATCCTATAATAGGTTGAAAATTAACCCGATTGGGTTGAAAGCGAACATGACGCACCATTTTATAGGTGTGAGTGCACCATTAAAAATATTTTTAAAGCATAGTTAGATACATTCATACATATAGTTTAAATATGTGTAAATAAAAAAGAAAACATATATAGATACATTGTTTTCTCATTGTTTTTTTTTTTGAACGACAACTTTCATTAAAAACACGACAAACCACTAGTAAGCAACTAGCAATGCCGAAACAAAGAAAGGAACAACAACAAAATTAAACATCAAACTCCAACCATTTTCTCCAATCTAAACCTAACTTTCTCGAACGAGCCTTCACCCAAAAGAAGCTAAGAGATTTGATTTGGCCCACAATCTTCTGCACATTCACCTCCTCATCCTCAAATATTCTGTTGTTCCTAGCTTGCCAAATACACCAACAACCAACCAACAAAATGGATTGAAAGAACCTTTTCCTACTTTTAGGAATGGGGACAAACTTATGCAAATCAAAAATGTCTTTCAAAGAAAAGAAAAAAATTGGTGGAGTCTTACACCAACTTCCAATATGATGCCAAATTAAGGATGAAACAATGCAGGAAGTGAAAACATGTTCACATGTCTCCATAACACTACTGCATAGTGGGCACGTAGTGTTGGCTGGGCTTATGTTCCTTTTTGCAAGTTCCATCAAAGTGGGTAACCGGTTCTGCAGGCATCGCCGTCCGAAAACGTTAACCTTTAGAGGTATCCAACTATTCCAGCAGAAAATATCCGGCCCGTTAGCATTTCCTGAAGATAACAATAGCTTTTTAACTGAAGCCACACTGAATTCCCCATCTTTATCCCCCACCCATCTCCACCTATCTGGTCTATCATGGAGCACAGCCTGACCAATAGTTTGGGACAGAGTGACAAGCTCAGCAATGGCTTCCTCCGTCCACCTATTACGGGCCCAATTCCAGGATCTGACGTTCCGATTTCCGCTCATACCACACCGTTCTTCAACAAAACATCACTTAGTCAATTCACATTTGAAAAGATTAGGATACACATCTTTTAAAGGCTTTTCTTCCAACCACGAATCAAGCCAAAATCTAATCTTTTTGCCATTACCAACAATATCCTTAATAGCACCTCCAATATGCAGATTGGTTGAAATAAGAAAATTTTCAAGTTTAGCAATGGAAGCCCAAGTACCCGATAAACGTTTATTATAAGGAAGAGCTGGCCACTTTCGGTGAGTAAAATGTAAAGCATCAATCACCTTCTTCCACTTTATGCCTCCACCACCACTTAGATAAAAGGGCGATATTAACCTCTTTTAACAGGAAAAGGCCCAGACCTCCATCCTTTTTTGGCTTAGTAACACGCTCCCAAGCCACCCAATGGATCTTTCTACTATGTTCAGTACTACCCCACAAAAAGTTTCTTCTTTTGGATTCCAACTCGTCTATAACTTTCGTCGGTGCCTTGTATAAAGAGAAGTAATAAGTTGGGATGCTCTCAAGCACAGATTTTAGGAGAGTTAAACGACCTCCCATAGATAATGATCTCGCCTTCCAACTAGTTAATCTAGCATCAAATACATCTAATATCGATTGCCAATTGTTGTAGTGGTTCATATTAGCACCAACCTTGATTCCCAAGTGAACAAAAGAGGTCGAACCCGCCTTACAGTTTAAAAAGGAGGCGAAGTTCTGGACCTCCCCATTCTCAGCTTCTGCCCCAATTAAGCAAGATTTTGCTAGATTAATTTTTAGACCAGAAACTATGTGGAAGATTCTTAAAATTCTCGCCAAATTCCTAATATTGTCAAGGTTTCATTCTCCCAATATTAAAGCGTCATCCGCGAATAATAAATTTGAAATTTTAGGACCCCTATTTGGTAATTGCAACCCTTCGAAAAACCTTTGTTCACGAGCATTCTGAAATATCATTGATAGAGCCTCCATACCTATAATGAATAGAAAAGGAGAAATAGGATCTCCTTGCCTAATCCCCCTCTCGCACTTAAATTCAAAAGTTGGAGAACCGTTAACTAGCACCGACGACTTAGCGGAGGAGATGATACCAAGAATCCAGCCTCGCCACATCACTGGAAAACCCATCCTTTCCATGACCTTGTCTAAAAAAGACCAACTAATATGATCATAGGCCTTTTCGAAATCAATTTTCAAAAACATCCCTTTCTTCTTCTTTTTTTTAAGCCACGAAAGGATTTCATTAATTATAAGAGGCCCGTCAATGATTGATCTGCCACTAAGAAAGGCCGTTTGATTTTCCAAAATGACCGAATCCATGACTAATTTTAACCTGTTAGCAAGAACCTTGATTGATAAAAATGTTCTCATTGTGAAGATTAAAAAAAGAAGCTTGTTATGATAATTATTAAATTATGCATTTAAAAATTTGAGTTAATTGCCCGTTTGCCCCCTGTGGTTTGTCAAACTAGCACGTTTGCCCCCAGTGGTTCCGAAATAGCACCATTGCCCCCTGAGGTTGTTTTTTTAGTACCCGGGTGCCCCCAAACATGAACGTCCGTTAGTTTTCACCGTTTGGTGTCATATCTTCTAGGGTATTTTCGTCTTTTAACCCAGTGGTTCCGAAATAGCACCATTGCCCCCTGCATAAAGATGGAACGTCCTTCGATTTCTTCACTTATACACCAAATACCAGCAGATCCTTCAACCCCCACATCCTTCGATTTCTTCTAGGGTTTTCAAACTCATACCAGTGAATCTTTGTTTGAACGATGGCTTGGGAATTAAGGAAGAAATACTCTAACCTTAACCCCCATATAAGATATGGTAAGGTTTAGCACCTTCTTCAATTGCGATTCTTGAAAGGCTGGAATCATTAATTTCAGTTTAAATTTTGCTGTTTATATGTTTTATATGTGTTTGTTTTTGTTTTTTTGTAACAGTTGGACAACCTAATTTGTTCTCTGTACGAATAAACTATGGTGGTGCATTTAGGAACTTTCCGGGTAGAAGATATGCTAATGGTAAGGTTGCATTTATAGATGATGTGGACATAGATGTGTTTTCTGTGATTGAAGTCCATTGGATGTTGCGTGAGCTAGAATTTTTTAAAGATGATGTTCCGCTATATTATCATTTTCAAATACCAGGTAAAGATTTGGATACTGGTTTAGTAGCTTTAGGTAGTGATGCTGATGTGCTTAACTTGTCCAAATATGTGGCTGAAAATAAGATTATTAACTTGTTCATTGAAGAATATAAATCTGATGTGGATACTTATTTGAAATCACCACAATCAACATCTAAGGTTGTTATTGAGGAAATAGATGATGGAGATGCTCATGCTAATGCCATTGCTGTTCCTAGGAAAAAAATGGTTCCTAGAAGAAAATTATTGATGATTGAGTATGGTGATAATGCAAAAGGGGGTGAGAATGCAAAGGATGGTGATAATGCAAAAGGGGGTGAGAATGCAAAGGATGGTGATAATGCAAAAGGGGGTGAGAATGCAAAAGGGGGTGAGCCGGTTGTAGATGGTTATAACTTTGATGATTTTGATTTTTCTACGGTCTACCCAGGGGGTGATAACGAATGTACGGGTGATAATGGGAATGAGGTTGACAATGGTGAGACTGATTGTGGCATCGAGGATTCTAGTGAAGATGATGATTCACAAGATAGTGATTTCAAGGTGGACATTGAAAATGAATATGCGGATGACATGGAAGTTGATATGAGGGACTTCCATGACTATGTAGATGATGACGAGTCATTTGATAGCATGAGTGATGATTCAACTACCGACCTGTCATCTAAGAGAAACAAGATGTTGAGGGAAATCAGACGTAAAGAAAAGGTTAGTGTTATATTCATTGTACTCTTTTGTTTTTTTACTAGTTATTAATTGTGGGATTAACTTGTTGCAGGGCAAGAATCATATGCAAGCTGCAAGATTTTTTGTTGGTCAAACATTTGGAACTAAAAAAGAGGCTAAGAAGCTTGTTGAAATGCAAGCAATTCAAACTAAAAGAAAGTTATCCTATAAGAAAGATGAGGTAAATAGGATTAGAGTCATTTGTGAAGGAAGTGTTCCTCAATTCAATAAAGGTGATGGGCCTTTACAAATATCTGCTAAAAGGGCTAGCCCAAGAAAAAAAAACCCTATTATCAGGCCCAACCAAATACCAGCAGATCCTCCTACTGCCAATTCAATAGCCTGTAGAAAAAGAAAAGAAAGACTTTTACAGGCAGCTTGTCCTTATGTGTTATACATATCTAAGGAGAAAGATTCGGTTGAAACTTGGATGGTGAAGACCTACAAGCCTGAGCACACTTGTGTACAATCAAGAGATAGTCTTTATTTGACTGCCAAGTTCATGGCTAAAGATAAATCGGTGCTTAACCTTGTGGGATCCAACCCACATATTTCTGCGAAAACCATCCAGGAGGAGGTATCAAGGAAGTATGAACTTAATGTTTCCAGACCTAAAGCATTTAAGGCAAAGGTAAAAGCTTCAAAGGAGATCCGGGGTGATTACAAAGAACAATATTCAAAATTGAGGGACTATGCCATGGAGCTCATGAATGCAAATCCAGGCACCACAGTGAAGATTGATGTTGAGTCAGAGCCTAACCCATCTTCTCAAACTAGAGTATTCAAAAGAATTTACATCTGCTTGGGTCCTCTAAAGCAAGGTTTTAAGGCATGTGGGAGGGAATTACTAGGGTTAGATGGGGCTTTTTTGAAGGGATCTTACCAAGGTCAAGTGTTAGTTGCTGTTGGGTTAGATCCTAACAATGGAATCTATCCATTGGCATATGCAATTGCAGAGGCAGAAAACAAAAGTTCATGGACCTGGTTTCTAGAATGCCTTCAAGATGATCTGGATTTACAAAGTAACAGCAATTTCACTTTCATCTCAGATAGACAGAAGGTTAGATCTGTCTTATTTTTAACCTTATGTCTCATAAATTGTTAATTAACATCTTTTATGTTCCTTCTAAATAGGGCTTGATTCCAGCTCTTGCACAAGTATTCCCAGCTGCTGAACACAGATTTTGCCTTAGGCATATACACCAGAATATGAAGTTAAAGTGGAGAGGCAAAGCATTCAAGGATTGCTTGTGGGCATGTGCAACTGCAACAACAGGTAACTTAATCAATTTATGCAGTTAATACTTTTATTGTACTTTCAAGGTTAGATCTGTCTTAATTTATGCAATTGTCAAATAGTTCCTGACTTTATTGAACAAATGGAAGAGTTGAAGAAATTTAATATTGAAGCTTATAAGTGGTTGGCTGGTATTCCACCACAACATTGGAGTAGGTCTCATTTCACAGGTACATTGTTGTTCAAATGTTTCTTAATCAATATGAGGTTTCAATGAGGTAACTTTTTTGTTTTGGTTATAATTGAACAGGAAGAGCACAAAGTGATGTTCTACTCAACAACATGTGTGAGGTCTTGAATTCAAAAACTGTTGATGGGAGAGAGAAGCCTATAATATCATGCTTGGAATTTATAAGAGAATACTTGATGAAAAGGATCATCAATGTGATGAAGGCACAAGATAAATGGAATGGTCCACTAACACCAAAGGCTACAATCATTTTAGAGAGAAATAAGAAAAATGCACCAAGTTGCATTGTAAAGTGGTGTGGTGATAAAAGGTGGCAGGTAACTGGGACTAGAGGTCAATATGCAGTTGATGTGGAGAAAAAGGTTTGCACTTGCAGGAGATGGGAATTGTCTGGAATTCCATGTAAGCATGTTGTTGCTGTCAACTGGGATATGGTTGTTCACAAACAAGAAGTTGGTCCACTAGAGACATGGGTCAATCCATGTTATTTTATGGATACTTGGAAAGAAGTTTACAAGTACAAGATTGGGCCACTGAATGGTCCTAAGTTATGGCCAAAATGTCAGGATCCAACAACATTGATTGCACCATTTCATAGAGCACAAATAGGCAGGCCTAGGAAGAATAGAAGAAAGGACCAGGTGGAGCTTGAAGATAATATGGAAGTTGCTGGAAAATTGACAAGGAAGGGTGGCACTGTAACTTGTAAGATGTGTGGTGATAAAGGGCACAATTCAAGAGGTTGCGGAAAACATAAGAATGTAGCTGGGGATGGAGGTCAAAGTGTTGGTCAAGCTGCTGGTCAAGCTGCTGCTGGAGATGGTGGTGAAAGTGTTGGTCAAACTGCTACTGATATGGATTGTGATGACTCTGTTTTAGGTGCTTTGCTAGGTGATGATGGAGCTGCTCCTGCTAGTTGAAACTGCTTTGATTATATTACTTAAACTTGTTTTGTTATGCTACTTGGTTGTATTAAACATTAGTAGATGTCTTGTTGTCTAAAACTACCTAAAACTATTGCGGCTTATGTTTGCCACCATTTTGGTATGAATTAAGGGTGGATATTAAACATGTTGCTTATGCATTTTGTTGTTAACACTATGTCATGTTTTGATATTAAACTGACTGTGACGTTCCATCTTTATGCAGTTAAAAGACGAAAATACCCTAGAAGATATGACACCAAACGGTGAAAACTCACGGACGTTCATGTTTGGGGGCACCCGGGTACTAAAAAAACAACCTCAGGGGGCAATGGTGCTATTTCGGAACCACTGGGTTAAAAGACGAAAATACCCTAGAAGATATGACACCAAACGGTGAAAACTAACGGACGTTCATGTTTGGGGGCACCCGGGTACTAAAAAAACAACCTCAGGGGGCAATGGTGCTATTTCGGAACCACTGGGGGCAAACGTGCTAGTTTGACAAACCACAGGGGGCAAACGGGCAATTAACTCTAAAAATTTTGATTGATAAAAATGTTAAAATATGTAAAAAGGAAAAAAAGGAACCGGAAAACTAAATGTTTAATAAAATTATAAAGGATAGAAAAGAATAGTAAAAATTAGTAACCAGCAAGACCCGTGAATTTTACTACTCCGTATTACTTTCTATCCTTTAGTTATACCACCAGACCCGTAGAGAAGGGCATGCTCAGATTCAAACAGGGGTGTCGCTTGTTATAGCTCAAACTTCTTAATAAAAAGACTATACAACTATTCTGACTATTATATATGATATTAACTGGTGGTGGACTGGTGGTAATGTTCATACAGGCCACCAACAATTTCAATAAGATAATACAATTACCACAAATTAGGTGATAGTGTCCTTTCTAAGTTTTTATTTACTTTTGTTAAAGATAATTACATATTTAGAAAATACTAAAAATGAAGTATATTTTATAGTCTTTGCCAAATATTGTGATCTTATAGAAGATAAGAATTACTAAGTACTAAACAATTACATAATATTAGAAAAAAATATTTTATTGATAGTTTGGAGTTCGCATAAATTTTACTATGGATTCAAACTTGTATGTGTATGTAAACTTGTGTTCATATTGACTCATTTAGTCAATTTGATACATATGTTATAGTTTGATTGTCGTTTCAATATAGAATTAAATCTCTGACTTTTGTTTAAATTTACTTTCTAACTAATTAAGTATAGAAATTTAGAACTTAGTTGATTATAAATTGGATATGGCTCAATAGTAGAGCACTCACTTTACTAGTGAGAGGTAGGGGGTTCAAACCTCACTACCACCAATTTATATGAGAGATATGAGGGATGACCCTGGCTTGCCAGGGTTCGAGTCCTGATCTCACCCGGTTATACCGGCTCCTCGCTGTCGTGCCATTTGGCGGGCGTGGGGGTCGGGTTTTATCCGGTGAATCCCTCAACAGGTGGATCGCTAGGGGCTCCGTCCGTCCGGACTAGTGGCCGGCTCGGGCTACCTTTAGCCAATGGGGGCCGCGTACGGAGTACCCAGCGTTACTTAGTTGGCCGTTCAAAAAAAAAGTAAAGATAAAAATATGATTTAACATTGTTAAATACCAAAGAACTTCTTGCCTTGTGTGTGAATGATTTCCATACTGAGGTTGGTGATTCGAGACCATATGTGTGTGTATATAGGATTATAAGGGTACGTGTTCCGAGATCAAATAAAAAGAACTCAATCCGTTATCATAACTAGTTGGTCTAGTTGTATGGTGTCACGCTCACAAATGTAAGGTTGTGTGTTCAAATCTTTGCAATACAAGGTAATTTAAAAAAAAAATCTGTTAAATGTATTTAATTTAACACAAATTATAATATGTGTTGTAGTACAAACTCTATAAATTTACCATTTTTATATACTTAATTAATAACTTAGGTCTAGGAGTAACGTATGTTAATTTTCTGTTTATACCCCTTTCGCTTTTCAAGTATTCTTAAAAAAGGAAAGCTAATTAAGAAAATCAATAGATTTTGCGTTTGAATTGTTTTAGAATATTAATGCACGCAGTAATAACATTTGCCAAAGTTTGATAATTTTCGTTCACGTTATCGTATTTCAAGTTCAAAGTACATTTAAAGATGGTTATTTTAGTATGAAACATATGCTTACAATACACGTCAAGAGCAAGATAATCACAAATTCTTTGTACCAAGAATTATCCATCAATGAAACAAAAATTTCATTTAGAGAGAAGAAATAAACATTCATAACTAAGATCGGTACCGGTATGGTACCGAAAATCCCGATCCCGAAAATCACAAATTCTTGGTATTGGTACTGTACCGGTATTTAAGGTAAAATTCGAGAAATACCGGTCCTATACCGTATCGGTACCGAAACTCAAAACTTTAGTACCGATTCGGTAACGGTACCAATCGATACAAGTGCCGAATTTGCTCATCCCTATTCAAAGCTAAAGATGTAAAAAGAATCAGTCCGGGTCTCCGGGACAAGTAAACCGTATTCTAACGGGTCAACTTCACAAAAGAAAAAATAAAAATGTTCGGGTATTCGAGCAAACCTCTTTTGGACCTGACCAAACCCATAGGTTCGTATACTAGTGCATAGTTGCATGCACTAAACCAGTTTTAGACCCCACCTGACCCGATTTAATAAAAAAATTGTTTTACCAAGCCAGTTATAACTTGAACTGAATCAATTTGATAGGTTCAGAGTTCAGACATTTTCCCTTTTAAACTAGTTTATAACCCGAACCGTTTTTGCCAAAACCGGTTTTTATTACCTGTCAATCAACCGGTTTGTGAGCACAAAATATCCTATTCCGGACCCGACCCGGTTTACCCGAGTCGGAACCGATTCTTACTCGTACCCGACCCACGGCTATGACTTGGTATATGATTTTCCCCGGAGCCGTTCCCAGAACCGGAACTGAAACCGGAAATACCCGGACAAATTTCAACCCAACCATACCCTAAACCTGAAAAAAACCCGGTCAAATCCCTGAATATACCCGGAACCAGTTCCTACCCGACGCGGTTTTTACTTTTGTTGGCATACTCGGAACCGGTTCCTACCCGGTTTATGCATCTCTATTACACCTTAATAATTCAAAAGTCGTAATTTATTGGGCCGTAATAACATAACCGAAGTTTGGGCTTTCATAACATGCTGAAAAGATAATACCGAGCCCAGTTGATTTCACGAGGGTCTTGTCTTGTCTTGTCTTTTTGAGTTTGTAAATGCCGTTTGAAATCGTAACGGCTATATTTTATTTAATTTTCAATCATCATATTCAAAATCAAATCAAACTCTTTCCTTTCTTACCTTTCATTATTATTATTCTTTCCATTTCAATTCCAATTCCAATTCCAATTCCATCCTCTCTGCAATTTAATTCTTGACTCTGTGCTTCAATGGCTCCAACACCATCATCATCATCCGCTAAACCGAACCAATTCGGCTTCACATCCAATTCGAAACCAACCCAAACCCACCTCAAAACCCCTCAATCCAAACACCGCCTCAACTTCAACTCCACTAAACCCTCACCAAACCCTAATTCCGCTCCACCGCAACCCGCTGACCACCCGGTTGAAGTCATCGGCAGAATCCGAGACTACCCGGACCGCAAAGACAAACCCGTCTCCATTCTCCAAGTTAACCCCGATTCCCGCTCAGTTCGGGTCAAAACCGATATCGGGTACCGTGATTTCACGCTCGACGGGGTTTCGTTATCGGAAGATCAAGATCTTGATGGGTTTTACAAGAATTTTGTGCAGTCGAGGATTACCGGGGTGAAATTGGGGGAAAAGTGTACGATTATGATGTACGGGCCGACGGGTGCGGGGAAGAGTCATACGATGTTCGGGTGTGCGAAACAGCAGGGGATTGTGTATAAGTCTTTGAAGGATATTTTGAGAAATGGTGATGATGAGGAGGAGGAAGAACAGAAGGTGGGGTTTGTGCAAGTCACTGTTTTGGAGATTTATAATGAGGAGATTTATGATCTGTTGTCGACTAATAGCGGTACTGGTGGGTTCGGCATCGGTTGGTCTAAAGGCAATGCTTCAAAGGTACAATTTTTTTTTCTTTTTTGACTTGGTAGTTATTGAAAAAATTGGATTTTTACACAATATGTATATGCACACCAAGTGTTTGATATATAGCTTAAATGAGGTTAATATGTATATCGGTACAGCGTTTGAAGAGAGGATTGCTAGTAATATGTTGAGTGTTTGAAAATGATGATTTAAGTTATTACAGAATAAATATGGATTTATTAAATAGGATTTGATCTTTGCACCGCATTTTTGCAGACTAAGTGTTTGTTATAAAGCTTAAATGAAGAGTATATGTTTTCAGTTATTACAGAATATAGATGAAATTAAGGCAAAATCAACTGAAATTAGAAAGAAAAATAAGTCCATAATATAAAATTTTGCATTTTTAAAGGTCTTTTAGCTTCTTTGTTATACTTTAAAAACACTTTTTTTTATGCTCTTGCACAATCAAGCTTAAGCTTACTCATTTACCGTATTAGTTGGAAGTAACAATGGTTGATTTGATATTGTAGGTGAAGTTGGAAGTTATGGGAAAGAAGGCTAAGAATGCTACTTTCATATCCGGGACTGAAGCAGGGAAGATATCGAAAGAGATTCAAAAGGTCGAGAAGCGAAGAATTATCAAAAGCACATTTTGCAATGAAAGAAGCTCAAGAAGCCACTGCATGGTTTGTTTTGTTTGTTTGACTTATCAAGTTTTTGATTTTGAAAATGGCTTCAATTAACCTAACTTTGTGTGCAGATAATTCTTGATGTTCCAACTGTTGGTGGAAGGTTAATGCTTGTTGATATGGCTGGTTCTGAAAACATTGAGCAAGCTGGTCAAACTGGATTTGAAGCCAAAATGCAGGTAACAAACTAACTAGTTATAAAGTTCACTAACTTTGAACCTGTGTTGTATGTTTTTGTAATAACTGTTTTGAACTTGCAGACAGCAAAGATCAATCAAGGTAATACAGCATTGAAGAGAGTGGTGGAGTCCATTGCTAATGGCGATTCTCATGTGCCTTTTAGAGATAGCAAGTTAACCATGCTTTTGCAGGTACGTCCTCCATCTAGACCTGTAACGTTCTTTCATGTGCTCATGTGCGTTTATTCGATAAATGAGCAAACTTTAACTGATATTTTTGTTAGTTTAGTTAAATGAACGGACATGAGCATGTGTCTTGTTCATATAAATTTGTTTATGTTCATTGGTTTAAGTTCGTTCATTTATGTTCATTAATATATATTTTTAAAATGTTGGCCCATTGCAACTTAGTCTAGTTTTAAATTTGTAATAACTTTTTACGCCAAACACATTGTTTTTCATATAACATTGTTTGATTGTTTACGTTTGTGTAAGTTCGTTCATTTACGCTCGTTAATGTACTCATTTAACAGCATAAACGTTCGTGAACCGTTCGTTTATACTTTATACTGTTAACGAACAAACATAAATGAACGGTGAACTGTTCGTTTGTTTGGTTGAAGTTAAACGAACAAACACGAACACGCTTTGTTCATGTACGTTCGGTTTGTATGATCATCGGCTAAATGCTGTATGTTTGTATGCATCAACAGGATTCGTTTGAAGATGACAAGTCAAAGATTCTCATGATATTATGTGCAAGCCCGGATCCGAAGGAAATACACAAAACAATATCAACATTAGAATACGGTGCAAAAGCCAAATGCATCGTGCGTGGGCCTCACACACCCATCAAGGGAGAAGATTCATCTTCTACCGGCTGTTCAAGAATCGCAGCCATGGATCAGTTCATTAGCAAGCTGCAAATGGAGAACAGGATACGCGAGAAAGAAAAGATTGAAGCTGAAAAACAATTACAGAAAAAAGAATCAGAAATAGCAAATCTGAAGGCTAAACTTGCAGATGCAGAAGAGAATATGAACCACGTGTTAAGACGGGAACTGGAGAAGAAGATAGAAGAGTGTAAGAAAATGGCTGATCGGGTTGTTGAGATGGAAAGGAAGAAGATGGAACAGAAGATTTGTCAGCAGCAAGAAGAACTGGAAATGTTGAGAAGGCGGTTGGAGGATATTGAATCTGAGTTGAGTCAATCCCGAGAAGTGAAACAAGATGATATTATAGAAGGAACTGGTTTTGCTAAAAAGCTGATGGATTTGTATTCTGATGAAGATCCCGGGATGGAAAAGTCGATGGATTTGGATCAGTCACTCGATTTGGAGATGAGTAGTAAAAGAGTTAATACTAATAATATTAACAGCATACACGCAATGCTCGGGTATCCTGCTATGGAGACTGAAGATGATGCTTATGTCCCGACCGTCACGAGTAAGTCGTTTTTGAGCACTGTGTTTGAGGATGACGAGGAAGAAGTAGAAGAAGTGCAAAAGGATGTGATAGAAGAAAAGATGGTGTATCCTCCACCAGTCTCGGCTTTTAATTTTGATGTAGGCTCTTTATCGACAGCAGGACCCGAGTCTGAGTGTATCCAGGATTCAGCCTCGTCAAGGCAGATGCGTATCCAGAATATATTTACGCTGTGTGGAAACTACAGGGAGCTATCGCAACACCCTCTGCTCCCTGCCACAAACAAGAGTATTGTGTGTGATTCAAAAGAAAACTTAAGCCCTATGATTAATTCAAATGATGTGAAAACTTCAATGGACAAGAAGAACCTCCTCAGCTCACTGGAGAAACTTCCCTTCAGTTCCCTCGAAAACAAGCTTCCGTCCGAATCTTTCTCAACTGGTTGACTGCGTTTCATTTGAATGAACATTCTTGTGACGAGTACATAAAATCGATGTACTCTGTCTTGGTGACTCATATCGTACATTTAGATGTAAAACGTATTATTATTTACTGTTTTTTTAGTTGATTTTAATGTTGCAGATTGTTTGTTGGATCCATCTCAGATTGTTTATTTTTTGTGTGTGTGATATTTGATTTTGGTGAAGTCTTTCATTTTATCATTTAGTTAGTAAATCACCAAAGCTTGCAATATTAGTTGATGCATTTATTTTAAAAAATAATGAATATCATTTAGACATAAATACCCTTTGAATTGTACAGCTTTCAAAACTAACAGCACTGTTCAGCCACAGAGGTGTAAAACCGTTCGTTTTAACAGAAAATGGTCCAAACATCAAGAATCCAACCGGCATGATAGGCAGTGACCAGCCCGGTATTCAAAACCATGATCTCTAAGCCCGGTAGAGTGGGCGGGTCGGGTTGGTTCGGGTCAACACAAGTTTTAGTCAAAATGGAGTCAAGTTGAAATGAGTCAATTCAGGAAATGAATACAGAGGAATGGCCCATTAAGGATTGGGTCGGACTCAGATTGCTCGGGTTGACTTGGACAGCAATGCTGAATTATTAAACATACACATATCTATAATGGATTAAGAAAAACCTATGTCAACCATTTGTTTGTAACCCTGCTCTTTTATTTCATTTCTAGCAACATTTAAATTTAGCAATACATAGATGCCAAATGGCTACAGGTACTAAGCCATAATAATAAGCAAACTAGTAGTAAATCCGGTTCAAAGAAGACCGAAGTGTCAAATACACAGCTCGCCATCCGGCTTGTGTTGGGTGAACCGTGTCCCAGAAGAACACAGACTCGGGTTCTTTACAAACCGTATACAACTTCTTTCCATTTTCATCCACACTTCCACAATAAGCGTCACTGCGTGTAGCTACACAGCATGGCTTCAATGGAGTACCAAACTTCGAGCTCCCTGAATTCCACAAATTATTTACATAAATCTCAATAAAATTTACAAAACATTTCAGATTTCGGATTTCGGGTTTTATTGCCATCCCTAAATAGAGGTGCACAAGGCCCGGTCCCAAAAAGGTTGACTACTTAAAAGATTGTTTAGGCCCGTACCTAAACAAGTTTGGCACCCTTCACTTGGACTAATCCAGCAGTTACTGCAAGCGGGAACCAAGCAAAGGGCCCATACCCTTTTTATTTATTTATTTATTTTTTTGTTTACCCTTAAATTATTTTAATTAAGAAAACTATATTTCTAATATATTAAGTACAATATGTTTTAATAAACATAAATTATAATACTTGAGAAATAAAATCTTGACTGTTCATTTGTGAAGAATAAAACTATACTTTCGTAAAAAAAAGAGGTGCACAAGGCCCGGTCCCAAAAATAAAACTATACATTTCAGATTTCGGATTTCGGGTTTTATTGCCATCCCTAAATAGAGGTGCACAAGGCCCGGTCCCAAAAAGGTTGACTACTTAAAAGATTGTTTAGGCCCGTACCTAAACAAGTTTGGCACCCTTCACTTGGACTAATCCAGCAGTTACTGCAAGCGGGAACCAAGCAAAGGGCCCATACCCTTTTTATTTATTTATTTATTTTTTTGTTTACCCTTAAATTATTTTAATTAAGAAAACTATATTTCTAATATATTAAGTACAATATGTTTTAATAAACATAAATTATAATACTTGAGAAATAAAATCTTGACTGTTCATTTGTGAAGAATAAAACTATACTTTCGTAAAAAAAAGAGGTGCACAAGGCCCGGTCCCAAAAATAAAACTATACATTTCAGATTTCGGATTTCGGGTTTTATTGCCATCCCTAAATAGAGGTGCACAAGGCCCGGTCCCAAAAAGGTTGACTACTTAAAAGATTGTTTAGGCCCGTACCTAAACAAGTTTGGCACCCTTCACTTGGACTAATCCAGCAGTTACTGCAAGCGGGAACCAAGCAAAGGGCCCATACCCTTTTTATTTATTTATTTATTTTTTTGTTTACCCTTAAATTATTTTAATTAAGAAAACTATATTTCTAATATATTAAGTACAATATGTTTTAATAAACATAAATTATAATACTTGAGAAATAAAATCTTGACTGTTCATTTGTGAAGAATAAAACTATACTTTCGTAAAAAAAATAAGGCTCAAAGTTGTATTATAATGCATGAAAGTAAACTAATTGGCATTCATAATGTAAAACTAAATTACCTGATAAAAGGATTATTAATTATATTAGATAACTGTATTACATGAAAAAAACAGTTTTACGTATTCGACTTATAGGATCGGGCATTTAGGACAGGACATTCGGGCTTAACAGTTTGTGCATCTCTAAGTCTAAAAGTCTACCCGAAAACAAATAAAAGTAATCAAGTGTTAAAAGAATATTGCATACCTGTAAAAACTGTTTTGCTATTTAACACAGTGTTGAACGCGCTAAACGTATCAAGAATGATAAAGCTGGAATCTTTGGTTTTATTGTTCAGTGTCGTCACGGCCTGCTGCAACAACTGGTTATGGAAGTTGGATAACAAATTCACGGTTCCGTTGCATTGTTGGTATGATGAAAAAACAGTTTCCTTTGGGAGGCATCCTATCGGCTCTATGGTAGCCACCAATACTCGCCTTATGCCTGTGTCATGAATCAGCTTCAAATCTATTGCCATTTGATCAACAACACGCGTAATGAATGCAGGCAGACCCTGTACATAAACAACTGTTTTCGATAACATAATTACAAAAAACGCATAACGCAGTCATAAAACGCAAACCTTAAATCCTAAGAGGTTACCTGCGTAGTGCCACCTGCGGAAGTGTAAGCATTGTAGTCATTGCCCGAGACCATGACAAGAGCCAAAGATGATCTTAAATCCCGCTTTGTGTAGACTTTGTTTTTAATTAGTTTTTGAAGAAAACCAATCTGAGTGGTCATGTTTGGTAGCAAGTTGCCAGTGTTAAACACCCCGGTTCCGCCATAAGCAAAGTTGAGTCCACGCCGCAACTTGCCTGGCGCGTATTTTCGGACTTTATATGGCAATGGAGACTTGATCCCCATAAACCTGGCTGCAAATTCATAACATATTAGAGAATGTATATCTCAGGGATATATCTATGTATAGTTATGTGCATAGGTCAAATTCATTGGCTCATTGCACAATATCAAATTATTGCGAGAACAAAAATAATAAATCTAAATCGTTTATTTTTTTTTTATCAAATGTTGATACTTTTAAATTTTTTTACTTTCTTACATATAACTATGCATGTTTTGTACTTATAAAAACCATTAAAACTAGTTTGCCCGTTTTATTTATTGTTTTTAACCGTTTAGCTGCACATGTGTATGCTATGTGTGCATGTGTATTCTGTGTATGTAATATAACCTAAACATGACCTACACGTGTGGATTTTATACATAAACATAGATTTTTTCATACTTTTTTGAATTATAAGAAAGATGAATAAATATCTAACTTATCCCACTTTTTCTCGCAATATATAGTGCTATGCATCTACAAAAACATATACATACATATATTTATATCATTCTTTATTTAAAACCGTTTCTAAATTTAATGGCCTCTGCTTATTAGGGACAACCCTGAGGGGAGGCTGAGGGGGCGAATATCCCCGGCCCGATCTTCCAGGTAGACCCAAATTTTTTGAAATTGTATGTATGTGTAAATAAAACATGTATTTGTAATAATAAACCCAATTACTCAATTTATTTAAGCCTATTTTTATATAACTTTTTTTTGCATAGCCTAAGCCCCAATAAATAAGCCCATTTAAAAATTGATTAGTTTAGACTTAAAAAATTAAACTAAATAAAAATTTTTTTTTTACTCAAAGCCTAAATTTTTTCTCAACCTGCGCACAGAAGTTTTAATGATTCTCGTGGACGACCCTGATATTTATATTCAGAAAAAGATATTAGTTTTGGACTAGTAATCATACAAAGAATGCTATGATTCAACACTCGTTAATGATTAAAACAACTTTAAATCCCCCACTTCCCCACTTAAGGGTTTTACTTGTGAAATAATAATGATTTTTGAGTATAGAAGATGGAAGACATAATGATAAGTGAAACAGATCAAAAGTTTGAGCTGGCAAAGGGGCACTGTGGCACCACACAAAGGTAAAGTTACACTTACCCCACAAGCATTCAGTAGTCTCCTTACTTTGTGCATTTTAAATTTTATAATGAAGGACCAATCTTATTCATGTAAAAGGTTCTATTAGTTTATTTTTTACATTTTAGCATAGCCTCTTAAATTTATAAGAATGTATACTGTGGATCCTCAAACGTACAAGTGCACTACACATAGCGATACGCTATATGGTTGTGTTTTAAGTGCTTCCATACGACAATGTCGTCTAGGTCATCGGGTGCAACAAATCAAATATTTTAACGGGTTTTAGGTGAATATTCTACAAATTAACAAAAAAATCATAATCTATAACAACTTTAGGCCTTTTTATATGATGAAGCACGATGAAGACGCAACAGACTAGGCCTCCTCGAAATTTAGCACGGGTTGAAACAATTTAAAGTTTATGCCAAACTATGTCTAGAAGTCTAAAAATACTATAAATTCAAAGTTAACTTATTATCCGGTATGTGTTATTCAACTTTTTAAAAAAAAGATAGTAATAACAACAAATTATATTTTTACGTAGTAAATCAAACTATTTGTTTTCATCTAACATCGGTTGGTGGAAGTTATCTCATGCTTTCTATCCTCTATATAAACTTAGATCGCCACCGACCCTTCCTTTTTCATTTAACGTGGGCAGAAAAACTCACTTACGGGCTCTATCATGCAATATTGTTTTGCTAGTTTGGTACTTTGGTTTATAAACTAATGTAAGCTGATTTGTATCGAAACTTCTTTATAAACTAGCTTACCGGACCATCTAAAAGATTCCAATTTTAAAAGGTGTTTTCCCTTGCTACATATGTAACAACATCGAAAATCATATTGCCTATTGATGTAACAATGTTACAAAAGAATGTGTTCTTAGTAATCACGATATAAGTTGATGGGGGGTAAAACTCTAGACCATAAACATGTATGTGGATTGGATGTATGAACACATGAGTAAATATGTGGGCAACATGTCGTTAAAAGCTAAAGAGGATAAAATTTAAATGGTTATAAGTTTTCAGGCAAATATATATGTATGACACTTTGTCCATATGTAATAATTTAAAAAGGTAGACGGCTCCATGCCTCCATCACAAGCTAAGCAACAAGCATATATCACAAAAACTAAGGACAAAAGTTTATAAATATAATACTGAAATCAAACAAATGGGTGAACAAAAGTAAAAGTATAAACGTAAGGTGGGGCAGGGAATCATGGCTTTCTGATGACTCGGTTGGGGCATTGTATCATATCGCATACACTCTTTAAAGTGATCAAATTCTTTTTATAACGGAACCATTTAAACAGGTGTATGTCGTTTTGACGGTCTAATAATTGGGTTTGCAGTGGCGAAGCTTGGACGAGTTTGTCGGGGGGCGGACTCAAAATGTATTAGAAAAACATAAACGAGGGGGGGGGGGGGGGCGGGCTCAAATTTTGGACAAAAAACAAGTAAATTTACACTATGTATACAACTTTTCGGGCGAAAAATGATCAATTTACACTACTGCGCAAAAAAACAGGGGGGGGGGGGGGCCCTAATGAAGCTTCGCCCTTGTGGGTTTGCAGTTTGCTTTTGAAGGTTTAATTATTCGGAAAATGCTTAGGAATTTAATACAATTCGAGTATTTTTTTTATTTTTTTTTTGTAATTTTGGAAGTTGGAACGTTGATTATGCACAGAGTACTGCTATACTGAATCCTTTCAAGAAGTTTGATACAAACTAATTATCTTGAATTAAAAAAAAACCTGATCTTAACAAGTACAAGCCTAGTTATTAGTTTTGGTAAACTTTCTTCATTATTGGTGGAGTTGGAATGATAGCGTTTTGTTAAAAAAAATGTGTATCATAAGTAGTATAGGATTATAGTTAAACATAGGGTTTTTGATTTTGTCAAAATTAGGTAATTAAATATTGTGTATTAACTTTACTTAACACTTTTGATGGTATAAAGCCAAGATTATAGTTAAGCGCCAAATTAGGAATTATCTTTTTAAATATTGTTCCTAAGTTAAAAGTAAAGTAAAGTAAACATTAATAGAAATATTCATTTATATATAGTATACTGAAATGACAAGCATAAAACTCTTCTCAAAATGCATATTAATAAAGCTCTTACTGTTACCGTAAAACTCACGGATAAAAAAAGATAAAACTTTGTATTAACCACGACACCTTTAATTGCAACTTGGGTTAGACCATCCATTGTGGGGAGGGAGAACCCCACCCCCACCGCATCGCTATGAGACATTTTGGACGATGTTTTAAGTGTGTTTCCCCTCCAAAACTCCCACACCACGGGTGGTCTTATAGCCCAATGGTAAGAGGAAAAAATATTTTTATAGAGATTCGGGCTCAACTTGACAATGTATATTTAAGTACACACTACCTTATGACCTACATCAATTGTAGATATGCATATATCTCTTTGACAGTATTTTAATTAAAAAGGTAACTTTATGAAAAATACAATCGTGTTTGTATAATGACACCTTATCATAACAATAGTGAATAAACGGTCAAAAGTGAAGATGGTAAAAAGTAAAATAATATGAATGTATTGATTTTCAAAAAATGTGGGTAAAACAGTATTTTACTTTACTATGCTTGGAGTTGAATCTTGAAACCATGCTTATTATTATTTCCAGAAAGAAGATAAAATGACACGTGGAATTATTATTATATTATATAAACCAAAACATATTGATTATGGAGCATACTTACCGAGGTAATCGGTGAGTACACGGCCGTCGGAAAATCTTCCGGTGGGTTTTCCGGGGAAAGTGGCACCATAGGGTGGTTTCCAGGAGTTAGTCAGTGACTTGGGGTTGTTTCCGGTATCAGAATACGAGTCTCCGAACACAAAAAGCTTACTTGGTCGGACTCCGCGGTATATATGATGATGGTGGTGATGGTTTGGTTTCTTGATAAGCCGATCATGTTCATTCGCACGTACAGATTCTCCTGCACATGGTTTGTAGTTAGTAAACAGCAGGTGAATGTTAAATGTGTTCAGGCGAGTGTAAAGTTACCGGCGAGGAAGAAGAGGAAAATGATGAAGAATGTGTAAGAGAGGACACCGTGGAGTTCCATTAATTAGAGAGAAGAGACAAGTCAATCGAAATAGATTGTGACAAGTATATTTTATATCAAGGAATGTTGGTTTGTGGGTGGGGTGAGTACTGGGTGCACATAAACCGGATAAGACCCATAGAACTTAAATCAATTAGACCTGATTATGTTACAACATGGCCGGTTCTTGTATCCTGAGAATACATGCGAACCTATGTTATAAGGGTTAGGGCGGTTGACCCTTTAGAAATTTTTTTATTAAATGTATGTATATGTAAAAATCTCGTCTGCCTTTTATGAAAGTTTGACTTAGACTCTCTTCAAACCCTCATGAAATCCTTGAGAATACAATTAACCAAGTCTGGTATGTCGGTAAGACTCATTTGCTCCTATAGGGGTGAGCATAAACTGGGTAAGACCTGCGATACCCAAAATGATCAGACTCGATTATTTACAATAGGGTTGGTTCTTAGGTCCGGAGAACACCATTAATCGAGTCTGGGTCATCCGTCATGTTTTCGGGTGAGACTAGTTTGCTCACCCAAAATGCTCAGAAGTTTAAACGTAATATTTTGAACCCTAATCAGAGCTCAACTGAGTGTATTTTTCTACAATTTCATAATAGGTTGATTAATCTAAATCCTTCTACACATCAATTCGATTGATTAAATCATTATTGTTTTTCTTTATCAAGTTGAAGATTCTTGATATTCATCGACGTTTTATTTTGATTTTGGTTTTTTACTTTAAAGATTTCATACTTTAAGCCATAGGGTTTAGAAATTGGATAACATAGAGAGAGGAGTTCAAAATTTGGATCAGAATGGATTTGTAATTGATAAATTTGATCATGAACTAGTTTGGGTTATTTACGAAACTGTCACCACATTTTTTGTAATCCAACGCTCTGGAAGGTCGCGTGCGTAGTGTACGATAAGTCATTTTTTACAATAACCCACCCTGATATAATATAATATATAATTTTTTGTTTTACTCTCAACCTATCAAAATTTAAAATTTCTCTCCAAAATAGCCTATTAACCGCAAACTTAAGTTTTTATCAAATTCTTATTGGGCCAAACATATGATATATTTATTGTGCTGCCTATCATCATTAGAACTGTAGATATTTTCTATTCGGCCCAACACCTGGAACAAATTGGGAAAGGAGCCCACTGATTTATTCACGAAGTCCCATTATAATTTCGATTAGATCATTAAATATTAAATTCATTATAAAATAATTCTCACAAACATAGAATCTCAACTTCATTATCCCAAATCAAGAGAGTTTTCTCAAATACATACCAAAACAAAATCAACGAGCACACAACAAATATGACTATGTATTGTCTACGAAGTTTAACTTTAAATTCATTTAATAATATTGTGTCATGCAATGCTGACTGAACATTGGGTGAAGCCACTGCTGAAGCCGTCTGAACCTGTTGTAGTCCAGGCGAGCGGTGACTTTAGCGAATTATCTGATTTATTTATTTATTTAACTTTTCTTCTAAATTTGGAAAGTAATAAAACTAATAATACATTAAAAT
Source organism: Bidens hawaiensis (assembly GCF_021521415.1). Classification (NCBI taxonomy): domain Eukaryota; kingdom Viridiplantae; phylum Streptophyta; class Magnoliopsida; order Asterales; family Asteraceae; genus Bidens; species Bidens hawaiensis. Next base: position 211,560 of record NW_027492828.1, read on the forward strand.
AAAAATACTAACAAATAATAATACTAGCCTAGTACAAGATCATTGAAACGTCTAGCCTACAAATGCTCGACCAACTCATGACGAAGGTTTTCGTGGACCTCGTTGTTCTTGAGATATAAGACGTTTTGGAGCTTTTCATCATCAGTGATTGTCGATTCGTTTAGTTTTGACAAATTGTTATACCTTGGTCCTCAAGAACCATGTTATGTAGATTAATACAAGTGTAGACGACATCCATTATTTTTTCCCTTGACCAACACCGTAGTGGCCTCGAAATCAAATGATTTTTTTTATAACTCCAAACGCCTTTTCAATATCTTTACGTGCCAATTCTTGCTTCTTCTTAAAGTACTTCTGTTTGTCTTCAACTGGAGATGCATAAACTTGAACAAGCGTTGACCATTTGTTGTAAATCCCATCAACCAAATAGTAGCCATGCTTGATGTAACATCCTACTTTCGGTTATATTAATAAAATAAAGTTCGTTTATTTTATAGTGGGTCGTTATCGGTTTAGTTGAATAGAATACGAGATGGACTTGTGTTGGGTAAATGGATATGGGTTATGGACTTGGGTTATGGAGGAATGAAGGAAAGACCATGGGCTTAAGCCCATGATCAAAAATATATATACCCTTAATCCTCCATTTAATTCATTTACACATATCCCTTACACCATCCAAAACACACACTTAAGATTCTCTCTCTAGTTTCTCTCTCACTCTAGCCGAAATATAGAAGAAGAAACGGATCCCGACCCAAGGTATGATAGTATTTTGTTGTAGGAGCTTAAATCCGTTAGATATAATCATGAAACGACGAGCTGACACCGTTAAACCGTTTAAGTCACGAGATCCGGGTGGAATCGGGTATAAACCGAACCTATGATGAGCTTAGGGGTCACCCTAGCTCAAATCTGGATCGAACGGGACGAAAAACGGTGAAAAACGAGTTAAAACTCATTTTTCCGACGTGTTCGCGGTTTTCCGGCGGCTTTCCGGCAAAGGCGGCGCCGGAATAGTGGTACGAGGTTAAGGGGAATGTCAGGGAATGTTCTGACATTCCTGACCTAACCCTAGTTCGCTATGGGGACTTAACGAACTGAGGGTGATTCGCCATGGGGACTTAACGAACTAAGGGTGATTCGTTAGTCGATTCGCATAAGGGGGCACAGCGAACTAGCCCTAGTTCGCCTATGATTCGTCTCTGATTCGTTAAGGGAAAAGGGTAACGAATTACCCTTGATTCGTTATGACCAGTTCGTTAAAGGAGATAACGAATTAGAAGGTCCAATTCGCTACTTGGACTGGTTCGCTACATGGACTGATTCGCTAAGAGTCCAGTTCGTTAAAAGTCCAATTCGTGTAAGTAACCAGTTCGTTAAAGGTTCCAATTCGTTACAAGAACCAGTTCGTCATGGCAAGTCAGTTCGTTAAGGATAAGTAACGAACTAGAAGTTTAACAGAATGACAGAATGGTCCCTGGACTTAGAAAAGAATGATTTAATTACAAATAAGCCCTTGAACTTTTAAGTAGCATATTATTCAATGATTCAAAATGCTAATGGAAAATGTGTTAAGACAGTTAATGAAAATAAAATTTTTCCAAGCTGACCTGGCAGCTTAACCCCAGCCAGGGGCTCTGCCCCTTGGACCCTGCTAGGGGCTGCCGCCCCTAGAACCCCGCTGCCAGGGGCGCTGCCCTGGACCCCCGTTCGTTGAGGGTAATAATTAAACTAGAAAGACGATATGTGTAGTGATAGTTATTGATACGTATAATTATTATACAGTTAGTCGCGCACAGCTAAAGAAGGGGATAACCGTAAACGGTGAACGCAACCGCCTTGAGGTGAGTTTCTAGCCCCACTTCCTTGTTATGTTTTCGGGGCTGTGTGCATACTAGATGTGATAGTGAATACACTTATCTTAAGTGATAAGTGTATGCCTTGTATGATTTACGTATGATGCTTGCTTGACGGTGCGTGAACGATCTTCGGATATTGCATGAACCGTCAGGTGGTAGTTAAGATATGATTGATAAGTATGATGAGAGATATGATGTATGTATGAATATATGATGTATGCATAATGTATGTATGTTATGATGATGGTACGTGAACGCTCTTCGGAGATTGCACGTATTGTCAAGGAAAGCATGTATGAACAGGTATGGTACAGTTACACGAAACAAATGGACCAGACCCTTATAATATCTGTGATGTTAGGGACCAGACCCTTATAATATCTGTGAGGTTATAGGGCGAAAGGCTCTTTAAAACGTATGATTATGTATGTAAAGGAAGTATGAAGGTAAGAATGAAAGTATATGCACTTACGTGTGTATGTAAGAAAGTTAAGAGGTTAAGTATGAAATGTAAGAAGGTATTGTATGATTATGTGATTAACTAGAACTCACTCAGCGTAGCTGACTTTTAGTATGCACGCAGGTGAGTAGGATGAGGCAGCTCACGTGAGGAGACACGTGGCACTGAATAAAGGGGCTGGCATCGGAAGACTCAAGACGTTTAAGTTTAATGTTTTGTTTATTTTGAAAGACAAGATGTTGCTTTAAGACAAGAGGTGTTTTGTTATGAAATGTTTTATGAAAGCTTTTATATTCCGCGAATGTTTTAATTAACTCTGATATTTAGAACTGCGTTTATGAGTAAATCCAACACGAAAGTAGGGCTACCGGTAACGGGGCCTTACACTTGAATTGAACCTCGTTTGCATAAAACGATTGAGTTGGCTCAACTCCGTCAATAATGTCATCGAATATCAGTGACTGTTCGATAACATTTATGTCGTTATTTGACCCGATGATACCAAAAGACACACGCCAGAACCAAACATTATGGGAGGCCGCCACCTCAAGTATAATACTGGGCCCGAGGTGATCACCGCGGTGGAATTGTCCTCGCCAGGCTATAGGACAGATATCTCATCCAACATGCATATAGTTGACGCTACCGAGCATTCCGGGGAAACCATGTTTTTACCGTGCACCCCGTATATGCGTTGGATATCATACAAAGTTGGTTTACGCAAATATCTCCGTGAGTAAATCGATATGATCCCTATGTATAAACATTGTTACGTAAACCCTTAGACAATATATAATATATAATTAAACGAAACATATATGTGTATATGTTACCTTGACAGAAAAAATGAAGTGAGTCTCGCAAAACTTTTTTAGACATTTCTAGGTATTTATCAATCCTGTATGATGAAATTTCATACGCTAGTTGTCGAATAGCAGTTGTACATTTTTTGATGGTCGTGAAACCCGATCTACATCTTACATATTCTCTTTGTTGGAAAAAAGGATACCGATCCGACAAATCATTTGATAAACACATGAATAGTTGTCTACTCATTCGAAAACGATGCCTAAAATGTTCTTAGTTATAAACGGGATCGGGGATTAAATAGTGACGTACCAAAGTTTCATTAGCGCCCACTCGATCACGAAGAAGAGGTGGTTGTCTTGTAAGTCTTTGTCGTCCTTAAAACCGTTTAGCCAACAAGTAAACTGTTATTCTCCTGACTTAAAAAATAAGGTTGCCTTCTTCCAAAGAGTCGGACGAAGAAAAGGAATTCCATTACATTTTTTGTTTGTAATTGGGTGTATTGGAGAGAATGAGTAGAATGGGTGATTATTTTTTGTATGTTTTTTAGTGTGTGATGGATGACATTTATGTAGTTAATTTTGGGGAAAAAAAAAGTAAAGCTCCCAACGGCCATGTGAAATTCCCAAAACATTCCTCATCCAATGTTCACTTTAGCCCAAGCCAGTGGGCAAGCGGTGGCTCGCTCGCGGCGCCACTCGCGGCACCTCGTTGCGGTGTTCTCGAGTGAGGTGGCTCGCGTCGGCCATTGGGTCCACAACGGACGGTCTAACTCAAACAAGCACATAAAGAATTCAGATCACCATTGTGACCATCTCATAAAGACTTCATTCAGAAAATACGGAGATAACAAGATAATCTAAACAAATTCTTGAAACCCTAAATTGAAGGAGACGAAGTTCTAGCATACACGATAATAGTGAACCAAACATTCTCTTAAACGGGCCAGCCACAGAAAATCTATAAACTCAACTTCCAATACTTTCGACCATCAAGGCTTATCAGCTACATGATCAGATCCAAGCCGATTCTTCAATTAACCAACTCTGGTGAACAATAAAAGAACAAAGTATCATAACTAAACATACTATACAATTTTTTTTAAATACTCGAATTCAACTTTGACACATTTCAACAGATTTTTACCTTCTATATTTTACTAAAATAAACGTTCCCAGAACTTTCCATACAAATAACTAGCCTGGCTCTGTCTATTGAATTTTCGGGTTGGTTTGGACTTCAAATCTTTTCCCCCCACTACACACTTGTATATTCATATAACCGTCACTTAAAATTTTATATTTTGTTTATTAAGGCTTTTTGTTTCATTATTATAAAAACCCAAGAAAAAAATAACATATTAACATAATAATTTTAAACTAGCTATATATTTATATTTAATCGTTTAGGTTATTTACGACGTCCTTCGGCACCGGATACATAGTTTGACGACTATGACAGGTTCGATCAACAAGATAATCGGTTCAATGACAATATACAAATGTTAGAAAAAAAATTGCTTAAGATTCATGAAACAATCACTCTTGATCATCATAAAAGCAAGGGGCTCCATGACATCATTTTCACGGCGTGTTGATGCATTTTGAAATAATGAATGAAGTTATCCAACAAACCGGCCTGTATCTCAAAAATTATGGAGGATGTTAAATCTTTGAGTTATTTTTGGTTTAAAAATCACTCGTAGTGTAAAACCATGTTATGGGTATATTGTTGTAAATTCTCTTTGTAATTCGGTTGTTGGTAGTTTTGTTTCTAGCTTCTTGCTAGTTGTTTAATAATATTTTGTCATTCCAAAAAAATTGATAATGAAACCATTCTTGTAACTTGTAAAGATGAATTTTATTAGAGAATATTATAGAATATATTATTAGAGTTCAGTATTATAGTGATACTATAACTTGAAGATTGTATTTGATTATGTTTCTTTGTATTTATCTCTTGTAACCTTATATATAGTTGATCAATAATACATTACACCTGACGGGGTTTTTATTTTTTTACATGGTATCACAACCTTAAGGTTCTGGCTTGTTTCTTTCTCTTCTTCTTGTTCTCGTCCTTCCCCGGAGACGTTTGTACATGCATAAAATATTACTTTCTTACTACCATTCTATATCATATTTATGCGCCTCCGGGCCAAAGTAACCAACACCGCTGCAGCCGTTTTTTTTGTTCAATTACGAGTAGAACCTCTTTGGTTGGAGCTGCCTGCATGTGCTCCTCCTATTCGAGTCCAACACATTCACAAACCCAGTTGTGCAGCTTATATTAATATCTACTTTTTTCCCTTCTTTTTCTATTCATATTTTTTTTCTTCTTTTTCTGTTTAGTGTATTGTGGTATAAACGATTGAAAATTTTTATTTTATTTAGTTTTAGTTTTTCTTTGAAAAGAAGGTTTTTTTTATTTTCTTTTTTAGTTTTATTCTTCGGAATATATAATTTTATTTTTTTTTCTGCCGTCAAGTCGTTGCTTCGGCCGACTCAATCATAGCTCCTGCCATCGCAGTCGAAGCTCCTGTCATCATGCTTAGCCGCCTGACCACGGTCATGCCACCAATGATCTTTTTAGATCCTATAAACGATCGAGTTCCTGCTCTACGTGACAGACGGTAGTATATATTCACAAGTTTTGCGCTCCAGTCTGAGCGTCTGATTTCCTACCGCTCTAACTACGGGAGGATATTAGAGAATATTATAGAATATATTATTAGAGTTTTAGTATTATACTGATACTATAACTTGGAGATTGTATTTGATTATGTTTCCTTGTATTTATCTCTTGTAACCTTATATATAGTTGATCAATAATACATTACACCTGACGAGGTTTTCAGTAGTCTACAATGATTATTATTTAGTTTTAGTATGAATAAAGAGTAAAGACCCAATGAAAGTGATAACCAAATGTGACGTACGATATGCAAAGGTTATTTTGTAATCATCATAAATTTATTCGAACAATGCTAGAAAGTGTGATTCGTGAAAATAGGGATATCTTTAAACCTCATGTTAACAATTTCAGATAGAGTTTTTCGTTGGAACTTATAAACACTCGGAAAATTCTTAGAGAGATCAAGAACGGGTATGAAATTTGTTAAAAATTCCGTACATTAATCTCGAATTCTCGATGTCTATTAAAGTTTCTATTAAAGGGGTGAACAAGTAAATATCTATCCAAGTGTTTTGTTCGGCGCACGCCTTGCAATTCATTATGATGTAGCACGCCCCCATTGGCTGATTGACCCTAAAAGGCAAACTTAAGTTTCAAATTATTCTTACATCAAATTCTATTTGTTCCAGAAAAAAAAATGATTTATGCTAAAAGAATAAAAGCAGCATTTATCTAATTCAATTCAACTGTTGACTTGTTATTGATTAAACTAATTTCTGACTTGAAATGTAGTTTGTTTAGGTTGTTGACGGAGTTGATACCGATCTTCAGCTTAGTCAACAACCCTGATCCCGTATTATCATCATCATTTCCCACATGCGTATTCATCCTTCATCTTCATTAACATCTAGAAGTTTGAGGTTAAGAGTGTAATTTGAGCATTCTAAAGGGTTTGCGGCGCAACAGTTGTCCGTTTATCGTATGTCTTGATGTAAACACTGTATTTTATTAAAGAAAAAAACAATTGTGCATTCACCAACTTACAAGGAAAAAAAACATTCATGGTAATACTTCTTGCATCAATTAAATATCTAGAAAGGTACCGGAGAGTTTTGTTCTTTGAAACATGTCTATTACGATTTTTGGTTCATACATATTGTAACTAATCAACAATTAAGGGAACTAGTTAACAAGGTTTGATATGGTATCAAAGCCTTAGGTGCGCTAAATCGGCAAGGTTAACAAGTTTGACATGGACTCATAGGTTGAGTCGTTGATACATGACTAGTTTATAAAAAGGATTTGATAATTCATAAAACAAAACTTATTTTAATAAACTGGCTAACCAATAATGTGATTTCTTTTCTTTTACATATAATGTGTGATAAATAATTCAGTTGTTTCCGAATGAAGTGATCAATAAGCACCAGTGGTCTAGTGGTAGAATAGTACCCTGCCACGGTACAGACCCGAGTTTGATTCCTGGCTAGTGCATTGAACAAAGGTCGTGTTTTTTATTTGTAATCATCACGATCTAAGCGTAACTGCTTTTTCTAATTAACTCAATATTATTTTTAGTTAAGATTTTAGTTACACTCATTTAATAATTGAGTTTGTTTATAATTTAAACACTTTCAAAGAGGATTTTTTATACTCTTGTTATATTTTATTTCAATTGTTTATACATCAGTTGTTGGGTCAAATACTCGAATATCAGGGCCTTAAGTAACCTGATCTAGCATTTTCCGAACTTTATCTACAATTGCAACACAAAATAACATGTTAGAAGGAGTCTAGCCTCCACTGGCCTTCTAGCTTAGTGGTAGTCCGGTTAATTATCCTAGGAGAAGTTGTTGGTTTGAGCCTCGACGTCTGTGTGTGTGTGTGGGTGGGGGGGGGGGGGCTAAAGCTTTAATTATTAGTTGACTAGGAAAAAAACGTTGTTCAGGAAAAGAATGAAGGGTCTAGCCTTGAGGACCACCCTCATTGTATTTATGTACGTGAGCTGTGTAAATAATGAAGTCAACATCGTTGTATTTATGTATGCGAGCTGTGTAAATAATAAGCATAAACCTTCGGTATATAGCAAATATGGAAGAGTATAAGAGGAAAGAACACTAAAATGAGTCCTTATATAGGTTGAGTTTTGGGTTGGGTTCAGCCCATAGAGTTGGAGGCTACCCCAAAGATTATAGTAAATTACATGTAAAAGATTTCAAATGCAATGGCTTAAAAGAAGTATAAGCATACTATTTACAGAACTTTTTTTAGCTTTTTAAAAAGTTAGAAAAACATGCATGCCTTAAGCTTGTTCGACGTTCATGCAAACAGTTGGATTATACTTGTAATTTCTTGAAGTTGAGGACTAGACTTGCAAAACATACAAACCACTGAGACCACATGTGTAATTAATTCCCCCGATTGTTAGGCTAATCATTTTTAGAATAAACTCAATTTCAATTTTATGACAATAATAGACTAGCTATATTTTTCCTAATTTATACGAATTGGTTGGTCGATATGTTTAACTAAAGGGTTTAAACAGATTCACAATAACATACTTATTTAATTAAACAAAATAAGCATAACAACTCATATACAATTTGTTTATTAAACTGATTATGTTACAACAGCACATAACCAAATCAGAAACTAGGACCTCTAAGTCTCTAACTGGCTCTAAGTTGATTAGCCTTTTTTTTTTGTTGCATAAATATTCATATTTTGTTGATTATATATGATTTTTTTGCATAAATATTAATTATCTAAAATTCACGGGTTTCTGTTTTTCATATAATCTTGGTATATATAAAAGAAGAACAAATTCTCCACGTGTCTCCTCCAGGTTCTCGTTGCTATCGTGTTCACCAACAAAAGCTTCCTTCCTTCCTGTGTAAGCTTATCTTCTTCACACATTTATCTTTGATTATAACTAGCAGATTCAAAATTCAAGTAACTTCCTCTCTCATCTCATCTCATCTCTGATTATTTCTCCATTCATCCTCCACATAACCACAATCTTCTTTTGTGAAACCTCCATATAATAAATAGTCGCAATTGAAACCTCTCTTCGATTCGTCATGCAATCAGGTATTCATGTTTTTCGTCACCAGTAGTTGTATAGTTGTCGATAGTTACTTTATTGGGTTGTCTTTTGTCTATATTGTTGGTAGACCAATTTCTTCAATATCAGTGCTTGGTTGGGGTTTATAGTTTTACTTTATATCTTGTCTAGATTCGTAATGCGAAGTTTACAGTTTCTTATATTTAGATTTTCTTATGTGACATTGTTATGGTTTTCTAAGCTACTGTAATGTATTTTCTAATAAATTACTTAGGTTGATCATTATTTTGAATAAGAGTTCAAATGATTTTATTCTACTGCTCTGTCACCACATAGATGTGATTTTCAAAAGATACCTACACAATGTCCCATATGTATGGAAAAGTTTCATTACATGGACAGTTTGCACAAACTGAATTTTGTTAATTTTGGACACCCTGGCCATTTAATTATGACACAACTTGCCCTTTGCTTATTTGACTTTGTTTAGCTTACCTATTTAAGCCTAATCACCTGGCTGCAAATTGAACCGAGAATATAAACAAGTTTAGCATGTCAAAGTTTTAGGTAATAACTGTCAAAACGGGTAACTGGTAAAATTATGGGTATGGAGGAAGTAGCCACATGTATAACTGGTAAAATTTGTAAACACCTATTAATTGCTCTTTACCAATTTTAGATGGTCTTTTTAATTTTTAACTTTTTATAGCGAGATACATTTCACGAGAACACGCCACCAACAGAGAGGACCCTGAATACATTTCTTCGCTGGTTGCTGCAACTTTTAATGCAATGCAAAGTGGGGTTAATGATATTGTTTGGTTAATGCAGGTAAACAAAATAAATAGTCTTATCAAGTGATGGTGTTTGGTTATTTATTTATCAATATTGTGTGTGCAGGGATGACTATTTGATTTGCATATGGTCCATACTGGAGGCCTACACATATGCAGGTACTAACAATGAAGATAATACTTAAATAATTAATTAGTTTTGAGGGAAATTTCTGATATGAAATAACTTATTTCAGGCACTTCTACATGCTGTTCCTATGCTATTGGTCAAAGTTTGACCACCTAAAATCAAATGTAGTCACCGCTTTTTCCGTAGTCTTCACCGAGTGAAGTACCAGTGGCTATTCTTGGTTTAATGGAAGCAAGTAAAAAAATATTACAAGGAATACAACTATCTAATAGTTGCAAATACTATAGTTGTATAGTTTGCATTGGGCTGAGTCAATGTTTGTAGAGGTCCAAACTTTTCTTATACAAAAGTCAACAGGAGATCAAAAGTGGAATTAACGAGGGGCATGTTTGACCATTTGGTTAAACTATTAGATGGGAACACCGGTAATAACGAGTAGCCCGTACGCTAATAATGTTGTGGTTCTCTTAGTGGAACTCATTTTTGGACTTTATTAATTTGGCTTTTCATAGTTAGTGTAACCCATCTTTATATTTATTAAATATAATACAAAATAAATAATAAGAAAAACACCCATGAAGCTAATATGAGCAGAAGACCTCAATGAAAATTGTTAGCAACAAAGCAAAAATTATATGAGTATATATATACGATTAAGTAGATCAGCCAAAATACTTGGAAATCGTATTTATATTATATGTCTTCTAAGTTACAGGTTACATATGTATTTGATTATATAATTTTATAAATTATTAATATGTTTTAAAAATAATTTTTTTTAGTATTACACGGGTATTTGATTATATAATTTTATAAATTACTAATATGTTTTAAAAATAATTTTTTTTGAGTATTACACGGGTATATAGACTAGTTGTCAATAAAGCTCATGCCTGTGGGATCTTTAAAAGTCTTCAATTATGAGCGGCTTTTTCGCGAGTACACTATGAACCAACTTTACAGTTTACACCCACTATGTTTTGTGCAATGACAATCTAACCTCTCTAAATATCAAATAATGCAAAACGTCACCAGACTAGTATTTCAAATAGGTCAATATAATTAAACTTATGTGACTTTTCTATATTCGTTTGATAATGCTACAAAAGTTCAAATCGATATGTTTTATGAACAAATTAAACGTTCACAGAATTGTTAGATGGAAATTCGTTTGTTTAATAATAAACTAAAAAGAGTAACTTTTAAGCATGCATATATGATGAATACATGCCTTATTCGTTTCTTTACATAGTTTATGTTTTTACATGTGAGTTCATTATATTCATTTATTTATGTTAGCTTACATTCTTTTATTTACGTTTGTTAATTTATGTACGTTTACATAATTGTTAGTTTCTTTTTTAGTAATTAGAAGAGGTGGACATGAGGTTTTACTCCACTAGGTCGCTTATTTTGATGCATCAATGCTTCTTAGCTTGGCATCCGATTTTTCTTGTTTGGGGTAAGTCAAGTCACATAAATAACAATAACTTGTCATTACAACCGGTAACTTAAGAGATATAAACAAAGTATTTTTAGGTAATTAGGACTACTAAAAGGCATTGCAACGTTCAATAATATTAGTTTTAAAATAATAACAGAAGTACTTAATCGAATTTAATACTTTTTACTTTTGCTTTTCAATCAAAACATGTTTAGATTAATCATTTATAAGGCTTTCTTTTTCTTTCTAGGTAAGTCCACAAATTCTGATCGTCAGTCAAAAATCCATCACATTACATATAAAATTAATAGCCCATAGTTATTAGTAATCCTGTGTAATCGACTAATGAACAAACCAACATAACGATATCGTTTTCTTTGTTTATGTTCTTACGTCTGTGCCCATTTAAATTATTTAAGAACGAACATAAACAAACACAAACCTATTCATTTTTTTAACAAACAAACGGAAACAAGAGAACCCGTTCATCTAAGTATCTAACTTAAACTAAGTTTTATAAAATGACAAAGTCAAAAGTTGATAAAATGAAAATAGGTGTACCAATTTGAAACTTTCCTATACACTCCAACTTATTAAAAATAAATAAATTTATTATAATAATATAATTGTCCGAGAATCATTTTCCAATTTCCAATCAAGCGACAATAATAATAATAATAATAATAATAATAATAATAATAATAATAATAATAATAATAATAATAATAATAATATTCCTCCTCTGCTTCTGCTACACGTCTGGCATAAAAGTTCGGTTCCCAGATCGTCAGCTATGGCTGCTGCTGCTGCTCTAAGTTAGGTATTTATCAGCAAACGTATTTATCCTTATTATCTGTTTACCTACTTTCATTTATTGAACGAATAGTCTCTTATTATAAGTTTTTTGATCGAATGCCAAATTGTTTGACTGATACAGCACGCACCAAATTTTGATGAATTCGTGATGTTTCCGTTTTCAGTATAATATGATTTTCATTTTGTGCTCGCGTTAGATTCAGGTTCTGGTTGATTTTGATAATCGATGGATTTTGTACGTAGATTGGGCTGGTGGTATTGACTTTTGAGCTATGATATGTTTTCTAGGGTTTATATTTGGGGCTGGATTATCAATTTTAGTTACTGGTGGTAGAATTCCGGACCGTATTCACAAGTCAGTGTATAATATGGATGGACCTAAGTTGACAAGTCGGTTACGTTGGTCTAGTTTTCTAAGTGTAATATGATTAATATGGTAATAGGTCCTGAACATGTCACAAAGTTACGGTTAGATCTATAAATCTAGCGGTTTGGATGTGTGATCAATTGAGAATTACTGTAACGAGTTTTTGAGTCAGTTTTTGTTGCGTTAATAATAACATATTTTATCGATCCCATGCCTTGACTTCTGCCTGCAATGTTTGTTGCTAAAGATGATGTAGTTTAATTTGCTTATTATGATCTTTTTCACATTTCGAGAAAATGTCAAACTGGTTTGGTGAAGCAATTTTAGAGAGTGGGCCATGTGAGATCTTTTAGGTTAATTCAACACATTGACTAATTGTGGCACATTGATTAATTCAACTAACTTTTGCTTGCTATCATTAATCATTTTAAGTTTTATCTACAACGTTAGTCTGTAAAATTTAATCTGATGAAATCAAATGTAAACTTGCAGCGGTGATAGATCAGTGTGTTTCAATCACCATTTATTCAGTTCACAATGGGTCATGAACTTCAATATTTATTGGAAACCAAGAGATTCGTGTGGCTTGTGCAGTTGTATTTGTCTTGTTTATGATGTTTCAGTATTTTGAGTTTCCAAATGGTCATGTTGTATCATCCTTATTCTCTGCACGCGAGGGTCAAATATTTATGAATACCACGCATTTTCACACTTCAAATACCAGTAATATTAGTAACTTACATAATAATGTATCACAAGCTTCAAGTTCAATGTCTCCAACCATTTTACCACCAATTTCACCTTCTTTACCACCCACTACAGCAGTAAATACTATAAATAGTCCTACAATACACTCAAGTCCCAATACATCTGTCAAAGATTTTAAAGAATTACAGAAAAATCCAGTTCATTCAGACAATAAATCATCTGCAAAAGAAGGTGTTGGTACGGGTAACGTAGTGACACTATCAAAGATGCATGATATGTTGGTTCATAATCGGGCTTCATCCTTTTCTATGGTATGCAACTTATTTCTTAAATCTTCACTTTTAGTCAAATGAAATTGTTTTAGTCAACTGTTAAAGTGAGTTTTTAATTACCAAAATTTTTATAGAAACCTCGGTGGTCTTCATCAGTTGACCAGGAATTACTAGATGCAAAGTTTCAGATCGAGAACGCTCATTTCAATGAGAATGATCCTGAACTTCATCCTCCCCTTTTTGTTAATGTTTCACGGTTTAAGAGGTAATTTCCTCTTTTCTTAAGCCTGTCATGAGTTTAAATATGGTTCATATGGTTTGCTCATATTGCAAGTTTGGTTATTAAGTTTGAGAAGCTACATGCGCGGTCCCCAAATTTTTAAAGCGTAATGCGGATGGTCCTCGGAATGGATGGGCGTAATGTGGTTTGACCGTCCGTGTCACGCTCTAGAAATATTAAGGAACACACTATCACACGTATAATTTCTCAAACTTGAGGACCAAACTTGCAATATGGGCTATCCACACGGACCATCCGAGTAATTAACTCTATTATTATTATTGTTATTATTATGAAATACAGGAGTTATGAATTAATGGAAAAGATTCTCAAGGTATACATATACAAGGAGGGAAGTAAGCCCATATTTCACCAGCCACAAGCAGTGCTTAAGGGAATATATGCCTCTGAAGGATGGTTCATGAAGCATATGAAAGCAAGCCCACATTTTGTTACTAAAAGCCCAAAACAGGCCCATTTATTCTACCTTCCGTTTAGCTCTCGGATGTTGGAAGAAAAAGTATACGTTCCCGATTCTCACACTCACAAAAACATAATACAGTACTTGAAGAACTATCTTGACTTGATTGTCAGGAAATATAATTTCTGGAATAGAACCGGGGGATCTGATCATTTCTTTGTTGCCTGTCATGACTGGGTAAGTTATATGATCCTTAATTTGATTTGTATAACTCCATTTAGAGGTACGCAAACAAGCCTGGCCTGAACCGGCTTGGGCTGGCCCGGAAAAGCCCAAAAAGCCCGGTTAAGCCCAGAGCCGTGAGAGTCTGGTATGTGGTCCTAACAGTTACCTAGGGCAGGCCTTGCACTTTTCTGAAAGATAGAACAGTTTGGTCCAAACAAGTGAACAACTGCTTTCTGTTTTTTCTGTTCATTTTCATTGAAACTTTTGAATTATATTTTTGGATTAAATCTTTTTTTTTAATATTTATTTTTTATGTAACCTCTTTAGTTTAAAATCCATAAAAGAAACTGCAAAGTTGTTGTTAAGGTTTATCTTATTTACTACATTTTTGTAGGGTAAGCATTTTTCAGTGAATCTTTTAATGGGAATTCCATATATCCCCTTGTAAACTTCACTAATTGTATACTATCCAACCCCAAACTTAAATTGCGTATTTGCGTATATCCCCTCCCTAACTGAAAGTTCACATAATGACAAAGATACCCTTTCAAAATTAAAATATTAGCGTTTGTTTTTATGATTCATTTAATCTTTTTTGTGTTTTTACTAGATTTTATTTTTTGTGTTTTTTCAATATTTAGTTTCATCTATGTATAATCTACTCTTCTTTATTATGAGCTTTTGGAGTAACAAAGCCCATGGCGCCACCACCCACGTCGGAGCCACATTGGAGCCACTGTCCACGTCTCCATCAAGGCACCCCTCTTTTCCCCATCGCCCAGTTCTTTGCGCCTCCTCCCGCGCGGTGTAACACCCCTTCAAGCCCAAAGCCTGCAAAAGTGATCTGATGCCGTGGGCTTTTATTCGCTACACATGGTCTTAGAGAAAGATTTAAAAAAAAGGAAAAAAAAACCAAAAAAATGTTTTTTTGGTACTTTTTTTTGTAAAAATGTCACAAAAAAAGGAATGTTACAAAATAGTAAATATGAAAATTTGGGAAATTTATAGTTTTAGTATTAATAAGTGTAAAATTGTCGTTATATTATTTATATTTAAAAAAATAAATAAACGTAGGTATGTTTGATATTTTTCTCACTATGTGAGAGAATATATGCAATTCTGGTTTTGTTTTAGGTAAATATGCAATTAAAGAAGTTTACTAATATACATTTAAAGTTGGACCTGGCTTTAATCTGACTGCGTAGGCCCAACGGGCCCATTGAACGCCTAAACTTAATTTCAGGAGATAGGCCCTTCGCTGCTCATGTTAGGACCAGTCTTTGACCGGTCTTGTCTTGTACATTTTAATAAAAGTTTCGGGCTTATTATTTATTTTATATATTGCTTTCAGACCCCATCAATAACAAAGAAACATATGGATACTTGCATACGGGCCATGTGCAACTCGGATGTCAAAAACGAAGGGTTTAAAATAGGAAAAGACGTTGCTTTACCAGAAACACTCGTTAGTTCACCTAAGAACCCGTTAAGAGAATTTGGCGGGAAACCCGCTTCCCAACGCACAACACTCGCATTCTTCGCGGGCCGAATGCACGGCGACGTCCGTCCAATCCTCTTAAAACACTGGGAAAACAAAGACCCGGAAATGAAAATATTTGGAAAGCTACCAAAATCTAAACACAACCGAAACTATATTGAACACATGAAAAGCAGCAAGTATTGTATATGTGCTAAAGGTTATGAGGTTAATAGTCCTAGAGTTGTGGAGGCTCTCCTTTATGACTGTGTTCCCGTTATCATATCAGACAATTTTGTCCCTCCGTTTTATGAGGTTTTGAATTGGGAGTCATTTGCGGTTTTCGTGAAGGAGAAAGATATCCCTGATTTGAAAAACATTCTCGTTTCGATTCCTGAAACGAGGTATTTGGTGATGCAAGAGAGGGTTAAAAAGGTCCAACAACATTTTTTCTGGCATGTTAACCCTGTGAAGTATGATATCTTTCATATGATACTACATTCAATATGGTATAATAGAGTGTTTAGAGTAAATCTTTAGTGAATAGAAATTTATATGAATAATTTATTCTTTTAGTTTTTTGTAGTGTTGAAAGGGATGGAATTTGGGTCTTTGTTACAACTGTGAGTTAATTGACTTCTGAGTATTACTGACAGTTTTGTTCCTCAGGAACATCTGCATTTGCAATGAGTGTGACTGAAGAGAGAGTAGTACTGTTGACATCCATGCAAAACAAAGTTAATTTTACCCAATTTCACATTTTCACCTGTCTTTGTTCATTACTATTTTTATTTCCCGCCATTTTTAAAACCCGCGAACGAGTAATGATAGCTTAAACCTGTCTTCACTCGGTATAATACGCCTTAATTTTGTTCTATAATAGTCACTACTACAGAACTGAGTATTAGCTACTGTAGTTTAACGAACAATTTTACTGAAGTAGTTAGTGTTGCTAATCTGTCGTTAATTTTTTTGAGAAAGAAACTTATTAAAAGCTATAATTAAATCGGTCTTAAAAAGTAGTTAAAAATTGAAGTTAAATAGGTAAAAGATTAGATCAGTGGCAAATGTTATAAAAAATTGACTGAAAATAAAATTAATAGGTTTGTAAAATGCAGATGGTCACAAATTATCAGTCGCTAAATTTTAAACAAACACTTAACTAAAGTTAAATCGGTCACACATTTTATAAAGAATATATAGTTTAAAGATAAAATAAAAACATTTGAATCGGTTGCTAGTTTTATAAAAGTCTAAACTAATAAAAAAACTTAAGTAAAACAACATTGTTTTGAGACTTTGAGGTAGTTGTCACAAGAATAGATATAGATGCAGATAGCTTTGGCTATTACCTCAAAGTCACAACGCAGTAACCTTACCACGTTACCGGTTATTTCAAAACATGCCCTATGTAGTATGTATAATATAACAAAATAACGAGCATGAGCAGAACCATACCACACATAATATAACAAATTCACACATAATATAACAAATTCACATGCACATTAAATCTTCATAGCTAATCTCTTACCCTTGATGCGGACTTTCAAAAATATAACTTTACATTCATATCGAGTAAACATATGTATAATGATTTTTTTCACCTGCAACAGCTAGTGTCATTACTTTCATATAATGTCATGATTGTTTTATTACACATGTTGGGATATCATGTATGGGTCCATATCGGTTATAAATGCTGGAACTTGACAAGAAGGCATGCACATTTTGGTCTCTCATTGAGCAATATGCCAATATGCCATTATGCTAGCTAGCTAGTTAATCTTTGATTTTTAATTTATTTAGTCGCCATAAAAAAATTTGTAGAGAATTGAATAGGCCAAATACCTTCATTACTTAGAGGATGAACATCGCAATGTTTCAGCTGGAGCTTATAGTTATAGATAGTTGGACAATTACACTAGTGGAAAACAATAAGTAGAAATATTTTACCAATAGTTATTGTTGATAACAAAATTACCAATAGCTATACAAATCCAAAGCAACTCTTGAAATTTCAATAAGACCAAATATTGCAAACAAGAAATGAAAATAGATATGAACAAGCATGTACTTCAAAACTCTTGGTATCTATATTTATATTTGTTTTTTTAGTCTAAATAAATTAGGTTCATATAAATTATACTAGTTAAATCAACATATTAATATATCCATAAAAGTTATTATTACTTTATCCTTTCACTCAAAATATGAAACGAGTTATCTAATTATTTGTCCTTAACATATCTTTATTACAAAATAAATAAGTTGATTGATTAATTAGTTAATTACTATATATATAAAGAAGAACTTTGGAGCCACAGGTGGTTTGTTGGGTCACTTGGCGACACCGTATTGGTTGATTATTTTTTTTTATTTTTTAGTTCAGTTACCATAATAGACGTAATGGAAACTGGCCAAACGTTAAATTTTTGTTTTAGTTCATTTATCATAACAAACCTAAAAAAATTGACCGAGTCCGCGCATACTTGCAGCCTTATTTAAAGCTCATGACCGACAACGCTCGGGTTTTACTAATACGCAAGTTTACCGACCAACACCCCCCTTCCAAATAAAAATTGGTCGTTGGTCAACCTCAATTTTTATATTTTTTTCGTTTTTAGTTCTGGTACCGTAACGTACATAATCAAAACCGACTTAATTCGTGTTAAGTTACCGCCTCAATGCTCAGGACCGACAACACTTGAGTTTTACCGTCGTACGGGATTGCCAACCAAATAAACATCCTCTTTATTATTTTGTTTTATTATATGTTAATGTTATAACACTCAAATTTTACCAATGATGTCAATATCTTGACGAACGCAGCCTATACTGACCGAATTCGTGTCGACTCATCGTCATAACGCTCAGGTTTTACCAACGTCCGTGTTTCAACGATGGGGTTTCGCCAATTGCTCCGGCGCAACGCGCCGGGAAGAAAAACTAGTTAATAACAAAGAATGTATACATTTAAGATTGATAAAAATAATTAAAGGAAGAATATATGAAAGGGGAAAAAAATAAAAAAAAGAAGCTTCAACATTTACGAGAATAGCCGTTTACGAGTAAAACGACAATAATGCCACTTAATCTGTTCGTTATGGCTAGCGAACGGATGAATTGGGGGATGAACTCAGCCACATGATTATGTTGGTATTATACATCAAATGACATCAAATGACTTGTGAAATGTATTTTTCTCATATTATATATTACAAATCTTAAGTTTGCTCATCAATATTATTGTTGACAAATTTATTTTCATACATTTAGAGATGGTGAGATTTAGAACCGCTATCGACCTAGGCTATTAATAAAAGAATAAATGCATAGTTAGTTCCAATTGATTGATGTACTTATTTAAATCTTAATGCGACATGATCATATATATTACAACTTTAAATAGTGTCGTGAACTATGAGCAGTCGTACGTCCGTCCCGACGTATAATACGTCTTTGGTTAGGGTATGACAGTAATGTTGTTCAAGCCGTGAGGCCCGTGGCGGTGCTGAGAAAGTATGGTGAAATACTGAAAGATAAATGAAATGAAAGAAAAATAAGGTGGTGCGATAATGAATAATTTTGACGGAATAATCATTGTTGTTTTCATTTAATTGACCATCCAAAAACTCTTTTTTCTTCTTTCCCTAACAATATTTCATTTCATTCCGTCTTTCATCCTGCTTATCAAATTATGCATATGGTAAAAAAATTGTGATGTCTAAATCCATTCAACATAATCATGTCTATGCATGATATAACACGTGTATAAAACTATAAATACCAAAGTCAATAACTGAGTTCTGTAAAAGATCGTGACTATATCCTGTCACTTTTACACTGTCGGGTGAAAAATCGTTTTTAATGGATTGTAGTGAATTATATATCATGTTCCAAAAAATAATTGATACAAATATCAATGTTTTTGTTATAATATTAACTCTAATTATAACAAGCTTATTAGAATAATATATGAACTTTGGAGTTAACAAGAGACAAGAGAATAAGAAAAATAAGAATTATTAGTCTTACTGGGATGCAAATCTCCGTTACAATCACCTCGTATTTATAGTACAAAATCAACTGTATATACACTATTTGGGAGGGGACAAAAAACACATAATTGGTGCATGTAAAAGGTTTGTCGGTGAGGTCAAATAATTGGTGTCATCCAAATAATAAAATGGTAATTCATAACACTCCCCCTTGGATGACACCTTTTCAAAACTTCGGGGTCTTGAAGTACTGCCTCATTAAAAACCTTGCTAAAGAAAAACCCAATGGGAAAAAGCTTTAGCTAAGGGAAAAAGAGTGCAGCATATAGCTCCCCCTCAAGTTGCAGGTCGTTACATCGTTCGTACATGGCGCATGCCAATATCATGGACATGTTTTCTGAATGTTGCTGTGGGAAGTGCTTTTGTGAAAAGATCAGCTGAGTTGTTGTTGGATTGGACATATCTCATCTCAACCTGATTGTCTTTAATAAGGTCCCGAGTATACTCAAAGTATCTTGGTGGTATATGCTTTGTTCTGTCACTTTTGATATACCCTTCCTTCATTTGCGAGACACAAGCTGCATTATCTTCATAGATAGGAGTTGGGATTCGATCTTTCTCTAGACCACAAGAAATCAATATGTGTCGTGACATATATCTTAACCATACACATTCTCTTGAAGCTTCATGCAATGCAATGACTTCAGCATGATTTGAAGATGTTGCAATGAGTATTTGTTTCTGAGAACGCCATGAAATCGCAATTCCTCCATTCTTAAATACGTATCCAGTTTGAGATTTTGCTTTATGGGGATCAGATAAATAACCTACATCTGCATAACCAACTAACCCTTCTTTTGAATCGTTAGGATAAAATAAACCTAAATCAACAGTTCCATTTAAATACCGAAAAATATGTTTAATGCCATTCCAATGTCTTTTAGTAGGGATGAATTGAATCTTGCCAATAAATTAACTGCAAAAGAAATGTCAGGTCTTGTACAGTTAGTAAGATACATAAGTGCTCAAATTGCACTGAGGTATGGTACTTCGGGACCAAGAATCTCTTCATTATCTTCGCAAGGACGAAATGTATCATTGTCAACATTGAGTGATCTAGCAACCATCGGTGTGCTTAAAGGATTTGCTTTGTCCATATTGAAACGTTTTAAGAGTTTCTCAGTATAAGTTGACTGATGCACAAGTATCCCATTATGCATATGCTCAATTTGTAAACCAAGACAATATTTGGTTTTTCCAAGATCTTTCATTTCGAATTCTTTCTTTAAAAGAGAAATTGCTTCATTAATTTCTTTTTGTGTCCCAATTAAATTTAGATCGTCAACATACACAGCTATGATCACATATCCTAATGTTGTCTTCTTGATGAAGACATATGGACAAATAAGATTATTTGTGTATCCTTTGCTTATCAAATAATCACTCAAACGATTGTACCACATCCTTCCAGATTATTTCAGTCCATACAAGGATCTTTGTAATTTGATGGAATACATTTCCTTAGGCTTTGAGCTTATTGCATCGGGGAGTTTAAATCCTTCGGGAATTTTCATATAGATGTCACTATCTAGTGATCCATACAAGTAAGCTGTGACAACATCCATAAGACGCATCTCTAACTTTTTAGAGACTGCTAAGCTGATTAAATATCTAAACGTAATAGCATCCATAACAGGAGAATACGTTTCTTCATAGTCAATTCCTGGCCTCTGAGAAAAACCTTGAGCTACAAGTCTTGCTTTGTATCTTGTAACTTCATTTTTCTCATTTCGTTTTCTCACAAAAACCCATTTATATCCTACAGGTTTCATTGACTTTGGTGTAATGACAATAGGTCCAAAACCCTTTCGATTGTTTAGTGAGTTTAATTCAGCTTGCATAGCATCTTTCCATTTGTTCCAATCTTGTCGATTTTTACAATCATCTACAGATTTTGGTTCAGGGTCATCATTTTCTTCCATGATATCGCTTGCTACAGAATAAGAAAATATATCATCAATATTTTCCATTTCATCTCGATCCCACATTATATGTGATTTACCATAGTTTATTGAAAATTCTTTATTGGAATCATTTATTTCTTCCTGAGGAAATGTTATATCATTTATTCTTTCCTGAGGGAAGGTTTTGTCAATCATTCCTTCCTTAGGGTCAGTATCGTTCTCAGAACCCTTTCTTTTTCGAGGATTTTTATCCTTTGAACCGATTGGCCTTCCACGTTTTAAACGTTTTTGAGATTCATGAGGTGCATTATTATGGTTTTGCTTGCTTGGAATCTCAACTCGAGCTGGAGCATTAGCAGCTGGTATATGAGATTTAGTGACCATGTTTATATCAGTAAATGCATCAGGTAACTGATTTGCAATTTTTTGTAGATGTATTATTTTTTGAACCTCTGTCTCACTTTGTTTTGATCTTGGGTCTAGGTGTAACAATGATGGCACACACCATGATATATCTCTTTCTTGCTTTTTCATTTCTCCCCCTAATGTCGGGAACATTGTCTCGTTAAAATGACAATCAGCAAAACGTGCTGTAAATACATCACCTGTTAAAGGTTCAAGGTATCTTATGATGGAAGATGTTTCATATCCAACATATATTCCCAACCTTCTTTGGGGACCCATTTTTGTGCGTTGTGGTGGTGCAATAGGAACATACACAGCACAACCAAAAATTCTAAGATGAGAGATATTTGGCTCATTTCCAGAAACAAGTTGTGTGGGAGAGTATTTATGATTTGCACTTGGTCTCACGCGGATTAACGATCCAGCATGCATAATTGCATGACCCCAAATAGAAACAGGGAGTTTTGTCCTCATTATTAATGGTCTAGCTATTAGCTGTAGGCGTTTGATCAACGACTCGGCTAAGCCATTTTGTGTGTGTACATGAGCAACAGGGTGTTCTACAACAATCCCCACAGACATGCAATAATCATCAAAAGCATGTGATGTAAATTCTCCCGCATTATCAAGCCTTACTCTTTTAATGGTATAATCCGGAAAATGTGCACATAATTTGATAATTTGAGCAAGAAATTTTGCAAAAGCAACATTACGAGTCGATAATAAAGAGATATTAGACCATCTGCTGGATGCGTCTATTAAGACCATGAAGTATCTAAATGGTCCACATGGTGGATGAATTGGTCCACATATGTCACCTTGAATTCTTTCAAGAAACATTGGTGTTTCTTTATCGACTTTTAATGGCGAAGGCCTTGTAATTAATTTTCCAAGAGAACAAGATGTACATTGAGGCATTTTATCTATTTTGTGGATCTTTTGACCTTTCAGTGGATGCCCATGTGTATTTTCAATGATCCTTTTCATCATTGTGGATCCTGGATGGCCTAATCTGTCATGCCATAAGTTTATGATACCAGAATCGCAACAATTTTCTTTGACTGCCATATGTGCTTGAGGCACATTTATATATGTATAATGCAAACCAGAATGGAGCATTGACAATTTTTCCAATATTTGATCTTTGCTTATGATATGCAAATATTTTTCATTACTAACAGTCATTGACTGAGTATCATATCCATTATGATATATGTTTATGAAACTCAACAAATTTCTTGTTGATTTTGGGGAAAATAAAGCATTTTCTATTTTGAGCTTTGTACCATTTGGTAATGCTAAATTAGCTTTTCCCACTCCTTCTATCAAGTTTGTAGGACCTGATATTGTATTGATGATCCGTTTTGTTGGTTTCAGTTTATAAAAATATTTTTTAGATCTAAGTATAGTATGCGTGGCTCCACTATCCGCTATACATATATCTTCTTCATTTGTTTGATCTTGTGCTCCGGTGATTTTCATTTTAAATCTTGAAAAATATTAAGAAAAAAAAATAAGTGTATAACGAAGACATATGATATTTTAATAAGAACTTTATTTAATTGAAACACAAGAACTCGACGATATATGCCGTGACATCGTCCACGTCCATCGTTATCATCCTGTTTTGGGTGCTGTAATGATCTTGAAATATTCCAGAATTGTTGTGGACAAGATACTTTGATGCATTGTAGTCCAAAAGTCACAATACACAAAGAAGAGTGTCGTTGTCATGGCTACTTTATGAAGCCATCATCATATGCATAAAATTAAATAATTCACTACGGACATCATAATAACTTACTCTTATCACAATAGACAACACAGTGAAGCAATTTAATTCAATGCAAACAATACGTTATGGACATGGGTTCCACAAACCGTGTATTTTAGTAATTCTAGACTTTCTAGTGCTTTCTTAAATCACATCATGAGATTCACTATACCTATTTTTGGTATATGGTAATGATATTTCTCAAGCGGGTCTAGGGTTTTATTTTATTTATTCTTTTTAACGGCTAAATGTTACACTACACAAAGATTCAACCCATGACCTTTTATTCTATACCATAACCAGATTACCGCCTCACCAAATAAATTTACTAGTTTATATTCACATTTAGTTGTCAATATTTTGGATTTTAAATCATTGATGACTTGGTTGATATCCTTAGTTACTATGTGTACGTACACTAAACATTCTGAATTCCTACAGGAAAACTCAATCTTTTCGGAAAATCAACAGTAAAGTACTTCAAAATTGAGAACTTACGCTTTATTCCTAAGTTCACTTATTGAGAGAAAAGAAAAGAAAATTTTTGTTTTCATTTCTTTCCTATTTTATTTTCCTTTCTTTTCTTCCTATTTATTTTCAAATTGGAAAGAAAACTTATTCTTACAATTTACTATTTATTTCTCTTTGTGTTCCTTTCATTTGTTTTCTTTTCCTCTCTTTAATGAACTTAGGAACACAATTTATTCTAAATTCATTTCCTTTCTTTCTTTAAAAATTCATTTGGAACACAATAATATTTTTCTTTCTTTCCATTTCATTTCTTTTCCACTCTTAAATTAACCCGGGAACAGAGCGTTAGTGTGTGACTATCAGTGTTGTTTGAATATTTCGAATCTTGTCCAAAAAATCTTGAAAATTGCTTGCTCAAAATCAACTTGTTACAACAAGTTGGCTCAGCTTGACTAATATTGTAAACAATCCGAGTTCAAGCTTAATCTTGGTTCGGCTTGGTTAGTCTGATTTGAGTTAAACCCAAAACTTAATGTCCTACATCCTAGGTTTTTGTTTCATCACACAGTATTCTTCTCAACTAATTTGCTGAACCTTGACAATGTATACGTGTTGTATTATATGTAGAGCTTTATATGAATCTTAGTTTTATTGTAGTGGAGTTTGTTTTAATCTTGAAATGTTGATTGCCCTTACTTTGTAGAGATTTAATTATATGAAGTTAGTTATTTTTATTATATTGTAGGATGTTTTCTCCCAAATAACAATTGACTTTCGAGAGCCCATAATCCAAGTAGTGATCATGTTGATTTATGGCTATTCAAATAGTTGAAATGCTCCACAAATTGCAGTTATCTTTACAAAGCAGACATAAATTAAGCAGATAAAGGTCATTGTTCCTATATATTTTCCAGTTTGACCGTACTCGCGGGAATCATATCTTTCTCCTTCCTCCAAACCAAAACAAAAAACTTTTGCTTCTCATAATGAATAACTGTCATACATTTCGTGGCATAATCTAAAAACTTATGATGATCCAAATTCAACTGAATATTGATGTATCTATATCCTGTGCAAAATTTCCACCATCATTAGCAGCAAAGCCAAGGATATTTTTTAATCGGGTGATCAGTAAGTTTTGGTGCTCAGATATTTATTAACTCGATTCCAGATTTTTCGGGTCTGGTCTAAGTTGGGTTGATTATTTCCATTACCCTTTCAATTGAGTTTTGTTGTTTTTATCTAGTGACACGTGATGTTTTGTTTGGTCGGATCAAGTTCCATAACCAATACTAACTTGCATATGAAATATATATATATATATATAGAACGTACATGACTAACATAGAGAACTAAGGCCAGATAAAACCTGATGGCACTTTTATTGTACCACTTAAAATCCATGATAGTAACTGTTTTATTAAGCCAATTCAGAACCTGTGTATTAAAAAACACTTGCGAGAATCAAGAAAACAACATAGATACACACAATTTGTAGAGTTTAGTTAATTTATCATATGTTTATAAATTACTTAAGGTTTTGTCCAAAATGCTATAGCATATGATCCATAAATGAATATTTGTTAAAAATGCGGGCATTGTTAGAAAAGATTGTTTTAATTAGATCTAATTCAACTTCACATAATCCACCCATTTGTAAAAGGTTGCTTCAAAGTATAAACAAATATATAACACGACAATTTCAAAGTTTAGTGTAACCTTTTACCGGGATTGCATTAGATTCTTTTTATTAGTGTTCAATACTGTAATCACGCTTTTACAAAACTAGTTTAGGGTTAATTAATAATTTTTGATAGTGCTCTTTATCAAGCTCTAACTTAAGCTAATTTCTCTTGTGTTCTTCCCATTCCTGGCTGGTAAATTAGATCAAGTTCTAACAACCGAACCTAATACGGTAATACCTATTTCACTTAACACCTACCACTAGTCTCAATATCACGGACGACCCACTACCATTGCTCCAATAACCGCTTTCAACGAATGTCACACCACTGTTCCCCATGCCCAGCTCTACAAAGTTTCGTATCAGTTATACATACAAGTATTTCAACTTTATGTGGGTATTACGTGACTCAAATAGCTTGGGTAGTGAAGAAACACGGATCTAATCCTAGTTAGGATTTGGTCTATATTTTCACCAGGTATGGGTTAATGGATAAACAAGGCTAAAATGAGTAGAATCAAGTTAGATCCAGATCTGATCCTGCGTGAGCTCATTACGGGAAAAGCAAGATTGGGGGTCTTCACGTAACCACCATCCGGCCTCCGGCGTAAGTTAGATCCAGATCTGATCCTGCGTGAGCTCATTACGGGAAGGGCAAGATGGGGGGTCTTCACGTAACCACCATCCGGCCTCCGGCGTGAGAATAAGTA
Source organism: Bidens hawaiensis (assembly GCF_021521415.1). Classification (NCBI taxonomy): domain Eukaryota; kingdom Viridiplantae; phylum Streptophyta; class Magnoliopsida; order Asterales; family Asteraceae; genus Bidens; species Bidens hawaiensis. Next base: position 238,330 of record NW_027492828.1, read on the forward strand.
TTGTTCTTATAGAGAGAGAAAGTACAACATGATTGATGTAATATGGAAAGTGTGAATCCCTCCCTTATGATGGTAAGTTCGGTATTTATAGTCAGCGGGGAGGGAAGGTGATTGGTAGAGTTGTCACTATCTGAAAGATGTTTCTTTATACCTGAATGGACACGTGGTTGTTTTTGATAGAAGGTGACTGCTAGCCATGTGCATGGGCGTAACACAATATCTAGCTGGCTTCTCTTAATTGGTTGTGCTATCACGTGCTCTCTATAAGGAGGTAAACGTTGCTATCAGAGAATATTTCCACCAATTTTTTAGAAGGGAGTTAGTTGTAACTGCATTTCTTTTATACAAGTGAAGTCATCTGTTATATCCCTCTGCATGCCAAAGGCTTCTGCATCTGTGGGTGGCTTCCGTTCTTCACTAGAAGGATACTTTGAACTTTTGTCTTTGATTTATAATTCTCACGGATTATGTCGATAACCCACGAGTGTTATAAAATGACCCACTGGTGATTTTTATGAGTATATTGGGTGACCCGTGAATGTTATTTAATGGATTATTGAGTATTTTTACTACCCTACCTCTATAGATAGCAACTAACATATACTTTGTTTTGTTTGTCTAAACCATAGAAACACAAACTTAGTTACCGGTTCTATAAAATAATGATTTTGGTTTACGATATTTCCTATTGTTAAAACATATCTTATTTCACATTTGAAACATCCTTATCATAAATATTACAAATTATGATAGGGCGTAAATTATCCCAAAAACAATAATTGACTGTTCATTACAATACAAAAGTATTACTAGTAGGTGAGATGGTTACATTTTGTTTTCTAGTAACCCAATTTATTTATTAACTTTTTTTTTTTTGAAAATGACTAAAATGGACAAATTGACTAACCACATTTCTTGAATAACCATCAATTCTATAAATATCCAAACCGGTCATTTCAAGAACGGCCAGACCAACAATTTAAAATTTGTCATCCGACAAGTTATGAAACCAATAAGATATTGACACGTGTCCTCAAAACAACAGATCTGCCATACGACAAATCTTGACGCGCGTCCTCAACAGGGGCGGACCCACATAGGTCCGATCGGAGTCCCGGGACATCGATGTTTTTTAAAAATTACTTAGAGACGGTATATTAAATTTTGTAAGGACCCCATAAAAATTAATACTTGGAACCCATACTATTAAGATTGAACTGGTACAGTGGAAAGTCCATTGTTTTACTTGTGAGAGGTTGTAGGTTCAAGCCCCACCATACTCCTTTTTTGTTGTTTTTTTAATATCCTAGTCTTAGTTATTCAATTAGGGTATTTGTGCTTTTTGTTAGTTTCTCTCATATAGTCATTATCACCATGCAACATATATAATGTTAACATGGATTTTGCATATTCTTTTATTATTTACCTTGTGTATGTATATTATAATTAATCATTTATTTGTGTTAGAGTTATTTTTTCATGTTTTGGTCAATTATGTAAGACCATATATATAGATTATGTTCATGTTTTTCGGGTATGAATTAAAAGTGTATGTTTCATCTAGTTTGTAATTTAGATTCTTTCTACTTACTCGTTTCCAATGACACCATAGTTCCGTGTTTTATTGTGTTCCTCGCCTCGACCCGACCCGAATAACGACCGACCCGAAAAATTTTGAAACCGGAAAAATTGGGACCCCATTGACAAAAAATCCTGGGTCCGCCACTGGTCCTCAAATAAGATTAACAAAGTATGCACCAAAATGGTAAATATTTTTCAAACTACGTCAAATTGATAAACATTTTTTCCATCTACATTCATTTGAGAAAAAACTCGAATAAGCTATTTGAAAAAAACAAAATTAAATTTGACGAACTTTTTTAATGATTACGTATGTAATTAACAAATATGTGAGTATATTAGGAATTAGAGGTGTGAGAGAATACTATTTGTCAATTTAATTTATTATGTTTATTCATTGGGATTGTTTTGTTTGTCTATCGTTAATAGTGTATTCTATTGAATTCTCATTCTGTGTGTAATTAACAAATAGGTGAGTATATTAGGAATTAGAGGTGTGAGAATATTATTTGTCAATTCTACTTATTATGTTTCATTGGGATTGTTTTGTTTGTTTATCGTTGTTCTGTATTCTATTGAATTATCATTCTGTAGCTGTTGTGCAACTCCTTATTTATGTAGAAGCCATAAATGTTTTACACATTTTTGTCATGATGTTCCTAAATTGTTCAAAATCTTCTAAAGATTTCCGTCAACAGACTGTAAAAGATAGAGTAACTTTTGTGGGTTATTTCGTTTGAAACTTTTCATCTAGATTTTCATTTAGGATTTCTAAATAAAATAATTTTTAAATGAATAACAATCTAATTATACTATTAAAAGAAGACATATTACCAATATATGACATTCATCTAGCCTCGTCAAGTATACAAGTTTTCATTTTTACAATTTTCACTTCATTTTTTATTTTGGTTTAATTAAAATTGTTCTATTTTTTACAGTTTTGAACCAACATGATAAAATGAAAAATATGTTGGTAAGAATATCGAACTCACTACTTTGCTTTTAAAATATTTGTGGCTTACCAACTCAACTAAGATGAATTGATGCTAAACATTCTCTTTCCCTTAATAGGTTTAAATTCACAATCTTTCATTTTGATTCTTTTAAAATACAAATACAAATGATTCTTACTATGTATATTTTAGAATATGTTACTTGACAATATCATTTCATTTAAAAAATAATTAGAAAATCTTTAATTCCATCGAATTCTCCATGTTTATCATGCTTTCATATTTAATTCGATTTAACCAATTAATGTCGAAATTGTAAGTATGAATAACATTCTGTTTCGTTTAGTTTTGTGTTCGCTTGCTGTTTTCTATTTTCAATATTTTTCATATGTGTGTTACACGATACACTAAGCCGAGCTTATTTTATACTAAACGTTCATCACATGATCAATATAACCATTTGAACAAAATAATGAAAAATGGCAAAAGGAAATATGCAATTGCCACATATTTTTATTAGGTTAATATTTGTTTGAAATTTCAACTCTTTTAAGACTTAAGATGGCGTCAAATTTTAAATGGGCTTTAATTTGGACTTAATTGTTAAGTGTTGTTTAAAAATGGACTTACGTATTTAGTTGTTTATAATGGAATTATTTGTTAATTATTTTATAATAGGTTTATACAATTATATTTGTAAATTTTTTAATTTAAAACTTAAATTATATTTCTTGAGGTTGGTGTTAAAGTTTTATGAGAGTCAATGTCAAATTTTCATAGGATCGGTTTAGATTAGTTCGTTTATATAGTATTTTGAAAAAGTTTTTGAGGCATGGGCGACCCCCATGTCAACCACATGTATACGCCCTTGGCAATATAAAGCGTAGTGGGAGATTTTTGACAATCGGTCGTAGATTCCCTGGATTGGCCGGGAACCTAGTCCTTGCTTCTTGTGACAACAGAAGAGAAGGAATTTCCTTCTTGTCCAATACCAACTATGATTGGGGTATGTTCAAAAAGAAATCATAAAAAATGCGAAACTAGGGAACCATTAATATCACATGTAAAAAACTCATAAAAAACGTTGTTGGAATGTTTTCTACATTTTATAAAACGACTTCAAAAAGATTTATAAGAACATGATTCTCCGTTCGCCACATTTTTTATGTATCCCTTTAAATATCCTCATATTGCAAAAACACTTTAAGACCACAACATTAAAAGGCTAATAAGACCACAACATTAAAAGCGTATTAAGTAAAAAATAAAATAAATGTTTGCATAAACATTCAAGGTTAATCATCCTTAAGCCATCATCTCCCTGCGATGCTGGAGGATAAAAGTTTTAATTTGTTTGAAATAAACAGCGCAGGGAAGGTTTGACCATAGTGTGCCTTCGGGCTGTGTGTTTCCCCTGAAATTGGTGGTAGCCCGTGTCACTAGTGTTGTTTACAATAGCGGATGTGGGTGCCTTTTACCAATGGGTATATCTAATAGAGTAATAATAAAATAATAAAAATGGAAAGATAAGTAGGCTAATTAGATGGAATTAATTATGGACTAAAAAGGAAATATGAGCATTAGGTCCATGGGCTTAAGGGAGTATAAATACCCCTTAAACCCTAATTATTTCCATTTCCATCCATTCTACACCTTAGCCTACACCATCAAAACACACTTAAGCCAAACACTCTCTACACCACCAATCCATATTTATAATTTCAGACAATATCAAAGAAAGATCAAGTTTGTTTATTATCTACAATAAAAAGAGATCACCAAAGCTTAACTATGACAAACGTTAAGCCTAAAATATCGGTCCGTTTAAGGTACGTATTATCCTAAAGATCGTTCATTTGATATTGGTTTCTATGAAAAATCGTAGAACCTTAGATCGGGGTCTTAGGCTTAATAAAAATATAAACTTGACGTTAAAATGTGAACGTTATGGGTTGGATTCATTCAACTCATTAGTTAAGTTCAGCTCGTTTAGTATTCTAGATCTAGCTAAACCGGGTATTAAAATCGATAAAGGTTAAACCTTTATATAAAAAACGGGTTAGATCTTGATGATATACTAATAATGAGAGTAATACAGACAAGAAAAATAGCCATGTTAATAAAAATAATGATAATGATCATCAGCAGTTACGAGAGAAAAGAAAGAAATGAAAGGGAGAGAAAAGCATCAGACATGGGTTCTCGGCCTAGAGTTCTCGGTCACAAGTTCTCTGTCTAGAGTTCTTGGTCACAAGTTCTCTGATTGGAGTTCTCGGTTATGGGTTCTCGGTTCCCTTGAGTTCTCGGTTCCCATTGAGTTCTCAGTTCTTCTTAGTCCTCTGCTGAGTTCTTGGCTACTTAGTTTTCTATTTTGGCTTTGGGTCTGGTTCCATTTGGGCCCAGATGCCATTATTGACTATTAGGCCTGATCTAACTAAGTCCACGAGTTTACTAAGCCCATATCCTAATTTAAAACAAAGCTAGCCCATCAGTATAAACTAAACGAACGAGCCTAACTTAGTAAGTACGTTGGTTAACTAAATACCAACTTAATTAATTATACGTTTACTTAACAAATATATATATTATATATATATATATATATAACAGTTAGCCGTGCACAATTAAAGAAATTGATTACTGTTGCCTCCGAGCGTAACCGGATCCAGGTGAGTTGCTAGCCCCATCTCCTTGTCATGTTTTCGGGGTTGTGTGCATACTCGATGTGAATAGTTAATATAATTACCTTAAGTGGTAAGTGTATGCAGGGCAGATCTAGGTAATCAGGTACAGTTTCACGGGAACCCACTGAGTTTGGGATTTTATATAGAATGTCTATACAAAATATGATAGTGAACCCATATATAAATTGTGAGTGAACTCATAAACAAAGTTTTCATCATGGCCTAGTGGTAGGCACCCTGCTTTGTTACATTGAGAACCCAGGTTCAATTCCCATTGTCAGTAGTTTTTTTATTATAACTGGGTAATTGTGTTTGTATCTTGCTTGCTAACTCCAATCATTTTATTAGCTAAATATGTTTTTTTATAAGTGGGTAATTGTGTTTGTATCTTGCTTGCTAACTTCAAAAGCTATGACTGTACATGGCATTCATGTTACTAGCTAAAATATTTTTATTAGCTAAACTATGTTTACTCTATGTGACTCTTGTCAACTAAAATCAACCCAATTTGAATAATTACTATATGTATATATGTAGTAGCAACTTAGCTAGCATGCAATTATATGAATCGTGTGATTGTTATGTATTACATGTTATAAGAAAGAGAGATAGGCTAGCATTTCTAAAGAACGTTTTGTAATTATTTTGAGGAATCAAAGGTGATCTTTAGTAAAATCTCAATCTTGGTACACCGAACCAATCCGATCCATCCAACCGACCTGAACCATCGAAATGATCCGAACTATCGGAACGGACCGAACCGACAAACCGACCTGAACAGTGAACCCACTTGACAATTCCTAAATCCGCCACTGAGTGTATGATATGTGATTGTCATATGTATGGTGTATGTATGATATGTGATTGTCTTATATATGATGTATGTACGATATATGAATGCTATAGAAAGTATTGAGAGTATGTATGGAAGTTTATACATATAAATATAAAGAAAGGTATGGCATGGTTGCATGGAATAAAAGAATCAGACCCTAATAATACATGTGAGGATAGGGACCAGACCCTAATAATATATGTGATGATAGGGACCAGACCCTAATAATATCTGTGAGGATAGGGACCACACCCTTATAATATCTGTGATGTTAGGGACCAGACCCTTACAATATCTGTGAGGTTATAGGGTGGAAGGCTCTTTAAAATGGAACGATAGTTATGTATGTATCATGAAAGTAAAGAAAGTATGAAAGAATGAGCGTATGAATGTATGTATGAAAGTAAGGTGAACAGGTTAAGTATATAAGATGTACATACCTTTGGGTATGTATACAAGTATGTGAACGTATTGTATGTTGCTTGATTAACTAGAACTCACTCAGCATAGCTGACTTTTAGTATGCATGCAGGTGAGTAAGATGAGACAGCTGACTTGAGGCGGGGCACATGGCAGAAGAATAAAGAAGCTGGCATCTGAAGACTTAATTTTATGATGTGTAAACTTAAGACATGTTTTATATGGTTTAAATTTTAAGACTTATGTAATGAATGGTTGTCTTTTATTTATTCCGCAAAAAGTTTTAATTAACTTTGATATTTAGAACCGTGCTTATGTGTAAATCCAACACCAATGTAGGCACCGGGATCGGGGCCTTACAATAAGATCCCCAAAAGGTTTAAAAACCAAAAAATGGGGAGTGACTACTCACCTTGAGATTAAGTGAGCTAATATGATTATAAGAATAAAATAAGTGAGCTAACTAATCCAACATAAAAACGGCCTATAAATTTAACATTTGAAAATATCATTAAAACGAAAAGAATCAAACTAGAATCATACTGATATTCATTACAGTTCTCAACTATGACAAAAAACGAGATTTAAGTGAGTTGTTGAGAGTCAAAATCCGAACAGTGAATCTGGGTTCGGGCTTTGGTCCGAAACATGTAAAACATAAAGACAAATCTAAAACTCTTCAAGAAAGAAAGCTATTTTTCGATCAGAAAGTATAGTAACTGAAAATCCTCAATTTTAATATTTAAAATCCCTAAACGGTTCAAACGAAATTGAACCATTAAGCCGCCTCAATCGATGAAATTGATTGAGAGATTTTGTTTAAAATGAAAAATCAAACAGCTTTCATGCTTTACAGTTACTCGGAATCCTAATGGAATTGGCAGAAACGAGAAGTGCAAGACTTTGACTTATACGAATCAAACTTCAATAACTTGGATAATTAACAAGATAGACGGGAACTAATAGAGAATTGGGGTGGATTAAACAATTATTAGCCGCTAGGGGTCGGTTATAAGGTTTGATTGAGCTTGAATGGGAAGAAATAGTCATAAATGTGTATTAGTTGTAATATGCTCAAAAATGGAAGAAAATCAAGAAGTTAACAAAATAACTCATTCTTGTTTTTACTCCATAGAATCGATGGAATTTGGTTAGACATGATGCCAAGAAATATACCAATCATTCTATAAGGAAGGTACACAAAATCAAGTTACCAAAATAAGCGAAAACAACAAAAATGAAAATAAATGACTTTGCTGGTCTGCAGGTTGGCATAGCGCGCTGGACTTTTAAAAAGTCCAACACCATGCTCTACTAGAAAAGTTTTACAAATAGTTTGGGAAATATCACTTTTAGCCCCTAGACTTGTTCAAATGCTTTTGTTGACTCCAAAATACCTAGAGTTTGTAACTTTGTTAAAATAATAAATTAACAATTCTTAACATAAAACATAAAAAAAAATGAAAGCCAAAGTTTTAAACAGGTCATATTTTTTTGGGTTTGGGAAATAGCATATGTTACACTAGTGTGCATACGTGTACGTCTCAGGTAAGTTATCAATTTGTTGTATTTAAAAGTATTCAGTCTATGAGTTAGTAGTATAGACCCTCTATACGGGTACCGGTAAGGCCCCTTGTACATGCACGATGTTCGATAGCACCTTTAAGGTGTATGTTGCTAACTGCATTTACATATGTCAGGATAGAGAAGTTGAAATATTAATTTATTTGCTTTCAACATGGTTAACTATGTTTATGTTTGTGCTTCGGCACGCCGGATGTTATTGTATGTCATAATAGATGTCAGATAGTGTAAAGTTAGAACTCACTCACCGTATAGCTGACTTACGTATTCACTTCACGTTAGTAGATTCAGGCAGGAAGGAATAAAGATTGTTGGAGCACTGCAGGTTATCTGGGCAGCTAGTGGTATCCAAATAGTTTAGTTTTTGATATATGTTGATTGATCAGTTACTTGTTTTGACAATTATAACACCTTGTTATGTTTTAATTCCAATGCTTTGTGTTATATTTAAAGTTTAAGAACTGGATGCGTGTGTAAACCCAATTTTTTAGACTCCCTGAGGTTCAGGCCGTTTTATAGATGAACCCCCCCCCCCCCCAAAAAAAAAAACACACACACCAATTTTGGTTCATTTGGATAACTTAGAATATTTTTTAGTTGTCTCCGTATGATTATGTCACAGCCCCCGACACCTATACCCCGGGATGGGGAGCCGTGAACATTGATTGGTGGTATCGGTGTTTATTAAATTATTTTGCAGCGGAAAATTTCATCAGAACCGTAGTTAGGAAAAATGATCAGAGTTATAAAAACACCATGATTATTATATTGATAAACCGGGAATTTAATCCCTTTTGATACAAACATAAGTTTTATAGGGTACCCTAATTTACAAAACACGTTTCTTTATTCTGGTGACAAGCCACTTATTTAAGCTGGAAGCCCGCATGCATCATTCTTTTGTCTTTATCAAGTCACCTGAAACATGTTTAAATATTTGATCAGCAAGAAATACTGGTGAGTACATTCATTTTGTAAATGACCCATTTTACAATTACAGCATTAAGATGTTTTTACATCTGCCTGCTTACAAATTATCGAAAGGTACTTGTAACTCGACCGTATCTATGACTGTGGTCATATTACTTATTGGCTAACACTTGTCCAATAAGTAACGTGTAATAGCCCAGTAGGCAAGCCTTGTATACAAAACCCCACAATACCAGTAGTAACCATCCCGTAAGTCTACAGAGACTTAATCACTGTAATGTATTTAAAATACTTTTAAAAATATATTTGAAACATTTAAACCATCTGCCATGAGTTTTATAGGTTTTGAAATTATCATGGCAGTGTCGGAAAAACAGTTGTCTCGCGCAAATGTGAGTGGTACAAAAACTCGAATGTCTCACCTTGCAGGTTTACAATTAAAGAAAACCTCCTGGTATTAAGCACCTAGGATAAACACAATGTAGTATCACTAGATTAGTATAAAACCAACAATCATAACGATAATCACGAGAGTAGAAACTTTACACGATGGCACAATGTCATACCTTAACAGGCAGAGCTTTCGGATTCGTGTATATTTCTTTCGATCGGATAGGGTATCGTTACGACTCGGGTATTATACCGTTAATATGTATTAATATGTGTGTGAAAATTCAGAGAGAAAGAAGAGGTATGAGCAAGGAATGAACGTCCCATTCTCAACCTATTTATAGTAGGTTTTGGACCCCATCGCGGTACGCGATTACCATAAATAGAAAGCCGTCGCGTACCGCGAAGCATCTATAGCTTCGCTGAGTCAGCCACGCCACGTAGGCGGGCTACGTATCTACTGCGTTTTTTATTTTATTTCTCTTAATTCCCAACAAAAATACTAAGGGGGCCTTAATGCGGCTCGCGGCGATGCGAGCGTGCAAAGTGCGCCATCAAACGCCACATTGCGCCCGTGTGCGTTCTTCGCACCCTCTGCTAGGACCACTGGGCGTGATATGTCTTATAAGAACATTAACATAGAAATTTTCTTTCTTATAAAGAGCTCACTAGTTTGTTAATCTAGCAATGTGGGACAAGATTCTACAAACCTATTTATACTATGGTGGTTCCTTCTCCATTTCTTTCCTCCACCAATGTGAGATGGAATTTCCTTCTTCCATTTCCTTACTTCTTCCTTTTATTTAATTTTTTTGGTTTGTTATAGATTAGTTGAAAATTTTGGATTATTTGTTTATTTTGGATTGTCCCCCGTCTCCCTTATAAAATAAAAATCACAATATGTATCAACCGTTTTCTTTGTTAAAGTTAGGTCTCAAATTAATACAGGTTATCAGATTCAATAATCTCAACTTTCATTTGTTGTGTAGGATCACTCTCAATTAACTAAATGTTTATCATTAATCTCTAACTTTCAACTAATTAATTAATATTAAAAGTTTATTGCTTTTTGAATTGTTATTTAGAAAAAGCAAGCACACATTATAATAGATTAAAAAGATAAAGATGTGATGGTGCTAGTTGAAAAGATACAAGACAAAAAGGATAGGGAAACAAACAGTGCCAAGTGAATATGAGAGCTTACTGTACCTATATCAGTTTGTGAAAACAAAGGTGCATTTTTCTTGAAAAAGCAAATTTGTGTATGTGGTAGTTGTTTGTGAGGACCAGGACCCCCATTGTACTAACCCTCATCTCTGGAGGGTAGCAACCATTTCTTTTTCTTTCTTGTCCCACCCTCTAACCCTACCCCTAGCAAGTCCCCCCCCCCCTTCCTTCCTCTCTCAATATCTTGTTATAAGTACCTGTATCACTCATTGGGAAATGGGGTGAAAATTGCTGATTGATCTACTGTCAATTAACTCTGATAAACACACACAAACTCGTTTTCTTTTGGTTACAAACACAAAGAAAGTACATAATGTGCTACTGATGACACTCACTTGTTCACCTTTTACGTATGCCCTAATGAACAATCAATCATCAGATTGTGGTCAGATGAGTATATCACAAAACCCTGAAACAAGAACCGTTAAAAGGAGCCGTGATTCAAGCACTAAACATCCAGTGTACCGCGGTGTACGAATGCGAAGTTGGGGCAAATGGGTGTCCGAAATCCGTGAGCCTAGGAAAAAATCGCGCATATGGCTTGGTACTTTCCCTAAGCCCGAAATGGCGGCTCGAGCACATGATGTGGCTGCGGTTTGTATCAAAGGCAGCTCCGCAATTCTTAATTTCCCCGAACTTGTGGGATCGTTTCCTCGGCCTGCTTCGTGTTCTCCTAGAGACGTTCAAGCCGCGGCTGCTAAAGCCGCGGCTATGACAGAATTCGACTCCCCATCTTCATGTATAGAAACCACTTCTGAAGATCTTGATGAGATAATTGAGCTTCCGGTTTTGGGAACTAGTTTTGAGTCGCTAGAGTTAAATAACGATTTCGTGTACAATGATTCGGTCGTGGACGGGTGGTTATATCCGCCTCCGGTGATGAATAACAGTGATGATCAAGAACATGTGAATAATACCGGATTTGAATCTTTATGGTGGAACTACTAGTCTAGTGTTGTGTTATGTTTTTTGGTTTCTTAATTACTTTTGCTTTTTATTGTTTTCACTTTGGCCCTTTTTTATTTTTTCATTCAAGGGTTACATTTGTTGGGAAAGGTTAATCTACAAATGAAATTAACTTGCTAAACGTGAGAATCAAGTAGAGTAATTATATATACAAGTAGAGTAATTATGTAATTATATCATAATGTAATATTTGATTCTCACGTTTAACACATTAATTTTATTTGTAGTTGATCCAAACCCCACATTTATTTGTGTTTGTTTTGTGCACTCATCCATGACCTCTTATTGAATGTGTAAATACCAATAAATTCTTTCTCTAGCTCTCTCTCTCAATGTCTCTAACATATCAATGTGACTCTGTGGTTGTAAAGCCAAATGTGGTGGACCTCGAATCATTTACTGAAAATATCTTGAATTGCATGAAGTACAAGCTGACTAAGCATTCCTAGATGGTTCTTAATTGGTTGAACCTCCTAGCTCCACATCATTTGTTTGCATTATTAAACTCTATCTAAACCTTCTTATTTGTTTTCTTCTCCTTTATCTAATATTAAACTCGTAATGATAATTGGTAAATGAATAAATCGGTTGGAAGTTTATGTATGCTTATATTTTGAATCTATATCATGTTTTCGAGGTGTTTGTTTAGATCGAAAACTTTACGAGACCCACACCTCTCGGTACTTTGTTAACTGGTAACCAACGAGTCACGTAAATCATTGTTTACAGTCTATGTTGAGAAGTGACGTTCAAAAAATAATGGTAGTTAGTAAGCCATTTGACAACTATACTAGAACATGGAAGATTTGGTATAAGGTGACTTACATGTGTTTAAATTAATAGGTATAATTAAATATTTAACCCACATATATATATATATATATATATATATTAGACAGATGCTCCGCGCGATGCAGCGGGAAATACAAACCTTGATAATCACGTAATAGATTTATGGGCGTTCACTGTTCCGTTTGAAATCGTGAAACCGTTTATTGGTATAGATAGATTAATAATTCTTATTTTAAACTTAATTTAGTATCGAAGTACAAACGAAACCGGAACCTAAACATTGCTAATGGTTTGGTTTTGTTGAGTTAAATTTTCAACGGCCCGGTTTTAATTTTCGACGACAAAAGCGTTACTAACAGCTTGGTTCACGGTTTAATTTAAACCATCAAAACCGAACCACAAACAAATATACGTAAAATGTTATTTTTAACTGAAAAAAAACTATGATAATATCATACTCAAATTAAAGAGAATTAAATGCTCGTTTTTATGGTGCAATTTAAAAAAAATATTAATGCACGAAAAAGTTATGATCGTATAAAAATCGCGGAGGAATTTGGGTTAAAAGTGAAAATATAAAGAATATATGCATAAAAGATGAAGGATCAAAGTTGTAACTATTATTTAATTTTACAAAAAATTATTAAAGTTAAGGGGTAAATGTTGTAAATATTTTGGAAAAATATAGAATGCACGTGAGTTTTTATGCTAGAAAGACTATTTTGTTTTTAGATTTGTACCATATGCTTGAAATTTTGTAAAGTACTTAAAATCACCGTCTTAATTTGCCCTTCATTGCTACATTATATATAGTATAGATAAGTAGATTGCGTATCATATATTATATTTATAGAGGTGCATGTTAACTGTTCGATCGTTTCTATTTTGAAGTAAAAGCAAGTATTATGTAAATTAAATATAACTATATTAACTTTTATCCCTCATATTACGAGAGTTATTTTACATTATTTGTTTATAATATTTATATATATTTTTGGGGTTTAATTATATTTATTGTAAGGAATTTAAGAATATAATTAGGGCTGAATGATGAAAGAGTTTCACAAATAAATGAGATATATAACCCGGTTTAAAAGTTATCTGGGTTTGGTGAGACCCATGACCCGTTTATTTTTTTACTGTAAAATTAATTCTTAATTATAAATAATTCATTTTAAAAAAAAATCGGATATTAATTTTTAGTATATCCCTATTTTATAGCTCATATCAAAGATTTGGATAGATTAATTTTTAATTTAATGAGATGTTATAATCCGTTTGAGACACATAACAGTTAATTCAGATCAAATGCATGAGAAAACTACATTTACAAATAAGGTAATCTTGTGACTTGAGAGGATGTGAGAACCAACCGGTGAGTTTATATGTATATATATATAAGGGTTCAAATAAAAAGAAGTTGTTTCCTACGAATGGTAAGAACCAATATAATTTTAACATTTGGCATTAAAACCTATGGTGAAAGAATAATTCTAGGAAACTATGTCGGTTATAATGGTGAAAAAGTAATTCTAGGAAACTATGACGTTTTTTTTGGTAATTTTAAATCTCAACTATTGATTGATATGATCCAATGGCTAAGATTTATTCTTAGTCTTTCTAGGAACTAATTATTTTTAGAATAACCCTCCCATATATATATATATATATATATATATATATATATATATATATGGGATGGAACATGCGAGAATTGATTTTATAGCGAGAAGTGCGAGAAGTCGATCTCAACCATTGATTATCTTCTAGTTGTTAAAAACATTAATTCCACTAATTACTTCTCAATAATTCTCCATATTAAATATTGTAGAAAGTTACAAATCTTAGAAAAGATAAATTGACTTTTACATAAAATATCATCTAAATTAATTTTAATGAAATATAATTGAGAGAAAATTATTTTCATTCATGGTTTCATAAGATTTATTTGAATTTTGTTTGACGTACCTACATATGAAAATAAATGTATATGTAGATGAATTGTTATTAATTGATCACGTACACAAGTAACACAATAATCTACATATAGCTTATGTTTAATTATACAAATTGTTAGTTATTTTTATTTTATCAAAATGTAACTCGTATTACAAACACAACTTATGTTCACCTACACAAATTTTGTTTATTTTGTTTTCACCAACACACAACTTATAACGTTTATATAATTATATTTATAAAATTGTCATTGTATTTTTTGTTAGGGTTAGTCTCAAAATCTCATAGGGGTCGTCTCGAAATTATACAGGGTATGGCTTTAAAGTTTTACAGGGGTCGGTGCCAAAATTTTACAGGGGTCGGTCGAGAATTTTTCGATATATTAACACTAATTTTTTTTTTCACAGGGGACGGGGGACACTCCTCACTTATGAGTGGCTACGCCCCTGGAGGCAATGGTAATGGTATGAGTGGTGGTGGTTTGGTGACGGTGGTGTCAAGAAAATAGTATGAAAAGATAATATAATGCAAAAGAGGAAAAAAAATGAGGTGTGTCGATAATAATTTTGATATGTTTAAACATCTAAACACCGTTTTTTTTATTCTCACACTTTCATTCCACTATCAAACACTTCCTCATTTTCAAACCAATACGAGTAGATATTTTTCACGTAGGGCAAAATTAAATAATGTTCAATTATGCAGCTACACCAATAATTTAACATAAACTTGATGTATATATTGTCTTTTGCTGAAAATTATATTAAAAATAGTTTTATTTTTAAAAATGATATGATTCGTTTGTCTTTATAGGAGAAAATGGCATGGAATACTTGCTTGCGCTTGTCAAAGTCACGAAATGGAGAAATTTTAATTTAATATTTGTCTAGTCTCTTGGGTTTAATTAAAAGTGTGTTAACACTTACAATTTACTCTATAAAATTTACTGAAAAAATCACATATACAAATCAGGGGCGTTTGGGATGGAAAGACAGGAAGGTCGACCGACCTTAGCCCTATCATTCGGAAGCCCAAAAATTTTAACTTTTTTACATATCCATATTAATTTTAAAAAAATTTATATTAGGCCCAAATTATCAACTTTATAGCCCAATTATCATCGTATCATTTACTTTTTTTATATGAGCTATCGAATATATCTTATTTAAAACCTGAATTTATACTCGGCCTAAAACTTTTTAATGATTCTCGGAAATGTACGACCGTTTATAAGAATTCTTTGTTTTGTTTTTCAGAAATTTCATATACATGTTTGATAAGTCTTGTGGTAATTTAACTTATACATCAATTGGTATCGTATTTATGTGATGGTGTAATAGATGTTCCATCTCTTTGCGTACTTAATTATGTCAATACCATTGTCGTATCGCGGCAACGTCTGCTAGTATTAGGACAATTGGTGATAATTGGTGATCCACCCAATTAGTGTGGAGTTTTAACCAATTTCAACATTATCTTATGTGTTCAAATTCGAGGCACATGCATGCCTTCCAACAATTAAGTTTTGTACGTTTCTAATTCTAAATGTATTAGTACCCAAAAAAAAAGTGTACATATGATTAATGTTTGTTTTTAACTATGCAAACCTATTGTCTGAAAACCCAAGATACCCATCAGTATCTTGTTAAGGAACGGGATCAGATAAATCACGAGTTGGCATGTTGGCTTTCAACAAATTATGATACAAAAACCAATGAAATCTGATTTGAGTCGGAGACATTTAGCGAGTTACTAGCTAGTACAATGTGCACATAAGTTTGAAGGTTAATTATGATTAAATGACTTATAGTTGTAGTGAAGAGAACTGATTAGGTTAGTTGTATATGCCGAACACTAGTATATTATTTAATAAATAAACTTTGTTGGTTCATTTCAATTAAATAAATGATTTATATGCATTATTTTTTTTCGTTGTGGTGGAGTGATGAGTGCTTCAAATGGTATTAAAACAATCTGTATGTCCAGAATAATTTGCCAACTAAAGCTATCATTGATATTTCCAATAGTTGTTTGGTTAGACTTATCAATCATCCAAACATTATAAATTCCTTCTTAAAAATATGGCTGATTCTTTATTTCAAAGGTCGGTATTATTGTTACTTATTCAACCTTGTATAAGGCACTCTCTGCAACATAGAAAGTACATCTCTGGAATATGTTATTGTAATGTTACATGATATTAATTAATAAAGAAAATCAAACAAATTAATAAAATTTTTACGAAAAAAAATAATCACACTATTTTAAGTTACTAACATGATTTATTGGTGTAAATTGTAGTATGTTGGCCCAAACATCATATCAAACGAACTTATCAAACAAACAAACACGAGGTATTAGGGTGACAACCCTCGACTCTTTTCATATAACCGAACGAACTTAACAAAAGAACATAACTTCACGAACATACAAAGAGAAGAAACCGCTCTTGACTCTCTCTAGGAGAAACAACTCTATTAATGAAAATAATAATCTAGACCTCTATTTATAAACCTATTTAACTTGCTATCCAAGACAATCACTAAACTTCCTCACCAAAGCAAGACTTTTCCTAAAACTACTACAATTCAATTAACTAAAATAAAACATAACAAATAAAACCATTAACCATATTACTAATTCAAGATTAATCCTTCATAGTAGAGATGACAATTGTTATTTTCAAAAATAATAAATAAATAAAAAAGAAAACATGAAACTATCTTTAAACGGCACACCTATATTACACCAATATGTTTTTCTTATTATACCAATTGTTGTGTCATCTGTTGATTTTAATTTTCTTTTCATTTTTTTAATAAATTACACATATACAAAGTTCTACTGACGCAATACAATGATTGGTCCACTTTGCACAATATGATTGGGCCAAGCATTTCATGTACATTTTTCGCACTCGTTGTCATGCTCAAGACCAACAATTAGCGGGTTTTACAAATGACCAAGTGGGTTTACCGACATGAACCAGCGTAACCGAAATTGACTGAATTCACCTCGAAACATCGCCATGTGCCCGAGACCGATATCGCTCGGGTTTTACCAACGCAATGGATGATGGTCCACTAGGCAACGTGTGACTGGGCAAAGCAACTTACTTTTTTTTGTTTTTCTAAATGATAGTTAAATGGTAATTAATGTCGAATTACCATCGTCACGTCCGAGACCGACAATGCTTGGGTTTTACAAACGATCGGATCTGAACTTGCCTCGACTCACCGACGATGTTGGTTTAGTTATTTTATATGTTAATCTTTTTATATGTTAATTTGACAAAAAACAAATTGGTTTACTTCCAGTACCGTAACAAACCTAGCCAATATTGACTGAATTCGCGTTTGCTCATGGCTGTAACGCTGGGTTTACCGACCAAATTCTGTGGGGTCCCGTTTTATTTATCAGTCTTTTGTATGTATATAAACTATTCACGTTGTATACTAGTTAGCTTGTTGGTTTCTCTACTTGTATGTTTGAGCCCGATGCCTTGTAATGTTGAGTCCATTGGGCTAGGCATGTTCACAAGCCGAGCTGAGCCCGAGCCAAGGCCAGCTCGAGCTCGACTCGAAATTTAATCGAGCTGGCTCAGCTCGAACTCGAAATTTAAATCGAGCTGGAAATTGGAGCTCAAGCTCGGCTCGGTTCTATATCGAGCCAGCTCGGCTTGACTCAATTTGGCTCGAACTGAAAAAAAGAAAAAAAAACTGAAAAACTAACAAACAATCAACATGTTTTAAGATTAAAATTACAAGTCACCAAACATTCAATTCAACAATCCAACAACCTGTTTTAAAAACTTACAAATCACAACATTCAATCCAACAACCTAAACACAATAGATTTCCAATCTAACAAATCTAATAGATAAATGTATCAATCTGTGAAGACGAACTTGGTTACTGGTGTTTTGGTGCAGACGGAAGAGGACAGCGGCGCCGGAGGATAACTTGGTGACTGGTGAGGGTGTGACGGATAGTGCCGTAGGTGGCCAGCGGTGACGGTGACGGAAAGTGTAGCGGCGGACGGAGGTGGTGTGGTAGTGAGGATGATTGGATAGTGGAAGGTAGGGTTAGAGTTAAAGAACGACTGTGTAAAAGTTTGAAAATTAGGGTTAAATAACGTTTATGGATGGTATAAGGTTTATATATTAAAATAAAAAATAATAATAATTTTAATTACAATTATGGGATGAGAATTGAGATAGCGGCTGGTTATTTGGAATTAGGGTTGAATAGGACATGAGAAGAATTATGTTGGACTATTCAATTATAAGTTGTATTGGGTTGGATTATATTAATATGAAATGAAGCCCATGTATCAAGTTATTAGGCCGTATATTTTACATGTGTATATATATGTATATATGTGTGCATATATATATATTAAAGTAAAAAATATAATTCGAGCCTATCGAGCGAGCTCGAGCCGAGCTCAGGGCTAGCTCAGACTCGGCTCGTTTAGAAATCGAGTCGAGCTCGGCTCAGCTCGTTTACAGTCAAGCCAATTTCAAGCGAGCTTTTTTCGAGCGAGCTTCGAGCCTTGAGCTTTTTGAACAACCCTACATTGGGCCGTGTATAATGAAAGAGTGCATGATATGCTCTCACCTATATAAGGTGAAGCATACTCATGTACAACACAACCTTTTGCAAAGCTTATCCTCTTACCAACTCTTCTCTCCTCTCACCTTTTCTACATTGGGTAATAAACCGAACACCAAAAGATCAGAGATCTTGGTTAACCACTAGTGATTTCCGTTAGCTAAGTGGTCCAGGTTGATCCAAGAACTCTAGTTGTTTGTTGTTTGATTCGATATAGGGACCTACTGTTGGTATCAGAGCTTTTGGCTCTACTAGTTGTGGTTCTTGGGTCACAACCTTGGATTTTGGTCTTGTTTGTGTGTTGAAGACGTTTATTCAAGTGTTTAAGTGTGTCTACGGGTTCACTTGTGTGTTAAAAGTGTGTTTGCAAGTTTAAGAAGCTAGTTTGAAGAATTCGGGTTGTTTTGAAGTGTGTTTGAGTATTCTTGTGTTGTTAAAAGTGGTTAGATTCAAGAGTTTGTGTAATTTAGGCCTTAAAATTGGTGGTTTTTAGATCTACAAGTGTTTCAATCGAGTTTCCATAAGTGGATAAAGTGTGAAAAGACGTCCAAAAGTACAATCACTACCTTCCTAAAACAAGATATGATCGAATTACAATTAATTGGAATTGAGTATAAAACCATTTGAATCAAATTAAGAAACCATTCGAATCGAATTAAGAAACCATTTGAATCGAAATTCAAAACCAATCGAAACACCATTTGATTCGATTGAAATCCTATTCGATTCGAATCCTTTTCAATTCGATTCCTTTGTACTTAAAGCGTTTGTCAGAATCTGTTTGGTGAAACTGTTTGATTAAAAATTGATTTTCATGATGTCTACTGAAACTAAGGAGATAAAGAACTTCATTATCTTTAATAATGAGGCGGGACCACCAAAAAAACCTCCTAAGTTGCTTAAGTGAGACAATAACTTTGAAGAATTCAAGTGGCGTTTCAAGAATTACATAAGAATAACTGATTATGCTCTTCTTAGATCAATTGAGATTGGTCCTCACATTCCCACCACTAATACTGCTGATGGACCAGTTCCCAAACCTGTAACGACATATGATGATGATGACAAAAAGATGTTAAGTGACGATCAAAAGGCCTATGGTGTTCTAAGTGTGTGCCTTTCTCTTGAAATTGCTCAAACTTTAAGAGAACACACCTTTGCTAAAGGCCTATGGGGTTCCCTGGTTAACAAGTTTGAAGGGAATACGGAGATGAGAAACAGTAAGAAAGCCATGTTGAAGGGTGAATTCAATATGTTCATCCATGTTATGGAGAAACTGTTGGATCCCTTATCCACAGATTTGAAACATTGATCACCAAGATAAAGAGTGCTGCCATTAATTATGATCAGATTGAAATCAATGACAAGTTGTTGAACTCCTTACCTTACACCTGGAACAGTAGTGTGATCACCATCAAGAGAACAACGAATTTGCATATCACTTCTCTATCTAATTTGACATCCACCATTAAGTCATTTGAAATGGATGGTAAACTCAAATTGGGTAACCATATCAGTTCTCTGAATCATGCTGGAATCTCTACTGGGCCTGGATTCAGCACTGCTCTTCTTAGCCAAGCACATCCCACCATTTATCCAGTTCACGGGGTGAAGATGTTTTCTGCTCAACCAACACAGAACTCTGCATTCAAGAGTACTGCAAGTGCACAAGCATCGTCCAGTTCAAACTTATTTCAAGAAGCAGTTGATAAAGTTGTTGAGCAAAGCACTGAAGGCTCATGGGGTGAAAAATCCTGCAAGTAGTTCATCCTACTCCCCTCCTCAAGTTGATGACTCACAAGTTGCATTATTTCATGCCTTTATGGCAAGTTATGAGGAGTTACTACAAGGAAAGCTTCTTCCTCCTTCATTTTAACAATGAGACATTCCTGAGATCAATAAGAAGGATCTCAAGAAAATGGATTTCAAGTATCGGATGGACATGGTTGTTCATTGTGCACCAAACTTCATGAAGAAGTATGGAAGAAACAGCTTCAGAGATTAGATGGGAATGGGATTGGGTTTGGGTTTGACAAGAACAAGCTTTGTTGTTACAACTGCAACGAGACTAGGCATTTCACGAGAGAGTGCACAAACCAATACAAGCTTGCCAACGATATCAAGATCACCGAGGTTTCTGACAGCGAAGGTGGAAGAAGAAGTTACAAACGGCCTTATTAAAGCTCTTCTTCAAAACCAAGAGTTCCCCAAATCAGTCAAGGCAACTCAACAAAAGGGAACTGTGGATCAAACTCAAAGGCCATGATCACTTTGTTAGCCGAAGCAACCAAACCAGATTGGGAAGATGACCAATTATATGAGCTGATCAATCCACTGACCTTCGCTGTGATGACATTTGTGAATGAAGATCAACTCTCGTCAATCTCTGCTACAAAAGCGTACCAAACTGTCTCAATCATTCCCGAGGTACAAAAACTTTGCCCTCAAGTTTGCATTAACAAAATAGAGAACTATAGGACTCATAATGCTGCTCTAATAGATGAAAATCTAAGCATTAAGTGCGAGAATGATGATTACAAAAAGGCTGAGATATTTGCCACTAGTATTAAAACCCATAATAATGATATGGCTAAATTAAATGAGAAAATTGTTTCAGGCTAACAAACTAGCTGAGTTTTATGAAAGACGTGTAGTAGAGTTAAATGCAAAATTTGAGAAGCTAGAACTAGATTTGGCTCAAAGAAAGATAGCCGTAGACAAATTTGAATTGGCGTATGATAAACTGAATGGGATTATTGGGGCACAAATTGGGGTGAAATAAAAGACATGTATAGGCTATTATAACACATCGATACCCCCATCTTTCAATGAGAACTATACTAGCCTACCTCACTTTAGTTTCAATACCCCATTGGAGGACGAAATGTTCTATGGTATTGGTCATGTGTCAAAACCCAAGACATTCATTCCTCCTATCTATAAAACTAAGGATCCCATTCCTATATAAGTTAGTTCTAATGGTAATTTGTCTTTTTCAGCAGGTCATGTAGAAAAAAGTGGGTGCGTGGAAAAGAACATGAGTTATGGAAAGAAAAGATTTTTAAATTCACCTTTTGATTCCAATGTGAATCTAAACAATCATTTGTTAACTCAGTCCGTAATAATAATACTTTGAAAAATACTTTGATGTCATCTATGAATGATCGTGTAATTTATGAGAGTGTTGATGTTGGCACTTCTCAAAATGCTTTGAATAAAATGATTTTTTTTTTCAAGTAGTGATTGCTAAACTATTTATGATGAAACTTTCATTTAATGTAATGTGAATATTAATGTGGTTGATGAAACAAACACAACAAGTTTCTCATCAAGAGATTGTAAAGTTGAGGGTGACTTTAAAAGAGGAAAAGGTTTTGAAAATGAAAAGACAAGTACATCAAGTAAATATATACCACCTCACAAAAACCTTTTCTCACAAACTAATCATTGGAAAAATCCCCAACAGTACATTCACTTTGATAACAAATGTTATGGTTCTTCTCAACAAAAATATGTTGATACATATTACACAAATGCTTTTGATGATAGAGGTTACAGATCTGATAACCATCATGTTCCTTTACAAGCATCACCTTTCCCACCACATCGAGAATATCATAGTTCTGATGAGTTCTATAGGGATTCTAGAAGAAAATGTTGTTATGTGTGTGGTAACCTTGCAAGACATTGCAAGAACTGGCATAAGTAACAAAATGTAAGGTCCCGTTACCGGTGCCCTACTTTAGAAATTGGATTTACTCATAAACACAGTTCTAAATATCAGAGTTAAATAAAACTTTCGCGGAATAGATAACATAAAACCATTTATTACATTACTTTTTAAAACTTGTCTTAACATCATTCAAATTGGTCTTTTTAAATAAAACATAGTCAAACATGACATCATAACATTCTTCTCAAGATGCCAATATATTCAGTCCAATGCCATGTGTCTTCGTTCAAGCCAGTTGCCTTAGCCTATTCACATGCATGCATACTAAAAGTCAGCTACGCTGAGTGAGTTCTAGTTAATCATATAACATGCAATACAACCATACACATTCTTATACAAGCACCCGAAGGTACATATACATACATAGGTCCTTACCTTTCTTCATGCATTCATACAATCATACTTTCATTCTTTCCTTTTATACATATACATATACTTCGCCTTATAACCCTCACATATATTATTAGGGTCTGTTCCCTACATTCGCGGATGTTATTAGGGTCCGTTCCCTACATTCGCGGATATAATTAGGGTCCGTTCCCTACATTCGCGGATATTATTAGGGTTCGTTCCATTTCTAGCCATACCTTCCATACGTACATACATCATTTATATATCATATATATTTCCATTAACTGTCTTACACAATTTTCTATTAGTATTATTTAATAATATTATTTTATTGCTAATTCGTTCGCAATAACGAATGGCCTTTGATTAAGCCTGATTCGTTACCTTGATTCGTTATCTTACATGATATGAACCGTTATCTTAACATGACTTGATTCGTTATCCTGATTCTTTATCTTGACGTGACCTGATTCGTTATCTTATCCTAACGAATGAGCGTATAACGAATGACCTGATTCGTTATCTTAATATAACGAATGGATAGATAACGAATTAAGGATTTGATGTACATAAAATTCTACATCTTTTCGGCATCGAATAACCTCTAAAAACTGCAATTTCTATTAAATAACATAGCACAATAGGCTACTTATCATAATAAAATGTAATTTTAGGTGAAATCAAGCCCCAAACGAAGAAACAAGCGAAAAGACGAAGAAAAACAGAAGAAAACACAAGAAAAGCAAAGAAACACGCCCCCATGCCTCAAGAAACACGCCCCCATGCTTCTGAACACCAGAAAAGACAAAAATCTACAAGAAAAGACAAAATCTGGGAACAAAAGCACGGGGCCGTGCCTCTCAACCATGGGGTCGTGCCTCTCAACCACGGGGCCGTGGTCGTCTATCATAAAAGACAAAATGAATTTAGCACATGTCACTAAAAAACACGAGGGCGTGCCTACGAAAGCACGGGGCCGTGCTTCACACTCTAGATTGCCTATAAATAGTGGCTCATGTTGCACTCATTTGGTGTGACTTGAAAAGAGTTCTATCCGGTTTTCTCTTATAAAAACACACACTAACACTCACATAGAAGATTTAGTGAAGAGTTTGAAGGCTTGGAGGTCATCATCATCAATCATCATCATCAACCATCATCATCATCATTAAGAAGGAAGATTCATCCACATTTGGTTAGATTGTTCTAGTTTAATCATGTGTTTGTTATTATCATCCATCCTAATGTTAATCACCATGCTCATTATGAGCTAAACTCCATTCACCATCTAAAATATATGAAGAAGCTTTGTTTTACTTGATGATTATTTAAAACATGTGGTGTAGTCTAGTAAAGTACATGGTTATCTTACAATTATCTTTTGATGAGAAATGTTTCATCATCTTAAATTACTAATTCAAAGTTGGTGATTGTTAATTACATTGGCAATCGTTCATGATCGATTCATGTTCTTGAAAGATAGAAATACTTGATATATAATCGAAACATGGATCCTTATATTGTACTTAGAAATGATGAGATATAAGTTATGATGTATTTCTCTAAGTCTTGGTAATCCGAAAATGGCTTTGCTTAGGATATCATGCTAGTTAAAGAAGTCATATGTTAATGGAATGTGTAATTATAAATTACATAAATCAACCAAGGGGAGGTTGTGTGAGTTAACTACAACCACCCGAAGTTGTTAGAATTGGTATTTGAGAAATCGAAGTCAATCATAATCTTTCTACTTTACGAAACTACTTGCCAACTTAAATTGCCATCATTAAGGTAGCATGACATTAGGAAAGGATGGACTTTAAAATGCGCATGTTACCTCCTTAGTGCCAAAGATGCTCACTTAAGGCTTAAGGAGCTATCTATCATATATTTCTATGGCAAGTTTACCACATGTTTGAATATTAATTATCAATGCTAAAATGGAGTGGATTCTTGATCTTAGATGGTAACCTTCACGTAATTGGACTGCTCGTTTAGAATCTCTCGTCTTGGTTACCTATATATTATATATAAATATTTATATTTTATAAAAAGTTATCATTAGAAATGATTAAAACCTCCGATTAAAGTAAAACAACGATTTATCATTAGAAACATTTGTGTCCATGGATCGAAACTTGGTTCTTACCAATACTATCCTACATATACGATAGGTACGCTTGCCTATTTTGTGTGTGTTAGTATTTGTAGAAATCACTTTTATAAATTTAAAACACGATCTTGTGCAAAAGCAAATCATCCCATCCTTTATATTTTATACCACACACACGCACCGCATTAGGGTTCATTCGTTATCAAGTCACACGAATGAGTCCCATTCGTTATGACCGCGTAACGAATGATCAATCATAATGAATTATCAACAATGCTTATCCAGACTTTGACTCAGGGGTCAAAGTCAAAATCGTCAAGAACAATAACAGTCAACATGTAACATCTGGCAAAACTTTTCACTAATGTAATCATTTTTATCCATACTAATATTATTTTAATAATAAATCTCTCTTTATTTAGATTTATTATCTTGCAAAGTCAACAACAAGTCCAAATTTCGGCACGAAACGAGAAAAATTTTGCAAAAACCTCGGGCAGCGAGCCAGAAAGTAAATAAATCATTAGATTGATTAAACAATCTCAAAAATTCAAAATATAAAACATGTGAGACAACAGAAAAATATAATTTAGGAAGACTCAAATCACGAAAATTGGAAAATAAGCAAACACGAGCCATTACAGGACCCGGAAAGGACCCCACATAAACTATTTTCAAGAAAATGATTTTTATGGCCCATATTGTCAGGAATTTATTTCGTTCAAAGTATGACAAAAATTATTGAAAACGAAATTCGTTTGGATATTTAAAACACGTAATACGTTAAAAAAAAATAATCGGAAATCACCTGGTTATTGATCAAAACCCCTCACATACCCCCCCCCCCCCAAACACCCCCTAGCCCCCCCCCCCCTGGACAACTCACCTTACACTTGTTCCAATTCCCTTCTTCCAACACTTACCACTAATCATTGCATTCTTCTAGAACTTAGATGAGTTGTTAATAAATTAAGCCATCCACCTTCACCCTATTAAGCCAACACACCACCCTAACCCTCCCTCTCCCTCTCCCCTCAAAAGCCACGACCCAAACACCCCCTAACCATCCAACTCAATTTCAAATTAACAATAAACACACACACACACACACATAATAATCAAGATCATGATCAATGGAGGTTTAGAGATTTGAAGATCAATAGGAAGGATTAAGCTATTAAAGAGCTATTAGGAAGGAAGCACAATACACCACTCACACATAATCACTATATTCATCTTTCAAAAAAATCTCAAGAATCAAGTAAGTATTATGTTAAGATTAATTAAGTATTGATTATGTGTCACACCCCCTTTTCGGGCCTAGGAGTGTGAACCATAGTTGGTACCATAATTGTAAATAAATCAGAGTTACGGCTTTAAGCGGAAGACTTTATAAAAACAAAGGATCGTTATTAAAATATTTACAATACAAAAGACGAGACGAAAGTCTCGTTTTACTTGTTTATATGTTTTACAAAACCACCATATTTTATATTTACATAAAATTATCCGAGCCATCGGATTCTTGAGCTTCTTCGTCTTGCAAGCTCTATTTGTGATTACCTGCAAAATGTAAATAAAATACGTCAGCAACGAATGCTGGTGAATATGCTAACGCTAAAAATATTTTCTTTACTTAACCACCCCTCGAGACCACGTAAGTCTCGGCCCATCTTGGCTTAGGAATAATCAAGTTAAATCAATCATCATAAACTCGAGTCTCTGCACTAGGTCACCTCAGCGAAACACCGCAGCGTTTATGACATAACTTAGGTACCATAAATATACACATGGCCATTCCCCCACTCGGACGTAACTTAGGTCCGACCCATCGTGGCTGGAGGTCGTGACCAAGCGTGGTGCGATGTGCCCATCGCGTTCCACATATGTAAGGATCCAAACAAACGTATACCATAGCCTGAAGGCTGGATTATACTCTTATTTATAATGGTTTTAGAGACACGTAGCCTCATGTAAAGTTTTACACATAACACGTTTGTTTGTTTGAAAACAAGTTTGTAAAAGTGAGGCGTATTCACCTTTTGATAGGGATCGGTTTCCAACACCGTCCGTGAGTTCTCTTCTTGCTATCTCGCACCTATAGTACGAGTATAACCTTTGTTAGTCGGATACACGTCCGGCTTAAGACCTTTAGTCTTATTTATCTCGATGAACCTTTAGTTCATTATCTCATTTTACTTTAAAACCTTTAGTTGAAAAGTAATATTAATAAACCTTTAGTTTATAAAACCCGACGTTTCTTCTTCATTAAGAAACGTATTTCTTTTTTATTATTATTTAAGTATACTCATAATACTTAAATAATATATTCTATAACAAAGAATAATTATATACTTATATATATACTCATATATATATATATATATATATTCTTTTTTTCGTTTCTTTGTTATTTTCGTTTTTCTTTTATATTCATCGAGTATAATTCCAACTTAGGTATTAAGCCTTTATAATATTTTAATATAATTTTGGTCGGGCATTATGCCTACCTTTATTGGCTTAGAAATACCTTTGTCACTTGGGCAGCACTTCGACGTCGCTCAATCAACAGTCCTTCCTTGCAAACTCTTGCTCCTCACTTGGCATGCTTTTCGAGACACCAACACTTCTCGGCACGCACTTCGAGGAAATCACCGGGTCGTCGGGGCAGCACTTCCTTCTTGTTCGGGATGTCGAAGAATGGCACGGAAATTGAGGTAACGAGCACGGAAAACGCGGTTTCAGGACAAGTTTATCGAGACGGATCGTGGGCACGCTTTACGAGGTAGTGAGAGAGTCTAGAGAGAGTATGTGTGTGAAAATTTGGTGTGCTTGGATCAAACCCGGAGCTGCCTATTTATAGGCTGAAATCGGACCCCATCGCGGTACGTGATGGGGGACGATGGGCTCCCTGGCTCCCCCATCACGTATCGCGATATAGGGTTGCCGAGTCAGCGCGTAGACTTGCCACGTGTCGACACGTGGCGCACGTGTTGCCACGTGGTGACACGTGGCAGCAGGCGTTGCCACCGTGTGCCACGTGGCACACTTGTCAATGTGTGTCAGACATCCCATCGCGGTACGCAATGGGTGTCTTTCTTGACCCTGTCGCGTAGCGCGATGGGTTAATAAACAGGTTTTACATTTTAGTCCCTGGAGTTTGGAAATTGGCAGAATTGGTCCATTGACTTTGGAAACTTGACATTTTTGGCCCAAATTTTACGTGATGTTACATTATGGTTATACAAGGTTTGATGTTCTTTAGTTGATGATTGAAAGTTTGATAATGTGAGTAAGTGTATGTGTATGTATGTCTCGTGTGTGTGTAAATGTGAGAATCAAACTCATTACACATGCACACATTCATCCTAAAGATCTCTCATTGATTGTTAAAGTTTGATTTTAGGTATTGATAATCTTTTAATTACTTGGAATGAACTTGATAAACATAATGTTAGGGTTTGTTATTAGAATAAAGTTTTGGATTAATTATTGTTCATAAACTTGTTAGTATGAACTTAGATGGTTAAAGATTGTTGTTAGAGATGGATAAAGAATGAATATGTTCATAATTGTAAAAATTGGGGATTTTTGATATGTAATTAATTAGGAAGTTTTGAATGGATTTTTGAATCAAAAGGTGTTGAGGGACAATTGAATTTAAGACAGGTTGTATGTTAGATTTGATAATTGAAACTTGAAGATTGTTAGAATTACTAAGTAAAGAAACTTTAATTTAAGAAAAGATAAAAGATGGGATTCAAGGTGAATACTTGTAATGAATATAATCAATAGGTGATTAAAAAACAACTTAAACTAATATAGGTGGATAATTAGAAACTTGAATTAGTTAAAACATTGTTAAAATAAACAACAACTTGCTAAAGATAGAAACTTTGTTAAATGGTGAATTGAAAGAATAAAATGGGAATAGATTACTAGGATGCATGAAACTCCATAAAACTAATTGAATGAATTAAACCTAGAATTGCAATTAATCAAAGTGGAAGAAATATATTTATTAGAATTACCCAATATTAAAAGTTACTAAAATAGGAAACTTTATTAAAACAATACTTAGAAAATTTATGAAAATCCTTAATCTTGTGAATTAAGTGATTGATCAAAGATTGGTAAAGGTAGGAATGATGTAAAAATTATATATTAGAAAGAATGGAATCATATAAAAGAATCACACTTGACTTTGTTGAAAAATACAATGTGCAAAATCATGAAAAATTAGATTCTTTTGAAAAGAGAATAAGAACCTTCAATTAAAAGTGACTTTTTGGAATATTAGGAACTTATAAAATATGTTAAAGATCTGGATTTTTAATATTTAATAATAATTGCATATATATATATATATATATATATATAACAAACTTAGCTAGTGACATTGTTAAGGAAACCTAAAATACAAACTAGGAACCTAAAATTCGATTTAACGTTTCTTATGAACTTATATGGTCAAAACTGCAATTTATGGTAAATTATGTGTTATTATATGTGTTTTTAGTTCATAGGATGAATAATTTAGATTTGTGCAGTTTATTTGACTCGTCGGTAATTTAAAAGGTCGAAAAATCAGCTTTTTAAACGAAACCGACACAAATATTAGGGATTGTTTTAAAACAGCCCCTAAAGTGGTAAAATACTCATGTATAACATAATTTAATACATGATTAAAGGGCAAGATGATAAAACTTAGTCCTAATCGATTCGTGTCGCGAAAACCGACATGAAAACTTTTAAAAGTTGCTATTTTAAGAAAATATTAACAAAAATGAAAATAATATATTTTCATAAGTTAACTTGTAAAACTTGATTAATATATATGTAACAAGTATTTCCCATGATTTATAAGTTACATTTTAAACGAAAAACCGAAACAATGCATTTCAAGCATAAAACCGACAACTTTTTTGAAAAATAGAAGATTAATATTTTCTTTAAAATTTCCAGCAACTGAAACTTAAAATATTTTATTATATTTTAATTGTTTATTAATTAATTTAATTAATTAATTAAATAATAGATAACGGAAAACCGAACTCTGTGTACTCGCTTATGTGCTTATGTGTTTATGTGTATACTAGAGTAGGACTAATAAATTTAAAAGAGATTTGTATAAAAACTAAAATCAAGATTTTATTAACAAAACGTGTTCTAATATAGGATATGAGATTTTTGGAAACAAAAAGCTACAAAACCGTGAGTTTCTCTATCGAACCCTCTCGATTTTTAACTGGAATTGTTATCAAATCGATATTTAATTGTGTTTTGGGGAAAAGCATATTCTTTATTACATATGGTTTTCGTTGATATTTAAAGGCATTTTATTTTACAAAATGTGTCTAATGCGGGATGAGTCTATTTGGCTAAATAACTGTTAACCGAATTATTAAAGGCACAAAAATATGGGTAGATCTATCCGGGTGACGCCCCCCACTTCCAATCACGTTGGGTTAAAAGTGGGTATATTTTGAGTATGGTATGTTTCGAGTTATCAACTAAGATAGTCATACGTAATGTTATATTCTTAGCTAGTCTACAACAGCACAATTTGTTTAAGAAATGAAATGCCTATTGTTTTGATGATGTAATGACGGTAGATCATTACACACGGTTGGTGTTATAATGGTAGTAAGCCATTATACGCAGATATTTTGGATATAATTCGGGGTGTAGTGACGATTACACACGAATTGATATCGGAGTTAATCATTATATGGATGATGTTTTCGATTCATATATATATATATATATATATATATATATATATATATATATATATATATAAGGACTATTTTGTTATAAAGGGAAACTCACCAACACATTGTGTTGATCGATATTTTAATATGTTTTTCAGGTAAGTGAATATTCGAGGTGGCATGGAAAGGAGGGCGTGTCGTGTTTGAATAAAAGTTGGAATAATGTAAAAATAGCACGTGTAAAAACTCTGATAATGTAAAATATTTTCTTTAATAAAAGATGATGCTTTTATTATTAAGAGAAATCTGCATTTTGTCTCCGTGGTTTATATCGTCGTGAGATGGGTTAACCCCTGAAAAAGATTTTGCGAACTTTGGACCATTGTGAAATTTTGGCGGGTCAGTTTGTCTCCTTGCCGTCAGTTGACCGTGAGTTGACTGACCAAAAAATGTTGAAATACCGTTTTACCCCTGAGCCTATAGTTAATTCTAAAACTAAATATCCAAATTTCATGTAGAGGGTGGGGTTCGAACCCCCGACCCCTGGTTTAACAACAAACAACACCAACCATTTGAACTGAACTAATGTTTCTTTTACATATACAATATGAAATATATATTCATCACTTCCTCATCATCATCATCTCCCTATCTTCATCATCTTCATATACCAAAGTATACAACACCAAACTCCAATTACAAACACAGTTTCATTCTTCCTAAGCTAGTGAATATATCATATTCCATTGATTATAATTTAATCTTGATTATAATTGATTAAAGCCATTCAAATATAATTTATAAAAATTAACAAATCTGGATAATAAATTATAACAAGAAATTTTACACAAACCCAGATGAGAATCATTTTTCTTGATCTTAAATTACATATAAAAATTATCAAACCAAAACAGTAAATAAAAAAAAAATACCCACTTACAGAATCATACAAAACATCAAGAAATCAAATTTATTAATAATAAATTGCAATTAATAATAATAATAATAATTCCAAATTTCAATCTGTTGGTTGGTTTGTGCAGAGATGGGTTTTACAACATCATCTTCTTAACTTCTTTCCACATTCGTCCAACCCCATCATCTTCCGCCGCCGTCACTATTCTCATCAATATTCATTCTATTAAACCCACTTCACAAACACCTAACCAAACCACCAACCTCCACCACCACCAAACCCTACCTACCACCAATCCACTCCGTCCTCCAATACAACCGCAAACCCCAAATCTCTGGCGACACACCACGTGTCGTCGTCATCACCTTCGGCAAAGGGGGCTTCGGCAAGACCACCACTACCGCCAATGTATGGTATGTATATATGTAGGGATATTTTTCAAGAAAAAACACCAAACCTGATTAGACTGAAGGTGGGCAGATCTGAAAAGGAAAACCTGTTTTTTCATATTTGTTGGCGTTGTAATCGTCCTCCTGATGCCCATTTATCGATTTCATCTTCCCTAAGCTCTTCTAGGGCATAAGGAATTGTAGTAAAACCCTTCCATGTATAATGGTTTTGATGAATCGATCACAAGAACTGGGATTTAGGGATTTCTCGATCTATTTCTTGATTTAGGTGGGGGTAGAGAGAGAGAGAGAGACTGAAACTTTGGTGAGGTTTGAATTTCAAGACCTGGAGTGGACTTCAAATGCTTTTATGAGATTAGGGTTATTTGAATTTTGATGATGATGAAGATCATCATATCTCTATCTCATTATTATTATTAAACAAATATTATTAATTTATTATTATTGTTAAGTACAATGACAACTTTACCCTTAACCATTAACAGTCAACGCTTGGTCAACTGACGAAAGGAGACAAAAAAACCTGCCCAAGAAATGCAATGGTCCAAAGTTCGCAAAATCTTTTTCAGGGGTTAACCCATCTCGCGACGATATAAACCAGGGAGACAAAATGCATATTTCTCTATTATTAATTGTCTATTATTATTGGCTATCGGCATCTGTTATAACCCGAATGACTTAAGTTAAGTCTTCCGCTATGTTAAGTTAAGATTTTCAGGGTGTGACACAACAGGCATCAGGTTTCCAATTAATCCTCATATCGCGATGAATCAACACAAATCTGGTATCATTGAGCTCGGAATCACAGGGCCTATAAACCCTAACTATCTATTCATTCAAACTTCGGGTTCTAAGGGTGCGATTGGTTGATATAGGCATACGGTTCATTAGTTGATTAATTAACCTATCATATGTTAATGAATTTCCGTAAGATTCATCCCGTTTGATTAGTTTTTTTATCATACTCATACACATCTAAGATTTACCAAACGAATCCGAAACTAAATGAACAATTTCTCGTTATAAACGTACCTTAAACGAGTCGATCTACGAACACGATCTAGTATTGATGTTGGTTTGGTTCGTCACAACGTTCTAACACCAACAAGCTCGGGTTTTCACCTTCGGATCTTGGCTCGGGATATAGGATGGTGTTTGTGTGTGTTTTTTATGGTGTTAGCTATGGTGTAGAGATGGATAAAAATGGAAAGGATTAGGGTTTAAGGGGTATTTATACTCCCTTAAGCCCATGGACCCAAGACCCATTCCATTTTCTTATTCCATCTTCTAAAGTCCAAGCCCACCCTCTTAGAATTTATTATCTAAACCGATAAACGACACACTATTAAATAAACAAAATTTATTTTATTAATTCTTAAAAGCAGGATGTTACACAAAAGGAAATGAACAATCAGTTAATCAGTCCCGTTCTAAAGCTGCACCCAGTACAAGAACAGGAACTGACCAACTTGATAGTTCTGCCAGTGAAATGGATGTGAGACCCAAAAACTGTGTGAAAACTAGAAAACCTTTTTGGATACCCAAAAGGGAAAGATCAAAATGGGATTTGAAGGCTGTAAAGCCAAAGAACCCACCAAACAAAATGAGAAAAAAAAGTCCAAAGATCGAAATATCGAAGGATTTTGTTTTGAAACCAAGAAGAAAACGGTTCAAAAGGTCTTCTAAAAATAGGAAACATGACTCTGCATGGGTTCGTAAGGACTGTTCTTCTGATTTCGATTCACCACAAAGTTTTATTTTTCATGACAATAAGATAAATTTGGTGATCTCTTGGCTGACCTTCCCGAGATGGCTAGGTATCAGGAACCCATGTCTAATTAACTGCTAATGTCTGTAGGATCAGTCAAGAAGGCATGTCAACATTATTTGGTACTTAGACAGTGGCTGCACCTGACACATGACTGGAGATGAGTCCTTACTATTTGACGTACAACCATTCGATGGTGGACACCTTTCATTTGATGGTGACATGGGAGGAAATATCATGAAGAGAGGAAAAGTATCAAACAGGACGTTAATGTTTGATGATGTCAATTTGGTGGAGCAGCTCAACCATAATCTGCTCAGTGTCTCTGTAGGTTCCCAGCCGGATCTACATGGAATATCTCGTTCTACGTAGGTGCGGAATCCCTATGTAAGACGTTACGAGCGTAGAAGACGATACACGTTAACACGATCAAACACACGTTACAATAAACAAAGACACGTTGTATTGCAACTGGAAACACGTGATTCACTGATCACCGATTACACAACACGTAAACTCGTTACACAAAAACTCTAACCTTCGATTCTAAACTGCCATAACCTAGCTGCTTATAAAGCACGACAACTTCGCCTAGCATGTTTAGGCGAAGTTGTCCCTAACTTCGCTTGTTCCACAAGTTCGCCTATATCAGCGAACTTGTGAGAACTTCGCTTACATCCAAAACACAAATCCAACTAACTCGATTACAGACACTATATACGAACTACTGACATCATGTACCAACAGACTCCCCCTTGGCAGTAACTTCATATCTCTAACTTCAAGCACGTGTCTGGTAATCTTCAACAATCTTGTATCTTTCATCTTCAAGCATGAACTCCCTCTCGTACACATACCGAAACAACTCTTTGATATTTCTTCGCTTCGTCTTTCCAAGCAGGAATATAAAATATCTTCTTCTCATTCAGCACCTGCAGATCAGCTTGAGATAAGTTCACTAGATGCATTGGATCATACACTCTCAGCAGCTCTTGTTCATCTTCGTCCTCCATTACTGCCTCAGCTGTTTCACAATCAACATACCACCACTTCAGATCTTTGAGCACATCCTTGGGCATTTGTTTCATCGGCACTTCTTTTAAACACCGGATCGGCTTATACTTCATAATCATCCAAGGCTTGCCATCTGCTCTCATTCCTCTATCTTTATCTTCAATAAGTTTTCCCTTTTGTGGTTTCAACAGCTCGAACTTCTTCTCTTTTATACTTTCCTTCCAAACAATCTTTCCAATGACTCTAGCCACGTTATCATCACTCCTGTTAATCAACCACAATCTGGCTAAGTCCTTCACTTCACACTCAGGCAATGTATTCAACGATCTCAACAGCCTTTTGAAGTACTGAACCCCATCATACCTTTTAATCACAAAGAGCCTCAACTGCTCATCATATAACCAACATATAATCCCCCTTTTCGATTCAGCATAACCTCTGATGTTGTAACTTTTCTTGAACATAGTAGGGACCGCCGGTTTCTTCGGTTTTACGAACCACTGAGCGTAGCCTTCTTTCCATCTTGGCTGCTCTTCCCATTCTGTCTCATCACTTCCCATATCTTTACTCATATCTGCCTTATCAACATCCGGAATCTCATGCTCAATGTTCTCCTCTACAATCTCTCCCTCTTCAATCTCATTATCAATAACAATCTGTGCCCCAATCTTCTCTATCTCTTCAACCGGTAATACATCATCATCATCCACCTCAGCATCCACGACCACCACATCATCACCTGTACCGCCCGCTGCACTTGTTGACTCCCCCTGAGATGTGGAAGTCCCAAGAGCTTGTTCAGTTCTTGGCAACTCTCCACCTGCACCTTTCGATGCATTGGGATCATCGTCTCGATCATTACGCTTCTTCGTCCTCAGCTCATCACCCTTACAGCTCGTCTCCCCCTGAGATGCCAAGAACTGCTTCAAAGCAGATTAGACGATACGACCTTTGATTTACATCAATGACATAGATTAGACGATACTACAACCCTACACACCTTTAATCGGAATAGTAGTCGAGAAAATCAACACAGATTTGATTCGAAAGAGAAGTTCGCTTAGGGTTACGGAAATAAGTTCGCTGGTTTATGAAAAACAATACTGAACTTTGACCAAAACCTTCTTTATATAGGGTCAAGAGTTATACAGGCGAAGTTATGAATAACTTCGCCTATTGCAGGCGAAGTTATGAATAAGTTCGCTGATAAGAAAATTTTCACAACAAACCCCTATAATTTGAACAATTTGCAATTAAGTTTTAAAACATCCTTTAAAGAGTTAAATGATACGATCAAGACCAAGTAACCAGGTATTAAATCATACAACTACATAAGTAGAAAAAATTTTAACAATAAAGTATACGGGATCAAATTTCAGTCTCGGCAGGGACTACCATGTTTTAGAAAAGATCCGAACAGGAATCATACTAATTACGTGACTGTCACACAGATCCATGTTCAGCTGTATTATGACATAAAGAAACAGGTTGTAAGCAGGTAAATAACTTAAAATGGTTTTCATCGTTTCTGTGATACGGGTTAGGTTCAATTAAGCTCAAAACTTAAATGGGCAACAACTCAGAGATTATGATGTCTCCTATCTATTCTCAAAGCGTATTTGGCTTTCCCCAAGTCACCCCGAGTTGACCTCGACCCGTAGTATCTGATTAAATAGTAAGTACTCTTCGATCTTTAGACTCTTCTTCCCGTTCTCTTTCTTACATCTTGATTGAGAAGTATTAACATTATGAACTCTAGAATGTCTCAATAACACACACATTTTTTTTAAAGTATTTACACAACTTCAGAGTAGTAAACAACTGCAAGTCCCGAATCTGGATCACTGCAGTTTCTTGACACGCTATCTTTACGGGAATCAGAACACTCACGGGCTCGTGTATGACTGGGTAATCGCTTTTCTGCCTATCATTCGGAAAGATATATGCGGAGACATACACAACTCTTAAGGAGTTTCCACGTAAAATCGAGGAGATTTAGTTAGTATCACTTCTACTTTTACGCACCATAAAAAGCTACCATGACATACAATGACTGTTCTAAAGTCTTTTAGGCCTAATAACTTCACTAGTTAAGCACACAGAATCAATATATCTATCACTTTCCAAGGTTGGATCAATTTTCTGTTAAACATGGTAAAGGAACTTCTTACGAAGTAGTAGACTTGAAAAATAATTTCATCTTCAAAAAATTTTTTTTAACTTCTATCGCCCCGATCATGTCGAAGTCTTCAGGTAAACGGCTATCCTGAAGATCCAATGGATCAGCTGGACCGACCACATACGAGTATTTGTCATTCTAACTAAGTATGAACGACTAATTTTCAGCGAAAGAATTAAAAACACATCATAAACCGCCCCGGTCACTTTCAGTCATCTGGTTAATGGCTATCCTCATATTCTACAAGTAGAAATGAGGACCAAACATATCTGAAGATATGTCCTTCAAACTGAGGCAACCGACATAATTCTAAGCGATAGTGACGTTTTTTTTTAAACAAAGAACAAACAAAACACGGTTACTCGGGATTGATCATCCCATTCAGCTCAACAAGGTTTTGAAAACGAGTTTTGTCAAACGCTTTAGTAAACAAGTCAGCGAAATTATCTAACGTATCAACCTTTTCGAGCACAATCAGTTTCTTCTCAGCACAATCCCGTATAAAATGATGACAGATGTCAATATGTTTAGTTTTGCTATGCTTTACGGGATTGTTAGTTACTGAGATAGCAGCAGTGTTATCAATGCAAATAAGAGTATGAGTGAAATTCAGACCATAATCGCGCAATTGCTGTTGAATCCAAAGAACCTGGGAGCAGCAGTTCGATGCTGCCATGTATTCTGCTTCACAGGTAGAAATGGCGACTGAGGTCTGCTTCTTGCACTGCCATGACACTAATCTGCCTCCAAGAAACTGACATCCACCTGTTGTTGACTTTCGACTCTAATTGCATCCTCCATAATCAGAATCCGTGTAGGCGACTAGCTCCAAGTCTCCTCCTCTCGTGTAGCACAACCCTAGCTTAGGTTTGCCTTTGAGATACCGCAATATCCTCTTTGCACCCTTTAAGTGAGATTCCTTTGGGTTTGCCTATGATTGCCCGATATTGGGTGGGGTCCACGTCTGCATCGCTGTCTGAATCAGCACCCAATTTATGGTTGACGCAAACTGGAGTATCAAATGGAGTGCTGTCCTCCATCTAGAAGCGTTTGAGAACGTCATGGACATACTTAGTCTGATGAATGAACATCCCATCTTTCTTCTGATCAACCTGCAATCCTAAAAAGAAAGTTAGTTCACCCATAGCACTCATTTCAAACCTCTGTTTCATGATGGCTTCAAACTCTTGACACATGGCGACTTTTGATGCATCGAAGATGATGTCGTCCACGTAGACTTGAACCAGAAGAAAGTCTCTTCCATTTCTCTTAACGAACAGTGTACTATCTATCCTTCCCCTTTCAAATTCATTCTCAAGCAAGTAATCGGATAAAGTTGAGTACCAGGCACGAGGGGCCTGATGTAGCCCATATAGCGCTTTACTTAGCTTGTACACGTGATCAGGAAAGTCTGGGTCAGTAAAACCCGGAGGTTGCTCAACGTACACTACCTCATCGACTTTGCCGTTAAGAAACGCACTCTTCACGTCTAACTGGAACACCTTCATCTCCTTGTGTGCAGCAAATGCCAAAAACAATCGAATCGCTTCCAATCTCGCCACAGGAGAAAATACTTCATTGTAGTCGATCCCCTCTTGCTGATTAAAACCCTTTACAACCAGCCTCGCCTTGTTCCTGATAATTATCCCTTTTTCATCTCTCTTGAATTTGAAAACCCATTTTGTGCCAATCGCATGCACATTTTTCGGTTTTGCAACCAAATTCCAAACCTCCATCTTCTTAAACTGGGCTAACTCTTCTTGCATGGCTTCGACCCACGAGCTGTCCTTGAGAGCCATTTGATAGTTCTTTGGTTCAATCTGGCTGATGAAGCAGGTGTACAAGCATTCGTTAATTATGCCTGTATCTTTAATGCTTGTATAAACACAGGTGTGCTCATTCAAGCTTTGTCTTGTTTGTACACCGTCGGACAGATCACCTATCACGTTCTCCAAAGGGTGAATTTTGTGAACTCTCGTAGTCGGAACCGAACTGACTTGCAGATTGTCTTCCAAGTTCGAAGGTAGCTCATCAATGGGTGATTGTTGTTGTTGAGAGTGAAACGGATTGAAGAATTCCTCTTCTGTAGAGGCAGCAGGGGTATCGACAGCATTTGACGAGGAAGGCTGACATTCATCGTACTGCGGTCGTTGCACAAAATTGTCTTCCTCATCGTAAAGCATCTTCGTAGCTATTCTCTCATCAACTTCTGCACAATCCAAGTAAGGCATGTTAAAAGATTTAAAAAGTCTATCATAGTCGAAAACCCCAGCTGGTCCCGTGCTTGGTTTTGGTGATTTGTAACTTGTGATATCAGTGTTACACACCACCTCAACCTTGCTGGTCGATGTATTAAAGACTCGTCTGTTGGGAGTCCCAACAACATATCCGACTAAAATACCTTCGTCGGCTATTTCACCAAATTTAGAATTTGTCTTTAATATCGAACACGGGGACCCGAATGGTTCGAGACCACTCAAGTTGGGCTTTCTCCCATGCATAAGTTCATAACATGTTTTATTCAATCTTTTAACAGTTAACACTCTATTAAGGATATAACAGGCTGTAGCAACAGCTTCAGCCCAGAACACCACAGGAAGTTTCGAATCAGCCAGCATGGTTCTGGCTCCTTCAATTAACGATCTGTTCTTCCTCTCAGCCACTCCATTTTGTTGCGGAGTATACGGAGCGCTGTACTGGTGTTCTATCCCTTTCTGTAAGCAGAAGATCTCCATCTGATAGTTTTTGAACTCAGTCCCATTGTCACTCCTGATGTATTTAACTCTTTTCCCCATAATATTCTCAACTTTGGTAATCAAATTTATTACCATCTGAACCGTTTCATCCTTTGACTTCAGGAAATATACCCAAGAGTATCGAGAGAAATCATCAGTGATCACCAAGCAGTATGATGTTCCACCTAGGTTTTTTACATTCACAGGACCGAAGAGATCCATGTGAAGTAGGTCTAGGGTCCTGACTATTGAATTAACCTTCTTGGTGTGATGGGATTTCTTGTGTTGCTTTCCCTTTTTGCACGATAAGCATTGGTCTTCAAAGTTGAAATTCTTCAAGGGAACACCCAGCACCAGCCCATTCTTGACAATGTAGTTCATTTTCCGAAGATGAATATGCCCCATTCTTCTATGCCATAACTCGGACTCCGATTCAGTTGCTTTTGACAGAAGACACGATTCTTCTGTTGCCATCTCCGTCGACCTCATGTCCATAATATACGTATTCTTTTCTCTTGGAGCCTTCATAACTATCCAATCCTCTGGTACCTTGAAACCAGGATACAGCACGATCGCTTCATTCTTG
The DNA here is from genome assembly GCF_021521415.1 of Bidens hawaiensis. Lineage (NCBI taxonomy): Eukaryota > Viridiplantae > Streptophyta > Magnoliopsida > Asterales > Asteraceae > Bidens > Bidens hawaiensis. The sequence goes on from NW_027492828.1 coordinate 278,786, forward strand.
GTAAAGAGCACAGTGTAATCTTTGTCACAAATCTGCGATACACTCAGCAGATTATGCTTCAGTTCTTCAACGAAATTCACTTTCTCTAAAGTCATTTTTCCATTAGTCACCGTCCCAATTCCAGTAATCCTTCCACCGCTCTCTCCAGCAAAACTCACTCTTCCTCCCTGAACAGGTTTCCATTCGTGTAACAAATTCTTGTTACCCGTCATGTGCCGGGAACAGCCGCTATCCACAACCCATAGATTGTTTGCAGCCCTGTTCAACTGTTCCTGCATGATTAAAGCAGAGGATTAAAATCTGGGGACCCAAGACCTATTGGTCTTGGGTCGATACATCCCGTACTTTGGCTGTCCAAAGTTAGTATCAGTATGATTTCTGAAAGTCCTAAAAGGATACCTTCTTGTAAATTGACTATGAGGCCATCCAAACCTTCGTGAATTAAATGAATTATTACTCATGATTTGGTTGTTAACAGGGAAAAACTGAGATCGATTTCTTTGAAAACCTGGATTAGTCCAATTTCTGAACTTTGATGAGTTTTCATTCTTACCATTATTGTACTTACTGTTAGTTCTGTTCTCAGTTTTTGAAGGCCTCATACCTCTGAATCTCTGCTTCAGAGGGCAATCAGCAATTAGGTGTCCTAATTGATTGCATCTGAAACAACTCCTGTGTTCAACTTTCTTTTCAATAGTTGTTTTAGATGTTGAGGCTGCATTACTGCCCGTTTGTCTCACATATGGTGGGACATACGGGTTTAGTGGAGAATTCTTTTCAGTTGTTTTATGTTTCTCTCCACTTTTTGGTAACACTGCCTCTTCTTTTGTCTCACTAGACTCGGATGTCTTGTCCGAATTTGATGAGACATGACTAGGAGCAGAAATCTTAACATTAGAAACAGGCTTACATGTTTCGCCTTTACTAACTTCTGGATCTTTAATTGTAACCTTAACCGGAACTGTCTGACCAAAATCAACATCAACAGATTTCTGATTACTAGGATCATAAGTATAGTTATGATTGTAAGGTGGTGGAACTTCATGATATCCAATTCCTCCTCTTTTAACTAGGGAACTTTGATCACTAACGAGGTGATCAAGTATAGCGGAGGAATTTCTAAATTGCTCAAGCTTTCTGTTAAGTTCCACCACTTTCACCTGGTGATCAGCTATCTGTTTATCCCTTTCAGCTATTAGTTTGGTTTTCTCTTCTAACACTTCATAGCTAAGATCAATTACTTGAATTTTTTCAGCTAGATTTGATTTAAGACTTCTAATATCTTTCTCACTAGCTTTTATTTTTACCTTATAACTGTTTTCTCTAGGTTTAGTGAAATGATGATCTTCTTTTAATGTTTTAAATTGAGCATCCAAACTAACAAACTGATCAGTTATAGTTGTCAATTGTTCAGACAGATTTTCACATTTCGTACAAGGGAGTTTAGTACTTACCTCGGAGAGCTGGTCTGTCACTTCTGCCATGTAAGCTTCATTTTCGCCAGTCACTTTCTCACTTCCTGCAGTTTCGATGGTCACTAAATTGGCCTGTTCGAATACTTCCTCAACATGCAGATTCCAGTTGTACTCCCCGTCCTGTCTGGATATCATCGCCCTATTCTCACTACTTCCACCACTCTGTTGTGTAGACCTGTTCTGACTGCGTTCTACACGTTCATTTGTGCACTCCTTCGCAAAGTGTCCATTTTGTTGACAGTTATAACATCGCACCTTTGACTTGTCAAAACCTGGTCTTTCACCAACAAACTTTCTACCTGTCTTCTTCATAAACCTCTTAACTCTTCTCACAATCATCGCCATCTGCCACTGCAGATCCATCTCTTCCAGATCATCAGCATCGATCTGATCATAGTCTTCGTCCAAAGTTGCAGGATCAACAATCTTACCTTTAATGTAATTTTCATACGAAGCAATGAAATATGCATAGAGAGCAAACTGCTGTTCGGCAGATTTAACACTCATGGGCATCTTAGAGTAGTTGTTGTTAGGAACACTTGAGGAAAAACTACCCTTGGTTGCTTGAGGTTTAGAAGTATTTGATCCACCAGCTACAAAACACACATCACCATTCATGTTGAGAGATACATGACCTTCATGTGTTGAGTTAGCGCCCGAGTCTCCTTTTGAGTAGTAAGCAGATGATTCAGACTTCGAACTTGAACTTGTATTAACTTTTGCACCATACATTCCTGGATCTTGAACCTGATCAGTTGGTGTCTCTTTTCGAACCATGTTAAGTTCAAACGTTCGTAGTTTGTTGACTGCTGTTTCCAAGTCATAGTCGGCAAACTCTTTATCTTCTCTCATCAAGACAGTGTACATCTCCCATTTCGGTGGGAGAGCATCAAGAAGTTTTTCCACGATCTCATCTTCTTTGTAAGCAATGGAATAATTGCTGAGTTCGGTCATCAGATGATAATATCTCGTGATGATATCATCAAGTGATTCATTCTTCAAGTACTTGAACACCGAGAATTGGGGTTTAAGTAGTTTAATCTTTGATGCACAAATCCCCACATTACCCTCAAATCGGTTTTCAAGCGCTTCCCAAAGTTCTCTAGCAGTTTTATACTTCCTGAAGGTGTGAAGAATCTCTTGTGGAAGAGCCATTGTTATCGCTGCATGAGCTTTGCTTTCAGCCTCATACATTTTCTTTTCTTCCTCTTCCATCTTGTTGTATTTCTTAATCTGATCACGACCCTCATACTCAGCAGTTGGTGGAATGTATCCATCTTGAATGCATACCCACATCTTAGCATCTTGGTATTTGACATATTGTTCAAACCGATCCTTCCACGCCACGAAATCGGTTCCCTTAAGCATCTTCGGTGCCTTAGTAGCTGAACCCGCTTCCACTTCCATCTTCACCAGTTCCGTAATGTTTATAGAAGTCATCTTTCACGAAACACAAAGAAACCCGAAAAATAAAAATTTTATTCTTAACAGTACTGTAGGCGAAGTTGAAGTTAACTTCGCTTAAGTCTGAACTTCGCTTGAATTCGTAACTTCGCTCTCTTTTCTAAATTCGCCTGATTTGGCGAAGTTGTGGATAATTTCGCTTAAGTTAAGCGAACTTGTGAGGTAGGCGAAGTTGTGGGTAACTTCGCTTGAGATAAGCGAACTTGTGAGGAAGGCGAAGTTGTGGATAACTTCGCTTAACCTTATATCTTCGCCTAAACCCTACAAACAGTAGCGGCAACTTCGCCTGATGAACACGATGATTTTGCAGGTTTGATTTCTGGATTTTGCGAGGTATGCGAAGGTGTTATGGGTTGTTTTTGATGGTGGGAGGTGAGTAGGACACAAAAACTCGGTAAACTCGTCCCGCGAATAGTCGAACGGAACGATTTCTACACCCGCGTGATAATCCCGAACCACACAATCACGAGCAAAAGCTCTGATACCAATTGTAGGTTCCCAGCCGGATCTACACGGAATATCTCGTTCTACGTAGGTGCGGAATCCCTACGTAAGACGTTACGAGCGTAGAAGACGATACACGTTAACACGATCAAACACACGTAACAATAAACAAAGACACGTTGTATTGCAACTGGAAACACGTGATTCACTGATCACCGATTACACAACACGTAAACTCGTTACACAAAAACTCTAACCTTCGATTCTAAACTGCCGTAACCTAGCTGCTTATAAAGCACGACAACTTCGCCTAGCATGTTTAGGCGAAGTTGTCCCTAACTTCGCTTGTTCCACAAGTTCGCCTATATCAGCGAACTTGTGAGAACTTCGCTTACATCCAAAACACAAATCCAACTAACTCGATTACAGACACTATATACTGAACTACTGACATCATGTACCAACAGTCTCACAAATCTATGATCGACTGTACTTCACGTTATTCACGGAAAATGAATGTTTGATCTTAAACCCAGGTTTCAAATTCCTTGAGGAATGGATTTTGATATGTACTTCGAGGCACAATGATGCTTATATATTGGACATGAATAGTTCATACTCACGCAAAACTGCTTCATGTTTAATATCTAAGGCCTCGGATAACGTCTCATCTCTATGGCATAGACGTCTTGGCCATGTAAACTTTAAAATTTTAAACAAACTGGTCAAATGTGAGCATGCGAGGGGCTTGCCTATTAAAACTTTCTCTTGCATTCAAAAATGTCTTTCATGCTCTAAATGCAAGCGGCGCAAGCCCCCTTACATGCCCAAGACTGTCAATACCATACATTCCATTCTTCAGTTGTTACATATGGACTAATTGCCCTATTCATCCATTGGCAATCGGCTGAAAATCCCATTGTCATGTGATTACTGATGATTTCTTTTGTTTCAGTTGGACTTTCCTTTAAAGGCACAAGGATGAAACCGCACTGTTTTTTATCAGATTCATTACTGTTGTAGAGAGGCAGACTGACAAGAAGGTGAAGTGTATAAGAATTGACAGCGGAACATAATTTTGCAACAAAACTGTGGATGACTTATGCCATTCAAATGGGATAGATCGCCAGTTTAGTGCCCCGTACACTCCACAACAAAATGGGGTTGCTGAACGTCACAATCGAACGCTAATCGAACCTGCAAGAACCATGTTGTCATACTCAAAACTTCCATTATTATTTTGGGGTGAAGCCATCAATATTGCATGCTTCATACAAAACCGTGTGATTATCAACAAGCGCTTAAAGAAGACTCCTTTTTGAAGTCTACAATAAGACCAAGCCGCAAGTCAACTACTTCAAGACATTTGGATGTCCATACACTTTACTCCATACATGTGCTCACCAAGATCCAAAGTTTGCTGAAAAGGCTGATGAGTGTTCCTTTATTGGATTTGCAGCCAACAAAACCGCTTATCGTGTCTACAAAAAGAAGACAAATGTGATTGCGGAATCCTTTAACGTTGACTGGCAAGAGCTTAACCCAACTGGTGTGGCGACTACAGTGTCGCTTTAAGCCGGCAATGGTTAGGTGCGATCGCCGGTGTTATGAAGAATTTCAACGATGGTGGTGGTGCTCCAGTGGGTTGAAGAGAGCCCTTTTATGTGGCGGTGGCAACGTGGTGCTCAGGCGGTTGTCTGTCATCATGCTTAGGATGTGATTGTGAAGAGAGAGAGAGGGGGGGGGGGGGTGGAGAGGGAGGGGGGACAATAGGCAGCAGTGATTCCGATGAAGGGAAATAGCCAGTATTTTCTTTTTAGTATGAGAAAATCAGGTCCTTTGAATCTCCCCGTTATCAACAGTCAGGGTTATTCTACCCATGTGAGAACGGGATCCAAAGAGCATGTCGTTGCTATTGGCAACTCCGCTAATTCTTGTAGTGCGAGTTGATGTTAAACATTAATTTTTTTTAATGTGACTTTAACAAAATCTTGGAAATGTGGGTGATGACATGAGGAAAAGCTAGTATGCAATAACATTATTTATAGTATTTTTAGAGAAATATAAAATAACATTTTATAAATTTATATAAAATTGCAATATGACTATTTTATGACGCTGATTAATTAAAGAACAAGGCATGTTCAAAACGATCAATAGAGGTAATATTAGCTAATGTCCACGTTTAAAAAAAGGCTATATGTCTATTTCCAGTCTTTTTTTTAACCATCAAGAGTCCATTTTTGCTTCTATAGATGAATTGTGTGCCCGAATCTAACTAATCCCGACCTGCCTCCTTCAATTGAAAGGTCATGATCCTACATTTTAGTGGTTGGTCTAACTGATTTCCAGATCAATCGCATTTTGTCCCCCTTCTAAATGACACATTTTAGTGTTCATGTTCATTTCTCTACAATCATAATTGCAAACATACAAATGCAAATCTACTTTTCCTCTCCAGCTTTTTTTCATAAAAGTTGGACTACTTATGTCTTTCAGTTATTGGAGGTTACCGATATCTTCTTATGATTGTTTTCAAGGTGGCCTTCAAATATAAATTTTGTAAATAATAGCAAGATAAATAAACACCACATAGAAAATACGTATAAAAAACAAAAAAAAAACTCTACGGCGACATTCTGTCAAAGATTATGAATTTAAGAAGACACAAATTTTAACACATTTTGTTGCTATAATCATGATTGGGTTGAGAAAGGTGAGTTAAAAATTAAAGGGTAAACTAATAATTTAAAAAAAAATGATAAAGATAAAGATTGTTAAAGTTTAAATTTAATGTTTGAATTAAATCGTTTAGTTTAATTGTGTGGTTTATCAGTTAGATTTTAATGGTGTATTAGATTAAGTTGTTTCAGAAGGATTGACATTTGGATTTAGCATATATGTTAAGTCATTGTATTTGTTTTAACTCTTGTTGAATTTATTAATAACCTTAGTCGTGTTGGCTTTATTAATAACTGATAGTTTAGGTGCAGGGTTGACTTCTTGTTTTAGTCATCGATCGTGCACATGCCTTCATTTGGTATCAGAGTTTGGTCATGAGAAGATAGACAATCACGAAGAAAAGAAATTCGACACAAAAACGCAATAGTTGGCCTTCAACAAAATTAAAAACCAGCAGTGATCAAAAAGAAGAAGGCGGCCATGCAACATTTGCTATTTTTAAAACTCGAAAACCTGACCCGTTTAAATTTTTGGGTGTTCATTCATGTTCGTTTACGTTAAATTTTATCAAATTATGTTTATTTATATTTTTAGGATATTTTACAAACTCAATTTTATGTATTTTTTGCTAAAATTTCAATTAAAAAAATCCATGGGCTAATTATGTCAAACAAAATAATATAAACTTTTGGATATTGCCACTCGTCGTGTTATGCGACGAGGATTCATTAAGCTAATCGTGATACGTGACCAGACTGCAGATCAACAAATCTTTTGTGGTTCATTTTGTCTCCGTTTCTCTTTTTTTGGTATCCCGATTTCGTGTATCTTCCATATAGAACAACTGGAATATGCCTTGGAATCATGCCAAAGTATAATCCATTGATTCCTTGAAGTAAAGAACAAGATATTGCTAATTTTGCTAATTTGTCTATTTTGGTTAAAAACTAAATCTTTCAATTGAAACGATTTCAACTTGTTCTCCAAGACTGTCAAGCCTTTATACACGCCCTAGTTTCTGCTCATTCGATTCTACTCCCAATTTTACATTCAATTACGTTTTAATGCTATAATTTACAAGTTCCTTATGTTTTTGGGTAAGTTGTAAGCATAAAAGTTGTTTGTTTTCAATTTTTTTAAAATCCCATTATCAATTTCGTCAATTGAGGCGGTTTATTGGTTCAATTTCGTATTAACTCGTTTAGGGTTCTTAAATATTAAAATTGGGGATTTTCAATTACTATACTTTCTAATCAGAACTGGTTTTCGCTCCTAAAGAGTTTTAGCTTTGTTTTTATGTTTTACATGTGAGGGATCAGAATCTGATCCCATATTTACTGTTCATATTCTGACCCCCATCAACTCGTTTAAATATTGTTTTTATCATAACTTGAGAAGCGTATTAAGTTATTATGTGATTCAAGTTCGTAACTTCTCGGTTTAGTTATACTATCGCATGTATAATTTTTAGGATTATTCCGTGTAACATCATGAAAATTTCAAGTTTAAAATACCAGGTTTCCAAAGTCAAATGACCAAAATGACAAATTTCAAACCTTAGGGTTTAAATTGAAAATTCCGGTTTCCTGACCAATCGCGATACGCGACGGATCAGAAGGGAAACCCATTGCGTATCGCGATGGGTTGTCTGACACACAAAACACGTGGCGTGCCACGTGTCGACACGTGGCATAACGTTCGCCACGTGTCACCACGTGGCAGCACGTCTGTCACGTGTCGCCACGTCTCAACACGTGGCACAACGCCTGCCACATAGCGCCAAGTGGCAGGTCTACTTGGTAACGACGCAAGCCTACGTCGCGATATGCGACGGGCTAGCCAGAAACCATCGCGTATCGTGATGAGGCTACTGGTTTCGTCTATAAATAGCAGCTATGGGTGTCTCATTTTCCACATCCAATTGAACAGCTCTCTTCTCTCTCTAAGACTCGCACTCTCTCACTAGAAACCATCTCGAAATTTATGCCAAGCCTTCCTCGTAAACCGTGTCAAAATACCGACATTCCTCGAAGTGCGTGCAATATACCACCAACGTTTCAATCAAGAAAGTGATACCATCCCGACGTCCCGACGGCCTGCCTCGTAAAGCGTGCCGACGTGAGAAGAAGTGTCGGTGCCTCGTTTTGCGTGCCAAAGTGAAGTGTTGATCAAGAAAAGGTTGAAAAGGGTAAAAGACGTCGAAGTGCTGCTCGATTGTCTAGAGTTATTATAAGCCGACCAAGGTATGCATAATGGCAAATAAAATAATAATAAAATATTATAAAGGCTTAAAACCCAAAGTCGAGAAAATACTCGATACCTCGAAAATAAAAAGAAAATATAACGGAAGAAAAGAAAAGAACATGAAAATATATATCAATGTGAATATATATAATTCTTTATTATAGATTATTATTTAAGTAATTATGAATATTCTTAAACAATAAAGAAAAGAGAAGAATACGTTTCTTAAAGAAGAAGAAACATTCTTTAAGAAATGTAGGGTTTAAAGAAAATAAGATTAACTATATATTATCTTATAAAAAGAAAGAAGGATATTTTGAACTAACGGTTTAAAAAGAAAAAGAATACTTTTTAACTAAAGGTTTTAAAATAAAGAAATATAATCAAGGTAAAGATTATAAAAGACTAAAGGTTTTAAGCCAGATTGTATATTCGACTAACAAAAGGTTATACTCGTACTATAGGTGTGAGATAGCAACGAAAAAACCCCTCGGACGATGTATTGAAGCCGATCCAAATCAAAAAGGTGAATGCGCCCCAAACTTTACAAACTTGTTTTTAAACGAGTCAATGTGTTAATTGAAAAGGTTTACATGAGACTACGTGTCTCTAAAACATTTATAAACAAAGGTATAAGCACTAGACCTCATGCTATTGTATGTGTTTGTCTAGATCATTACATATGTGGCGGGCACACCACACCTGGTTATATTGATGCTTTCCTGCGGGGAGTTAATGACCATGTGTATACGAATAGGTACATAACTATGTCGAACGTTGCGGTGTTTGCTGGGGTATTTATTGTAGAGACTTGCGTTTATAATTGTATTTAACTTTGTTGTTCCTAAGCCACGATGGGCCGAGACCTACGTAGTCTTGAGGGGTAATAAAGTAAAAGAAAATATTTTTACGTCAGAATATTCGCCAGCATTCGTTGCTGACGTATTTTCTAAACATTTTGCAGGTAATCAAGATTAGGGATTGGGAAGATGAAGTGCTCAAGATTCCGATGGCTAGGATCTTTTTGTTAAACTTAATATTATTGAATGTGGTTTTGTAATTAAAACAAGTAACTCTAAAACGGGAACTTTTAATCCCGTCTTTTGTGAATGTAAATATTATATTTTAATCCACATGTTTTAAAGATTTTCGTTTTTATTACGTAACTCTGATATATTTAAAAATGTGGTACCAACTGTTGGTCGCACTCCCAGGCCTTAGATGGGGGTGTGACAGGTTGGTATCAGAGCCATCGATCTTAGCGAATTAGGTATTAAAAGATAATACCTAAGCTTCGATCCAAGTACATAAAAATAAATATTTTTGTTTGTTTTACTTGAATAGGGATAAGATAGGTTGGTAACCTTTTCTTTCCCTCCTCACTCTAAACCACCCAACTTGGATGTCTTTCAAGAATATGATGAGAAGTTTTGTACGTGAAGCAAAGAAGGCTGGAATACCCGAACCCATACCGAAAAATAATATGAGTGAAGATTATTATGATTATGAGGCATTCTTTAAACAAGACGTAGAGATTGGCCGAACCAAACCAATATACTTTCACGTAACCGAACAATACCCAATTAATCTACCTGATGATCCACCAAGGCAAGAATATCAAGCACCGAGACATTCAAGATACCACCCATCGAGCATACCAATGTACCACCCATCGGAGATCCCCACATATCAACCATCGGAGATTCCGCCATATTATCCATCCGAGGTCCCAACATACGTACCACCAAATCCTCACCCATCATATGCATTCCTCGCCAATAAACAAGTCAATGAGGAACCAAGATCCCCCTCTTCTGATTGGATGCAATGCCATTCTGATCACCGACGATGGCATACCGGAACATCTACTCTCGACGATGTGAATTCTCACCCCAACTCTTCCGAAAGACCATCTCACAAGCCAAGAATGAGGAAGATGATGCCTATGAAAGTTTCCGTATGCCCCCGATAATGAAGGAAACTACCAAAATGATGGAGGAAGAAGATACTAAGGAAGAGGAAGATCCAGAAGAAGAATTTGAAGAAGAACCAGAAGAAGAATACCCAGAAAACCCCAATGAAGTGACAACACCATGGAGGAACCGTCCGACTGTGATTGCCTGCCTGGACAAGGATGTGTGCAACCTTTCATCCATAAGAACTTGAGTTATGGCTCTGTTGATCCCAATATGCAATACCTCGAAGAACTCAAGAACAAATCGTCATCAAGTTTTCCACCCTACCAAGGAACGATCCCAACGGAGGAAGTGCAGGCAAATGAAATCCGCGAACAGAATGAAGCGGCCGAAGCTTTTTTCCATTACTCATCTGATGTGACCGCATCTCCATACCCTGACCCGAGGAACCATTATGATGTAGTTATAATGGGATATCGCGATCCACCACCAAAGTATGGGTACCCAAACGAGACCCCTCAATCACAAGAGGAGCATTTGGATCGAGCCTTGCATGAAACAGATGACCTAAGAAAGAAGATAGCAGTGGATGGAAAGAAGAAGAAAAATATGGGATAAAAACTTCTGCGAAAATGTAACAAAATGACTAAGATGGTAAAGAAGTTTATCAAGGACTGAAGCAGTGAAGAAATACGAGTGTTGTGTGTGAAAGATGCTAATGTTGTGAAGTTGTATATGTTTAATAATCCCTGTAATGTATGTGATGTTGTAAGGATATGTGTGTGTGTGTGTATATATATATAAGTGCGTGTTGTAACAAAATATATATATATATATATATCATTTCTGATATATATACATATTGTGAAATGAACAAAACATGTATTTTAAGAAAGAAAATTTGTTAAATTTCAGTTGAAAAGAAAACATGAAAAGAAAAGATAATTATTGTCAAACCAAATTAATAATGTTGAAGCTTCTCGAAAAGAAGCAAACAAAAGAAAAGAAAAAGGGAAAGAACATGAGAAAGAACAAGAAGAGAAAATTCCCGACAAATATATGAACCAAATCCAACAAATGATCAACGAAGCCATTAGGGCTGAAACTGAAGCTAGATCTCAGTCTAGAAAATCCAAAAATTCTCAATCCGTTGAACTTTCTCGCAAATCTGTCAAATCCCATCCTAAACCCTCCCACATTGAAGAAAGTGTCTTTGAATCAAATGCCAATGAAGGCCTCAAGAAAAAGTTTTAAGAAAATGAAAATCGAAAGTTGCTCATTCAAAGACTTCAAGTACTTTGTACCCAAGGAATTCTATGGTGATAAAGGCGCCATTGCTACTGTTAGATGGATCGAGGAGATTGAGTAGATAGTAATCATAAACAAATGTTCGGATCAAGAGAAGATACAATACTCCGCCCAAATGTTCAAGGGCGAAGTCTTAGAATGGTGGAACACGCTGATATTGAGCAAGGGACGACAAGTGATGTACAATCTTTCATGGGAAGAGTTCAAGGAGTTGATAATGGAAAAATTTTGTCCTATGCATGAAACCGACCAAATCCAAACCAAATTTCTCAATCATAAGGTCATAGGAACTAACTCTGTGAATATAATACCAAGTTCCATGAATATTGTCGCCTCGTTACCCAGCTGGTTAACCCTGAGTCCATCAAAGTCACTCGATACAAATGGGGATTTCCACGGGAAATCCGCGACATGGTGAGGTCTCATCCCCCTCAAACTTCCGACTCCGCAATGGAGTTAGCTGGTTATCTCATGGGCGGCCTTGTCCGCAATAAGGAGGAAGACAAGAAGGTCGTTTCAACCAACGACCAAAGGAAGACTAGAGGAAGCGCCCGATTCAAGGGCAAAAGTGTAAACCGAACTGGATTCAATTCTAATGCTCCTTTCTGCAAGACATGCAAAAAGAACCATACGGGCAACGTCGTTTTGCTCCGTCTTCTACCGCAACTATCTGTGAATCGTGTCATAGACCTGGCCACGCAACGACCGATTGCTGGAAAAAGAAGATGACTTGCTACAATTGCAAGGAATTAGGACATCTGAGCTTTGAGTACCCTAAGAACAAACCCGCGATTGGTGGTGCGGGTGGAAGTGGTCAAGCCAAGAAAGGCAATGCAAGAGTCTTCGTTCTTGACACCAAAAAGGCGGCCGACATGCCGGGAACCATCACCGGTACGTTCCTAGTAAAAAACACCTATGCTAGAGTTTTGTTTGATTCAGGTTTCAATTTAAGTTTTATAGATTATAACTTTTGTGGTCTATTAAACATACCTTTAACAAAATTAAATAAAACTCTAAGCGTCAAGACCGCTAACGGTGAAATAGTCAAAATCTCTAAAGCCCTTGAAAACGGAAAAATTCTATTAGCCGGTTATATTTTACATATTCAATTGTTGCCTATGACTCTTGCTGGTTTTGATATTATACTTGGTATGGATTGGTTATCCGACAACCATGCTCGTATCATTTGCAATAGTAAAACCATCGAACTTCGAGCCCCTGATAAACGAAATATTCGAATTGAAGGGGATAAAGACGCTGGCCAAGTTAGCATATTCTCAATGATTAAGGCTAACAAATGTTAAAATCAAGGATGCTTAGCATTCATGGCCTATGTCACCGAAGAATCTAAACCCAAAGAAATAAAAGACGTACCAATTGATTCCTATTATTCTGATGTCTTTCCTGATGAACTTCCTGGAATCCCTCCCGATCGTGAAGTAGAGTTTAGGATCGATCTTATTCCTGGTACTGCTCCAATTGCCAAATCCCCTTATCGTCTAGCTCCAACCGAAATGAAAGAATTGAATAAACAACTTGACAAACTGCTTGAGAAGGGTTTCATCCGACCGAGTTCATCACCATGGGGAGCACCAATTCTATTCGTCCGGAAGAAAGATGGATCCATGAGGATGTGCATTGACTACCGAGCGTTGAACAAAGTTACCATCAAGAATCGTTATCCTCTCCCTCGAATTAATGATCTTTTTGACCAACTCCAAGGTGCTAGTTATTTCTCAAAAATCGACCTTCGTTCTGGTTACCATCCATTCAAGGTTCAATCCGAAGATATCCCGAAAACCGCCTTCCAAAAAAGGTATGGACATTATGAGTTCACGGTCATGCCGTTTGGACTTACTATTGCACCAGCTGCGTTTATGGATATGATGAATCGAATCTGCAAGCCTTACTCAGATAAATTTGTTACCGTATTCATTGACGGCATACTCATTTATTCTAAGTCTAAGGTAGATCATGAAACTCATCTTCGAACCTTACTTGAATTGCTTAGAACTGAGAAGTTGTACGCCAAGTTCTCAAAATGTGAATTTTGGCTTCCCGAAGTATAATTTCTTGGACATGTTATAAATGTGAATGGTATTCAAGTCGATCCCGCTAAAATTGAAGCCATCTCAAAGTAGGAGATTCCAAAGTCGCCAACCGAAATCCGAAGTTTCTTGGGTTTGGTCAGCTACTATCGTAGGTTCATTGAAAATTTTTCTCATATAACCATTCCCCTAACTTCCTTGACTCGCAAAAACATTAAGTATGAATGGGGAACAAAACAACAAGAGGTGTTCGATATACTTAAACAAAAGCTCACTCAAGAACCTATACTGGCCTTGCTAGAAGGTACTGAAGACTTTGTTGTCTTTAGTGACGCGTCTCATTCTAGTTTGGGATGCGTAAAAATCCAACGAAAGAAAGTGATCGCTTACGCCTCTCGTCAACTAAAACTGCATGAAAAGAATTATACAACTCACGATCTAGAGTTAGGCGCCATAATCTTTAATTTAAAGATATGGAGGCACTATCTCTTTGAAGTAAGATTTATCGTGTATACCGATCATAAGAGTTTAAAGCACATTTTTGAGCAAAAAGAGCTTAACATGCGACAACGATGTTGGATGGAGACTCTAAACGACTGCGACTGTGAAATCGTATATCACGAAGGAAAGGTTAACGTTGTAGTCGATACGTTAAGTCGCAAGGAACATGAAAAGCCGAAAAAAGTCCCAGCGTTAAGATTAGAACTTCAAATTGATCTCATCGAACAAATCAAATCCGCTAAAATTCAAGCTATCAATGAAAACAAGATTTCCGACAAAAAACGTAACGGCACCATTGACTCGTTAGTCAAGGGTGACGATGGTATCCTTAGAATAGGAAACCGGATTTGGGTACCAATCATTGGAGACTTGCGTGAAAAGATTATGAACGAATCCCACAAGTCCAAGTACATGATGCACCCCGATAGTGACAAAATGTATCAAAATCTCAAACCGAACTACTGGTGGAATGGGATGAAAAAGGATATCTCTTCGCATGTTGCGAAATGTCTAACTTGTCTAAAGATCAAGGCTGAACACCAAAAGCCATCGGGATTGCTACAGCAACCCGAGCTTCCCGTTTGGAAGTGGGAGTTAATAACAATAGACTTTATCACAAAACTCCCGAAAACGAATCGACAACATAATGCTATATGGGTTATTGTGCATAGACTAACGAAATCCGCTCATTTCGTACCCATCAATGAATCATACTCAATGGATAGATTAGCGCGTATCTATGTAAACAACATCGTTGCTTTGCATGGGGTACCGTTGTCTATAATTTCTGATCGAGACAGTCATTTTACATCTCACTTCTGGAAAAGCTTCCAAAAAGCATTAGGCACAAATCTGAACCTTAGCACCGCCTATCATCCGCAAACTGATGGGCAAAGCGAAAGGAAAATTCAAACATTGGAAGATATGCTCCGAGCTTGTGTAATTGACTTAGGTGGAAGTTGGGATGACCACGCACCCCTAATGGAATTCTCAAATAATAATAGTTATCACACAAGTATTCAAGCCACACCCTTCAAAGCGTTGTATGGTTGAAAGTGTGGAACACCCGTGTGCTGGTCTGAAACTGGAGATAATCAATTGTCTGGACCCGAGATAGTCCAAGAAACCACCAACAAATTTCTACAAATCTTAGAACGACTTAAGACGGCACGTGACCGCCGAAAGAGTTACGCCGATGTCTGTCGTAAGCTGTTGGAATTCAATTTTGGTGAAAGTCTCGCCGTGGAAAGGTGTAGTTTGCTTCGGAAAGAAAGAAAAGTTAAGTCCTCGATTCGTTGGACCCTTCGAGGTACTTGAACGAATAGGTACAGTTGCATACCGATTGCGACTACCCGAGGAAATACAAGGGATACACGATGTATTCCACGTCTCAAATCTACGTAAGTGTTTAGCCGAAGAATCTCTATCTATGCCATTAAAAGATGTCGAAATAAATGATAATTTAAAATTTGTGGAAAAACCCTTTCAAATATAAGATTCGAAAACAAAGAAATTGAAAAGACGAACCTTAAAAATCATGAAAGTAAAGTGGGACTTACGAAGAGGCCCCGAATATACTTGGGAACTTGAATCCGAAATGAAAAAGAAATACCCCCGCTTATTCTAAGAAGCAATCTCGAGGACGAGATTTATTTCAAGGTGGGGAGGATGTAATATCATGAAAATTTCAAGTTTAAAATACCAAGTTTTCAAAGTCAAAAGGACCAAAAATAACAAATTCCAAACCTTAGGGTTTAAATTGAAAATTCTGGTTTCCTGACCCATCGCGATACGCGACGGATCAGAAGGGAAACCCATCGCGTATAGCGATGGGTTGTCTCACACGCAAAACACGTGGCGTGCCACGTGGCACAACGTTCGCCACATGGCAGCCCGCCCGCTACGTGGCAGATCCACTTGGTGACGACGCAAGCCTACGTCGTGATACGCGACGGGCTAGCCAGAAGCCATCGCGTATCGCGATGAGGCTACTGGTTTCATCTATAAATAGCGGCTATGGGTGATCTCATTTTCCACATCCAATTTCATAGCTCTCTTCTCTCTCTAAGACTCGCACTCTCTCACTAGAAACCATCTCGAAATTCGTGCCAAGCCTTCCTCGTAAACCGTGCCAAAATACCGACATTCCTCTAAGTGCGTGCCACATACCACCAACGTTTCAATCAAGAAGGTGTTACCATCCCGACGTCCAGACGACCCGCCTCGTAAAGCATGCCGGCGTGAGAAGAAGTGTTGGTGCTTCGTTTTGCGTGCCAAAGTGAAGTGTTGATCAAGAAAGAGTTGAAAAGGGTAAAAGACGTCGAAGTGCTGCTCGTTTGTCTAGAGTTATTTTAAGTCGACCAAGGTAAGCATAATGGCAAATAAAATAATAATAAAGTATTATAAAAGCTTAAAACCCAAAGTCGAGAAAATACTCAATACCTCGAAAATAAAAAGAAAATATAACAACGGAAAGAAAAGAAAAGAATATGAAAATATATATCAATGTGAATATATATAATTCTTTGTTATAGATTATTATTTAAGTAATTATGAATATTCTTAAATAATAAAGAAAAGAGATGAATACGTTTCTTAAAGAAGAAGAAACGTAGGGTTTTAAGAAAATAAGATTAACTATAGATTATCTTATAAAACGAAAGAAGGATATTTTAAACTAAAGGTTTAAAAAGAAAAAGAATAATTTTTAACTAAAGGTTTTAAAGGAAATAAATATAATCGAGGTATAGATTATAAAAGACTAGAGGTCTTAAGCCGGATTGTATATCCGACTAACAAAAGGTTATACTCATACTATAGGTGCGAGATAGCAACGGGAAAGACACTCGAACGTTGTATATAAGCCGATCCAAATAAAAAAGGTGAATACGCCCCAAACTTTACAAACTTGTTTTTAAACGAGTCAATGTGTTAATTGAAAATGTTTACATAACACTACGTGTCTCTAAAACATTTATAAACAAAAGTATAAGCACTAGCCCTCAGGCTATTGTATACGTTTGTCTAGATCCTTACATATGTGGTGGGCACACCACACCTGGTTATATTGATGCTTTCCTGCGGGGAGTTAATGACCATGTGTATACGAATAGGTACATAACTATGTCGAACGCTGTGGTGTTTGCTGGGGTATTTAGTGTAGAGACTTGCGTTTATATTTGTATTTAACTTTGTTGTTCCTAACCCACGATGGGCCGAGACCTACGTAGTCTCGAGAGGTAATAAAGTAAAAGAAAACATTTTTACTTCAGAATATTCGCCAGCATTCGTTGCTGACGTATTTTCTAAACATTTTGCAGGCAATCAAGATTAGGGCTTGGGAAGATGAAGTGCTCAAGATTCCGATGGCTCGGATCTTTTTGTTAAACTTAATATTAATGAATGGTGGTTTTGTAATTAAAACAAGTAACTCTAAAACGGGAACTTTTAATCCCATCTTTTGTGAATGTAAATATTATATTTTAATCCACATGTTTTTAAGACTTCTGTTTTTATTACGTAACTCTGATATATTTACAAATGTGGTACCAACTGTTGGTTGCACTCCCAAGCCTTAGATGGGGGTGTTACATGTCGGCTCGCTTATTCTTATCTACTTTATTAACTCGCATATATCAAGGTGAGTAATCACACTCTCCTTTTTACTATTTTATATTTTGTGGTTTTATGCATACACAAGTTTATTATTTGTTTATTATGCAAGTATATACTCAAACACAATTTCATTATTTGTGTGGCTGTAATATAACTCAATTAGTTGCTAAATGCTAAATGACTATGTGGTTATAGTTTTTATGGTTGGTTGGTATTTTACCCCTATCCTCATCCTCATAGTATGATCATCACAGTCCAAGTAAATATGTCCGAATCTAGTGGCATGTTAAAAATACAATTTTATTTTATTTATGTTATGTTAGTTGATGTAATGCACGTTATCATAAGAAATTATCAGTTTTATTAGTATATATATCTAAAATTGTGATTACTTACTCAACGTTATGTTAACAAAATATATCTATTTTTACGTTTATCGTAAGTAGCTATTTAGGATGATTGAAAATGCAAGACTTAGTTGGACCTTAGGTTTTTATTAAAATAAAGAACAATTTATTTGTTTTAGTTTTGATGTAATGGTTTTGGATGATTTTGATTTGTGAATCTCTTTTGTACTTTGTTGAATAAATAAATCAGATAATAACACTTTGTTTTTATTTTAGTGTCTTTGAGCTATGATACAAATTATGTTGCGCTTTGGCATGTTATGCCGTTAGGTTAGGGTGTGACAGTTCAGTCAACATCAAACTCGACACAGCCAAGAAGAGAAGAAAACTCAAAGAGGTTGCGTGATTAGGGAAAAAAGGAGAAAGATCAAGACAGCAATATGCGATTGAGGTAATAAGTTATGTGGTAAGTTCACCAGGCTGCGAAGAAAGAAATCAATAGTAACATAAGCAAGGAGTGTTCTAAAGGTTCTTGGTGTGTGTTTTCAACTTCAATCTAGGGGCAGTTCTTAGCTTGGGCTAGGCAGGGACTCGGTCCTAGCTTTTTCGTTCAGTAGTGCAATTTTTTCGAAATAATATATATATATATATATATATATATATATAGGGGTGGGTTATTGTACAATATTGGCTTATCGTACATTACATACACGACACTCCTTAGCATCGATTTCAATTGCACGCGGTGGCAAATTTGCAATTAAACACAAATCTAATACGTCGGCGCTATCTAATATATCGATTATAAACTTCCTTCAATTTCAATTTCAAGCGATGACAGATTTCATGCAATTAAATCTAAAACTATAAATTTCAAAATTCAATTAATTGATTTGAGGTTCACGATTCTCTATAAATTCAATGTATAAAACCTGCAAAACCAATTAATTCAATGCAAAAGGTTGAATATTTCCATCTACATGTTCTATATATGAGATTCACGAATGGCAAAAAAGATAATTTGTGTAGGTTTTGAAAAGAGTGTGAAAAACACTTAGAACAAAATTCCGACCAAAACAAATTAGATACTTTAAACGTTCAAAGCGAAGATCTAAAACATTCATAACAAATATCTAACCAAAATGAACACACTTAAAAAGTTCGGGGAAAAAAATCTAAGAAGTTGAGAACAAAATTTAAAACATTCAGAACAAAAATCTAAGAATTTCAGAAAAAAAAAGTTTTCATCTACATGTTCTGTATATGAGATTCACAAATGGCAACAAAGATAATTTGTGTAGGTTTTGAAAAGAGTGTGAAAAACACTCAGAACAAAATTCCGACCAAAACAAATTAGATACCTTAAACGTTCAAAGCGAAGATCTAATACAATCATAACAAATTTCTAACCAAAATTAACACACTTAAAACGTTCTGGGAAAAATCTAAGAAGTTGAGAACAAAATTTAAAACATTCAGAACAAAAATCTAAGAAATTCATAAAGAAAAAAAAAAGTTTCCATCTACGTGTTCTGTATATGATATTCACGAATGGCAACAAAGACAATTTGTGTAGGTTTTGAAAAGAGTGTGAAAAACACTTAGAACAAAATTCCGACCAAAACAAATTAGATACTTTAAACGCTCAAAGCGAAAATCTAAAACATTCATAACATTTTCTAACCAAAAGGAACACACTTAAAACGATCGGGGAAAAAATCTATGAAGTTGAGAACAAAATTTAAAACATTCAGAACAAAAATCTAAGAAATTCAGAAAAAAAAAAGTTAAGAAGTTCAGAACAAAAATTTAAGAAGTTTAAAACAAAAATTTAAACACCCTGAACAAAAAACATTAAAGCACTTGAACAAACCTTTAAACGTTCAGAAGCTCATATATGAAATTAAATTTTCTTTAACATGAAATTGAACACTAAAATCACTTCATATGATCTCGTAATCTTCAAAAAAATCATCAGATAATGTCGATTTGATCATCGATTCCATTATATGAACAAATGTGAAACATATTTAAACTTTTATCAATTGAATTCAATTCCCAATTTTCAATTATATTGAAGTGGTGTCTGCAATGACATCGGTGATGATGGTTGAATTGTCGTAACAGTTAATCATGATGGTTCAAAATCCTCTGACCCATCCAGATTATTTGTTCATAATTAGTCGATGCTTCAATTAAAACTTACAACGTGTGCATGCGTCAAGTTATTAATAGTAGGGTTCTGAGACATGTTAATCTCCAAATCAGATTGATCATCTTGTTTTAACCATCGGCCTTCACCATTTATTCCAGCACACGTATTAGCTTTGCTCTAGTAAACCCATGTACAACTTTGAGAAAGTTAAAAATGTTTTGATGTTATATGGTTCGAACATCTAGAATACTTATCCTTCTCTATATATGGGCTCATCAAAACTGGCTTAATTTTTACCGCATGGAGGAGATTAAAAAATTTAACCCCCTTATGATTGATCCTAATAGATGCGAATATAATAAGACATCTTTTGTATATGATTCCTCTTGGCAACAAAACACTTGTAATATAATATGTCGATATTTAGAGTTAGATTAACTTATGTGTGTAGACGACACGCTGTCATGGAGGGGAACAGTTGAATAGTGAAATGTGATAGCGATTGTCGGCGTTCCCATATCTTGACACGTGTCCAATTGTTAATGGTAAACGTCTACATCGTTTCGCAATTTACCGCTTTTGGAAACAAATCTATTTGATCTTGTGGACCCCTTGACTAGGTCAATTTCTTTCATATAATCCTGATTTGCTTTTTAAAAAAGTCGACTCTTGTTTCAAATGAAGACTTACATATGTTGATGTACATACTTTTGTTTTACAACAAATAAATAATGATACTCAACTATATATACTGTTTTTATCCCGTATATCTTCTATTATTTTACCTTTTAAAGCAACTAATGAATAAAAGTTCGACTATTCAGGATAACCTAATGACAAAAGGCAAAACCCGACCTTATACGGCCACAATCTCAACCAGTGTTGGGTAACCCAAACACACCATCTCGTGTTACGGGGAAAACCTGTCGCTCGAATGCCCACTACAGTAAATGTGCGGTCTTCAGCTCAAATCTTCATTTATTCTCCAATATCAATTGAAGTAAAGCTCATTGACGTTAACTATTAACTATTATCCTCTATCTAATATCTAATAAAAGAATAAAAAACTATGTCATATATTTCTAATTTTAAGTGAAGTTATATATTATTTTCAAGTTTGTTTTATATAATTTCTTTTTTTTTTTACGTATAAATGTGCTAAGATAAAATAGCTTAGTGAAGCCACGTATAAATATTAGTTTTTTTTATAAAAAGAGTGTAGTTGGATAAAAAATTACAGTGTAGTTGTCAAAATATTTATTAAAATGGTTTAAAAACTTATTTACTTCTTTATTTTTTGAAAGAAAAAATCGATGGATCAGGTTTCTTTATTCTCTTTATAATTAAAGGTATATAACTATATATTTAGCAATTGCACACCATCAAAATAGAAAGTGACAATGATCCTGGTACCGAATTCTCGTTGTGTGCCTGATGTAACAAGCCGGTAGAAATACTTGTTTTTATATGAGGTAAAAATTAACAATTTTTTTTAAACTAAATCAAGTTATTGACAAGCATTAGAACCTCTCTAATACAGCCACTAACTTGATCTAGTGACAAAGATATATGTATTACAACTAAATTTCTAACAAATTATGTATTTTAGTCTCACTTAAAACACGTATAAAATGTGGGGTGGGAGAATTAGCTTAAAAAAATAGAGCCTCTTTAATCATTCACTATTAACCAATCATTAAAAACATGCAACTTGGGCCATTCTAGCTTTAATTAGTACTCAATCATTACTTTCAAAGAATTTATTTAAAAAATAATAATTCGTTTTTTCTACTAAAGCTATTTGCCTCTTTCTTTGTTTGTTCTATTTCCAGGCATTTTTAAAATAAAGATATTAATCACCAAAGTATGTCAATTTTTTTTTTGTTTTATTTAGTAATGTTATAGTTACCATTCCCATTTTGACAGGGGGTGATAAGGTAGTTTAGACGTGAATTTGATAGTTAATAGTTCAAATCTTCTAGCGTGCAATATATTTAGTTGTTAAAAAAAGTTATGTTATAGGTAATATATATATATAGAAACATTTATGTCAATTTTTTTAAAACGTTGTAACTTCAAACATAACAAGTATTTCGCGTGTTGTGGCATAGCGGGTTAAATGCATTAAATGTTTGAAATTTATCGAGTGTTGCGGCGGACAGTTGGTTAGTATCGGTTTGATTCATTACTAGTAAAAATTTTGTGGCAAAAGTTTTATTACTAAAGTTAATGGGCTAAAAAAGTAAAGACGTGTGAATAGGCAAAAACCAAAGTTGAGAGACCATAAAATAAATCTGTAATACTAAAGTTGAGAGGCCAAAAAGTAATTATGCGAAACTTTTGTCCCAAAAATCTAACGAACCAAAGTTTATGAATAAAGTTAAGTGGCAAATATATATATGCAAAAGTTTGGTGACAAAAGTCTAAGGAATAAAAGTTTCCCGCTTTCCTTTTAATTATATATACTATATATACTCCATATAATTCCATAAAAAAAATCTTATGTGCCGCTCTCTGCCCCCCCCCCAACCAACCAATTTATCGAGCCACCAGATTGTTTCAATTCTAAATGGTGACCTCTCATTCATTTGACCCATTTAAGTTATAAATCTTTGCGGGTAATGGGTCTCACGAAACATGAATAACCCTTAAACACGTTATAACATCTAAATTATTTGTGACACTATTTCGTCATCAAACAATAATAGTAGCGGGTCACGGGTCTCACCAAACCCGGATAACCCTTAATAGGTAATATAATTTCATTTATTTATGAAACTCTTTCATAATCAAACCATAATAAAATTTCTCTCCACTACATATTGTTCGTTGCCGATCTATCCTCTCCATCACCAGTTAACTTCTGAATACCACCCACAATCGTCAACCGCCATCCCCTTTTATTCATCAGCCACCATCGTCATCTACATCAGTCTCCCCTTCTTTATTGGATTTCTTCTTAAACGTCGAATAAACATTGATTAAATGGCCACTGGTTCAAATCTGGTCACCCCTTACCACCTCTTTTATTTATGAAACCTATTCGGGTCAACCCGTTTTTATCTTCATCAATCATACCACCACCACCACACCAACTTTGATTCCAGGCCTAGAACGGTTGTTACTCGTGACGGATTACTAACCTACTATGCTATCTTAAATTTAATTTGAGTAGGATACTGTTATAACTTTCAATAAAAAAAATTAATATATTACGTAGGGGGTGTTCAATGTCGGTTTTGATGGTTTTTAAGTCAAACTTGTGAGTCCAACCGTTAGTATCGATTTTTTTCCGTCCAAAACCAAAATTGAACCGCTAAAAATTGAAACTGTGCCATTACTAACGGTATGGTTCCGGTTTGGTAGCACATTTTAAGCTTTAATAATCAATTTAGTTTAAAATGGTCATTAATTTAACTACACCATCAATTCTAACTTAACACTAACAAAATATGATACTTGAGAGAACAATAACATGAAGAATGATCATTTTAACTACGTGAATGGTAAACATTAATGAAATACCTGGTAAGTGAAAATGTGAAATAATAACTATAATAAAGATTACAAAAAATCATACTGCGATTAGGTGAATTTAAAGTTGTAATAGCCAAATTTACTTCTATTTAAAAAGATTTTATTTAATTATATTTTAACTATATCTAATATATATAGCAAAACGTATCTATTACTAAATAAAAAAAGATTAAAATACATTCATCATTTACAGTCTGGTTTCATATGGCCGGATTCTGATATAAACCGCGAATCAAACCGTTAGCTATAAAGTTTGAAAATTTTGAAGCCGACCAAAGTAAAAAAAACAAATGAGAAACCAAACCGATGACAAGTTCAAACGGTTTCAAGGTTTTAAACCGAACTATAAACACTCATAATTGTTAACAAGGAACGCACAAACATTTGTTTAATTTGTTTATACTTATGAATGTGTTGATGAATACCAAAGTAAAAATAAAGAGATAATTATAAACAACTCAACCCTGGTAATCCCGATAAGTCTCATACGTACACATTGAGGTATGAGGAGGATATGTATTTCTTTTATATTCTCTTTTATTTGCAGTAATTAAAGGTTTTTAAGCGAACCTCCCTTTATGAACATAAACAGGAGTGTATGCAGGTAAAAGGGAACGTTTCCAACCAAACTCGTATAAAAGAAAATTTTAGGTTATATATTTATGTTTTTGAAATTGCACCCGTAGGATATTTTGACATCGAACTCATAAAAACCTTTACACCGAACCTTTGGAAGCCTTTTTTTAACATATATATTTTTTTTCACTTATTTCAACCCATGTCTCAAGTAGGACTAGAACCAACTACCATTTGACATACACCTTTGAATTTTTATAATAACTTGTTAAACCTATAACATTGATTTTTTTGCATTTTAATTTGTTTTTTCTCTTTTTATTATGTGGCTCAACCCTACCAACTCAGCAGAACCAGAATGAAAAGCCAAACGCTAGTGACAGACAATCGGCTGTCCTTCAAAAATTTCTGAACCTGAAGAAAAAAAATTATGACGGTGCCACTACACATAAACCTTAATTTTGATGTTCCGAAGTCCTAACTAAAAGGAACCAAATTGCAGCCCCCCTAAAACGATTATGGAGATGTGAGTGAAATGGTCAGTTGGATAATGATAGGTGAACAAAAACTAGGTAGGGGTCAGAAATTGATTGATTATAACTTTTTGGTTAATCATGCAAATTAGTTCATTCCCTTTAATCAGGAAATAGAGTCTCAAGTACTCTAATATGGGACCTTGCTGCATGATTGACAAAATCAAAACCTATCAAATCTCTAGTGGTCATTTATTTTATTTGGAAAAATTCACAAAATGTTTATTCTTCTAAGAGAGATTTTACAAATTTCCTCGTAAATTAAAGTTTTCAAAAATGTCCCATTAATACATGTAACTGACAACGTGTTTACCTCCAAATACGTCTTCATGATTGCGCATTGAATGCGCCAAAAAATGTGTTAGTGATATGAGAGGTGAATTATTTATTATAAACACGTCTTCAGCCCATGTAAGATTTACATATGAATGTTACGGCCTTATAATTGGGTGCAACACCCATATTTCTTATAACACTTATATAATAAGTAGTTGTCTGCTGCGTGCGTTGCGACAAGTCAACCATAGTTGACTAAAAGATTTATGGTTGATTATAGTAACTATTATAAATCCACCCAATGACCAAAAAACAAACAATAAAGTGAAAATATAACCAAACAAAACGCATGACCTTTCAAAATAAAAATTGGATCACAAATTTGGTTTTATCTTTATATTATATGATCCAAAACAACTTGACTCGAACCCATCAAAGTTAAAACTTAGCATAACGATTGACAATGGACCCCACCATTGTTGAAAAATGGTGTACGCCGTCACTACATGTAACATGCAAAGAGGAAGTGGCAGAAACAAAATGGTGTACATCACCATTGGGAGTCCTCCACCAGCTGGTATTATGACCAACATGAGGAAGATAAATCACGTGTCTCAAAGTAAATCATGCATCTACTAATAGAGTTTGATCCCCAATCCCCACAACGGATCCCCCCACCTCTTACCACTTAGGCATTATAAATAAAAAATAGAAAATAAACTTACAATGGAAAGAGTTTATTAAACAATCTCGGACATGTCCCTGCTGAAAACCTAAAGTCCTAAATCTTACCCAACAACCAACAAATCGGGATCTAAACAAAAGGGAGTAAACCCCCAGCCCAACTAGTGACTAACAATTAACAAACTACTAATACTCTTAATGGACTTATAGTCAACCCAATAGGAACAATAATCACTAAATAACCATTTGTTACCAACTTCAATGGTAAGATCCCCGGCCCAAGAATAATCAAAATATAGCCCAATATCCCACCTTTATATTTAGGTTGTCCTCTATGGTGAGGGGCTTCGAAGCCCCTCCACAGTACCACGTTAGCGTCACGTAACCATCGGGGGGCTTCGAAGCCCCTAACCAATACGCCCCGTTGTGGTTTAATGCCAAGTTCAAGAAATAAATCAAATTATTGCAAGAAATAAGAGAAATGAATATGAGTTACTAGTTTTATTTTATGTTTTAAATATTTAAAAATAAATAAAAAAGATGTAAATGCAATAATAAATGAACTCTCTCTCTCCAATTAATACAACTAATATAACTATAATAAATATCTCTAATTAATATATTTAACTAATTTAACTATAATAATTAAAAAGATAAAAACACTACTTTAGTTTTATTTTTTATTTACACATTCTTCATTTTATTCAACATAAATACAATTTATTCATATAATACTATTTCTTTATATTAAAAAAAAATTCCACTCAATATATTAGCATATATCAACGTATTTAAGTTCAATAAATATATAACCTACACAAAGTTAAATAACCTACACTTGTTTTGAGCAATAAAAACGTACAACATACAAAAAGCATATGACTTACATATGTAATTCGACATTAACAATTATATAAACTACACAAAGATACACATACCTTACACATGCGTAGGTCATATGTTTTTCGTATGTAAGCCATATGTTTTCTTATTCTTAGAACAAGTGTAGGTTATATGTTTTTGTGTAGGTTGTATTTTTTTTATTGACATTTAATGCAACAATGTGTAAGACAGTTTTTTGTATTATTCATCACAATGTAACTACGTGTTGATGGTTATTGATAAGTTGAATTTGAAGAAATTGGTTTTGAAAAGAAATTAATGTATGAATAAATTGTATTTGTGTAAGATAAAATTTTCGTGTGTAAGTTATATGTTTTTTGTGTGTAGGTTATATGTTTTCGTGTGCGTGTGTATTTTATTGATGATGAATTTTGTGTGTAGGTTAATTTTTTCGTGTGTAGGTTATATGTTGTCTTATTCTTAGAGCATGTGTAGATTATACGCTTTTGTGTAGGTTGTATGTTTTTTGTTGATATCTAATGCAAACACGTGTAAAATTGTTTTTTGGTATTATTCATCTTAATGTAAGTATGTGTTGATGGATATTAATATATTAAGTTGGAAGAAATTAGTTTTGGATAGAAAGAAATTTTAATGTATGAATAAATTATACTTGTGTAAGATAAAAATTCAAGAAACAAAAAGTAAGTTATAAAAATAAATGAGTTCTTAATATTTTCTAATTATAATAATTTAATTAGTTATATTAATTAAATAAATAAGTATTATGTTTATTAGTTATATTAATTAAAGAAAGAGAATAATTAATAGTTTCTTTATTTAGTTTTAAACATTTAAAACATAAAACAAAACTAGTGGTCCATATTCATTTCTTACGTTTCTTGCAATAATATCATTTCTCTCTTGAACCATCCCCTATATATATATATATACACACACATATATATTTATTTGTGTGTGAGAGGTTGAGAGAGGAAATGAGAGGGGGGCCACACAATTCACTCATCCGCACCGGCCGTTGCTTTGCCTAATCCTTCCGCGCCCTTGGTTGGACCGCGCTCCATGGCGGTGTTCGGCGCTCACTGCGCCCCCAAAATCCCCTCCGTCGCCCCATAGCGACCAATCTTAGTAAAATGGTGGTCAAATGAAGATGACTCAATGTGGTTCTTATTTTAGTTTACAGTCGTGTTGGCCTGCCCACCAATAATCGGCAAACATGTTCTAGACAAAATGTTAGTATGAACACAAGAACTAAGGTGCGACCTGTAAGGCCCTGAACCCGGTGACCCTACTTTAGCGTCGGATTTACTCATAAACACAGTCCTTCAAATCAGAGTTTATTAAAACTTTTCGCGGAATATAAAACATCAATCATTTGTTACAAAACATTAAATCTTTTCTTTGATACCATAACACAAAACTTTATATTTAAAACATCTTTACTTCTTTCTTCAGATGCCAGCCGTTCAATCCATGTCGTGTGTCATCCTCATGCTAACTCTATAATCAGCTCACCTGAGTGCATACTAAAAGTCAGCTACGCTGAGTGAGTTCTAGTTAATCGAACGCCATACAATACATACACATACACACATATCCGTAGATACATATCCATACTTCACTAGTTACCCTTCTGTTCTACATACATACTTGCTACCATACATACATACATATCTACAATCACTAACCTCAGTCTACCGAGAGTACGTTCATAGTTCACCGTCTATACCTGTACTCAAGGTCGTGAACACGTACAAGGTTCGCTGTCCTTACCTATGTTCACCATTTATGGTACGTACAAGGATCACGGTCCTTCCCTATACCATAGTACATCCACAACACGTACAAGGTTCGCAGTCCTTCCCTATGTTGCAACCTAATTCATAGCACGTACGAGGTTCGCAGTCCTCCCATATGCTACAAAATCAGCACGTATAAGGTTCACAGTCCTTTCCTATGCTGAAATACATCCACAACACGTACAAGGTTCGCAGTCCTTCCCTATGTTGCAACCTAATTCATAGCACGTACGAGGTTCGCAGTCCTCCCCTATGCTACAAAATCAGCACGTATAAGGTTCACAGTCCTTTCCTATGCTGAAATACATCCACAACACGTACAAGGTTCGCAGTCCTTCCCTATGTTGCAACCTAATTCATAGCACGTACGAGGTTCGCAGTCCTCCCCTATGCTACAAATACAGCACGTATAAGGTTCACAGTCCTTTCCTATGCTGACGCCTATCTACATTACGTATAAGGTTCGCAGTCCTTATCTACGTTTACATATATCATTTACTTCACGTATAAGGCTCGCAGTCCTTAACTACGCCATCACCAGCCGAGCCTATGTCCGACAGAAGCTAGAGGGATTTGCCATCCTAACTTACTATGTCGAACGTAGAACTCACATGCCATTCGTGTACCTATACACACATACTTACATTATAACATAAGAACACTCTAGGCATTCTTTACCTCATTCATTTAACAACCATACCCCTTGTCGTTACGTGCAATATCCGAAGATCGTTCACGCCCCGACAAGTATTCATTTGAAATATTCATACATCCTCGATATATAATATTCATACCTTTATTTTTAACCTGACAGTACGCGCAATATCCGAAGATCGTTCTCGTACCGACAAACAATCATTCATATCTATCACACATATCACATATGACATACACTTATCACTTAGGATAAATGTATTAACAACACATCGAGTATGCACACAGCCCCGAAAAACATAACAAGGAATGGGGCTAGAAACTCACCTGAACTCTGCTTCTTTCTTCTGATAGCTGTAAATCCCTTCTTTAACTGAGCTCGGCTGACTGTACAAGTTACACGTATCAATACTCGCCTGATCTAATCTGGTGGTCTAGTATTAGCTTACTTTAACTTATCGCTTGATAATTTATTTTCTAATCAAACTTGGCTTTAGGCGAAGTTAACCCTCGGGCGAACTTGGCTTTAGGCGAAGTTAAACCTCAGGCGAACTTAGCTTTAGGCGAAGTTAAACCTCAGGCGAACTTATCACCAGGCGAACTTAAACCTAAGGCGAACTTGTCATCAGGCGAACTTAAGCCTCAGGCGAACTTGTCATCAGGCGAACTTAGCTTGCAGGCGAAGTTCATCGCTTGAAGGCGAAGTTGCCCAGATGAAGGCGAAGTTGCCCAGATGTCCGCTGTTTCGGTTTCTGATCAACATTTCGGGCGATTTTAACACCCTTCTTAAGGTTCAATACCACCCACTACACTTCCCGACCATTTTTGGTCGTTTATACACTAAAAGCTCGGATCTTTAAACTTCCAAGATCAAGAATCATACCTTTTGAGCTTGTTTGGATCTCGTTTATCTTGGTATCACCACTAATCTTTCTCTCTTACCCGGACCTCGCTCGATCCTTCCTTCTATCTCGGCCCGGCCGGCGGCGGTTTTGGGTATGTGTGTGTGGAGTGTGCTTGAATAAAGATAGAATGAAGATATTTTGGGGTGTTAGGGTATTTATATCCCTGAGATCCCATGGACCTAAGGCCCATTCTCATTTAACCCATCCTAATTAATCCAAGTCCACAACCCACATCCATTACCCAACACTAGCCCGACCCATACCAACTCCTATTCTATTATTTATTTCCTGATAACCCGGGTAAACTTTCTCTCTATTATTAAGTAACATAATTAATATTACTTGGAAATTTCGGGATGTTACAAGACCTATCTAATATTATAACAACATTCAAATTCGTTTTTTTCTTGATGGACGTGGAATCTTGTCTGTTTACATAATTATAATATGTAACAAATGAATGGCATATGCTTTATCCCCGTGTTATTAACGTGTGTAATTTATGAACAAACGAGCAATGTCCTATTATATATGATAATTATATGTATTTATGAAGTAAACAATTAGTTCTTCGGTAGCCGTGAGAAAGAGGAATATCGTAGAAGCTAACCTTGTGGAAATCAAAGATTCCATTTGTATGATTCCTTGGTACTTACAATCTAGCTTGCTCCATGAAATAACATAATAGCTTATTTAGATAATGTGTTTTCAATATTATCCCCGTTAATTCAAGTTTCTAATTTTGTCCCTTTGGTATCTCGTCGCCGACGACATGATAGCGAACACCGACGATGCGTTACTGAAACAAATAGGATAACGACACGTGGCCGAAATCTGGCCGGAATAGGTCGTCGACGATGCGTTAGTGGATAACGCATCGCTGCTACCCGACGTTAGCAACATAACACATCGCTGCTACCCTACGTTACGTTAGCAACATAATGCATCGCTGCTACCCTACGTTACGTTAGCAACATAACGCATCGTTGACGATGCGTTTATGTTGCTAACATAGGGTAATGCGTTATCCACAACGCATCGTGGAACCCTTGCCTTAAACATTAACGCATCGCTGCTACCCTATGTTTGTAACATAACGCATCGTCAACCCTATGTTATTTCAACACATCGTCAGTGTTCGCTAACATGTCGCCGGCGACGAGATACCAAAGGGACAAAGTTGGAAACTTGAATTTATGGGGACAAATTTGGAACCACATTCTATATTTAGGCTATTTTGAGAATTTTCCCTTTTATGATTATTTTTTGGACTATTGGTTTATAATACTCTCAACTTTCTCTCGTTGGTAGATAACACTCTCAACTTTCACTTTGTCTTCCACTACTCCCAACTTTCAACCTATTTGTTTCTATCACTCCCCCGTTAAGTTAAAGCTAACGTCGTTAACTGAGACGCTGACGTTGCTTTGTTTATAATATTTTGTTATTTTACTTTGCTAATGTGTCAGCTTACGTGGCGTGCCAACATGGAAATTTTTTTTTTTGTTTTTGTTTTTTCTTTTAGCAAACATCAATTAAAACACAACACTTATTAAGTGGATGGCGGTGACGGACGGTAGGTGGTGGTGATAAAACGCAGTGGTGGTGGTGGACGGTGGTGGTTAATTGGTGGATGATGGTGGTGGAGGTTGGTGGACGATGGTGGTGGCGGACAGTGGTGGTGGTGGCGAAAGGCGGGTGGTGGTGGTTGGTGGACAATGGTGGTGGCGGTCCGACGGACAATGGTGGAAGTTGGTGGATGATGGTGGTGGCGGACAATGGTGGTGGTGGCGAACAGCGGGTGGTGGTGGCGGACAGTGGTGATGGGGGTGGATGGTGGTGGTGGCGAACAGCGGGTGGTGGTGGCGAAGGGTGGGTGGTGGATGGTGGGGGCAGACGGTAGGTGGTGGCAAAAGGCAGTGGTGGACAGTGGGTGGTGGCGGACGATGGTGGTGGTTGGTGGTTGGCTTTGTTTATAATAAGTGTTGTGTTTTAATTGATTTGCTAAAAAAAACAATTTCCATGTTGGCACGCCACGCAAGCTAACACATCAACTGAGTAAAATAACAAAATATTATAAATATAGTCACGTCAGCGTCTCAATTAACGACGTTAGCCTTAACTTAACCGTTGGGGGAGGGGGTGATAAAAACAAATAGGTTGAAAGTTGGGAGTAGTAGGAGACAAAGTGAAAGTTGGAAGTGTTATCTAACAACGAGAGAAAGTTGAAAGTATCATAAACCAATAGACCTTATTTTTTATTTTATCGTAAGTACACTCTTAAATGTGAGGGCGATTGACACCGAAAAAAAAGAACATAGAAAACACTTTTGCATCTCATCCTTTATTACCATACGCGTACACTATATTTTTTTGTGGGAAAACAAATTACAAATCAATTTCTTAATTTTGTTTCTCACTATTCATCTCTAGTATATTTTTACTTAGGTTTATTGAATTTTAATAAGCTCTATCAAATTGTATTGATCGATAATAATTCAAAGTCAGTTTATCACAATGGGCAATCTCAAATTTAAAATAGTTGGCCTTCAATTGCCCCTCGTTAAAATAAACTTAACGACGTAGTATATTTTTTCCGAACTTCATAATAATGTTTTAGAGCTTTTGATCGGAATAAGGATTCGAGTCGATTAATGTAAAACTTAGCTCGAGGTAATTATCCAAAAAATAAAACATTTTTTAGTTAGGTTTTATTAATTCTTTATTCAGTTATGACATAAATGAAATGTGAAATTCTTGAGTAGTCTATTTCCTCTCGAATGATGACTCCTGTAATTCTTAATTAAAGAGAGTACTTTGAAATTCATTAGGAATTTAGTATATGTACTGTTTCATTCAATCTTTAAGGTCCCGACTTCACCTCGACGGTTAGGCCACAATGCCCTTAAAGTCTATATGCGATAGATAGACTCTTCTATGGGATGTAAACAAAACATTTACAATATGGGATTCAAACATCCAAATCAATTCGATGACACATTTGCGATGCAGCCACAGTGTATATGTTGAAAACTTGAAGATCATGACAAAAAGTGTCGAAAACAATGAACGTAGAAAGGGTGAATTGGGAAAACAAAATATTATACATACATAGGTACGTCACCATTTGCGACATTATTATAGTTTGTTTCTCTCTGTCTTTTAATATTTTATAAGAATTATATATCTACTTGAGACTGTGGGTTGAACCATTTGTGTATTCTTGTTAGAAAAATACAAAGACCGATGTCTATTTTAATATAATGATTTTAACGAGCATGTTAATGGCATTTAGCCTTTTACTAGTTTTTTTTATATAACGTACAGTACATTGTCGTAAATCTTAATGTTTATGTTATTGTTTAGTCTTTTATATGATTTCAACGAGGAGGTAGTAATAGTACCTTTGAACGAGTAACTCTTAACTTTGTGTCTCACCATCATTCTTGTGATGATGACAGTCTCAGGCTGCTCTAGAGCCGGTGGGTGCCTAACAATATTTAATTGGGAACGGCCCCGAGAATTTAAATACCTTGATCGATCAAGCTGAAATTAATAAAAGGCCCGTAAGCCACGAGTAACGAAATATATAAGTTCATTTTCAAGATGACGAATAACGTTATAACAATAAGTATAACAAAAATGTGTAGTACTAAAATCTCATGAGCGAGCTTGGAATTCAATCGGGCGTATGTGTTTGTTTATTTTTTTTAGTTTTTGATTTTAGTTTAGGCTCAATAGCTTAAATGGATTACGTACGGATAAAAAGCATTTGTGGCCCAATATATTTAAGATTATCAAGATCCATACCTACTTTATAAAAAAAATTATAATAAATATATAAAAATATATATCTATAAAAACATTTTGGCCAACAAAATAGGGGCCTCGGCTGTTGTCCGGCTCGCACTACCCTATGGCCGACGACCTTGCTAGCGTCCCACTCCTTTTAAGGTTGTTCACGAACCAGATCAGGGCAAGCTCGAAGCTTGGGCTTGTTTTGAAATTAAGCTAAAAAACTGAGCTAAGGCATGACTCGATTTAAACCGATTAACCATTATTATACACGAGTTGAAACTTGCAAATAATAATAAAAAAAGGATATATATAGCGTTGAGTTGTCGTCGTGACTGATGAAATATAAGTTTTGATATATATATATATGTGTGTTTGTGTGTTTTATGTTTATACTGAATATTAAGAAAAGCAAAAGCAAAAAAGAAATTCATTTTTAGCTATACCATAGCTAAAAGGTTTCATTTTGGCAACTAGATTTCCACCACCCCGCACACTCTACATCGACAACATGTGGTTTTGTTTGGTTAAAAAACTGAGAAAAACAATAAAGACAACTTATCATTTCTACATGCTTGTTTAGTTAGATACCACTTGTTGTTAGGGCTGTTCACGAACCGAACCGAACCGAACGCGGGCATGCTCATATTTGGTTTGGTTTGAAAGCGAGCCGAACCGAGCGGATTGAATTTAAATAAACGAGCGATATCTTTATGCTTGAACTTGGTTTGGTTTTGAAACCGAGCGGCTTGGTTCGGTTTGGTTTTGCTTGATTTCGTACAAAGTTTCCAATTTTAAATTTCTAAAACTTTAAAATATCATTAATTCAAGACTTTCAATTCTAAATTGTCTAAACTTTCACCTTTAAAATGTATAAAATACACAGTTAACAACAAAACATATATAAAACGAGTGGCTATGGTTTAAATTTGAACTTTGGATTCAACACAAAAAGAGGGATATTTTAAAAACTTAAAAAAAATAGTACACTTTTATATCTATACATAAAGTTTATATATAAAACTAATAGATAAAAAATAATTCGAGCGAAATGAACCGAACCAAACCAAGCAAGGCTTTGCTCGTGCTTGGATTGCTTTTAAACCGAACCGATCCGAACGGCTCACTTCCAAACCAAGCCGAAATCGAACGAGCATTTTTCGAGCATTTTTCGAGCGAGCGACGAGCAGTTTGGACAGCCCTACTTGTTGTAGCTATATAGATCAGTGATCACATGCTAAAATTCTTGTAGTGTTCGTTCTTGCTTAGGTAATAGGTTGTCAAATGCCGATCAGAAATCCAGATATTATGGCAATAATTATATATCTAGGTTCCTTAAAAGTAACAGAAAATGCCAATGTCTAAATAATGAGGGTCATATTGGAATTATTTTTTGTTGTTTTGTTAGTTATGTAAATTTGAATTTATTGTCTTTTAGTAAAATAGATCCCAACACTAAAGATACCTTCCCATTACAATTAGTGTATATTCTAACCCCTTTATAAACCCTAGCTATCACAATATTACCCATATCCTCAGACCAAGTAGAAAGCAAGTCTAACCTCTTTAATTACCACCCTCCAATGGCTTCTTTGATCTCAATATCCTCAGCAAAAAACTATGGTTTTTCATCTAGCATGGCAACCTCAAGAGATACTAGGGTTTTGTCCATCTTTGGGAAACCTATGGTTTCTACAAAAAAAACTCAAACCACCATTATGAATGTGGCCACCAATAAGCCAGAGATAGCGCAAACTCCGTTTCAAAATGAAGTCGCAGATGAGCGGAAGCTAGTGGCATGGACTAGTGTCCGGCAAGAACGGTGGGAAGGCGAGCTTGTCGTCAATGGAGAAATACCTAAATGGCTGGTATGATAGTACTATATATAAAATTATATATATTATCATCTCTATCTTATGTTTTATCGTTTCATCAACATATCAATACCATGGTATAATATTTATAGCTAAAAACAATGGGAAACTGTCCAAATTACACTTGAAAACAAGGACAAAATGTTTAAGTGTGCTTTTGTATCTATTTTCAGTTGATTATTAATAACCATCCGCTTTTGTTTTTTGTATGAACCTTAACACTTAATGTGGAGTTAGTTAAAAGGATGAGGTCATGTAATCAACACTCCCCTATAAATTTTAGGGCTATACATAATTTTTATTACACCCTATTTAAAATGGAAATTAAGTAGCTTAACGTCACATACCAACTATTTACGGGAAATTGGCTAGCATTCGGACACCAGACAGAGCATCTATGATTGCTCCGTGACGTTAATCTAATAATCCTGGTACTTGAACGGACTAACTATTTACAAGACAGATTGGCCAGTCTTCGGACACCAGACAAGAGCATCTATGATTGCACCGTGACATTGATCTAATAGTCCTGGTACTAGAACACATTAAAATAAGCATCTAACTGTGTGCTGACTGTGCCCTAATATTTTCTTACAGAATGGAACATACTTAAGAAATGGACCCGGGTTATGGCATCTCGGCGACTACAACTTCCGCCACCTCTTCGACGGCTACGCCACACTCGTCCGCCTCGGCTTCGACAACGGCAAACTCACAATGGGTCACCGGCAAATCGAATCCAACGCCTACAAAGCCGCGAAAAACAGCAACAAGCTTTGCTACCGTGAATTCTCCGAAGTCCCTAAACACGACAACTTTCTAGCATACATTGGCGACCTCGCAAACTTATTCTCCGGTGCATCGTTGACAGATAATGCCAACACGGGCGTGGTCAAGCTAGCCGATGGCCGTGTGGTTTGTTTAACAGAAACCATCAAAGGGTCGATTGTTATCGACCCGAATACGTTGGATACTTTAGAGAAGTTTGAGTATGATGATTCATGGGGTGGGTTGATTCATTCGGCTCATCCTATAGTTACTGGCTCGGAGTTTATAACGTTGTTGCCGGATTTAATAAACCCTGGGTACATGGTGGTGAGGATGGAACCTGGGACGAATGAGAGGAAGGTGATCGGTCGGGTTGATTGTAGAGGTGGGCCGTCTCCCGGGTGGGTGCATTCGTTTCCAGTGACCGAGCATTATGTGATTGTGCCGGAGATGCCGTTGAGGTATTGTGCTCAGAATTTGTTGAAGGCGGAACCGACACCGTTGTATAAGTTTAGATGGTATCCGGAGTCTAAAGGGTTTATGCATGTTATGTGCAAAGCTAGTGGCAAGATTGTAAGTTTAACTATGTGATTCATTATTAATATATTTGTGTGTTTGAATTTAATTAGGGTTAGTTTTATAAACTAAAAGGTTTGATATATTAATTATTTGAAGGTGGCAAGTGTTGAAGTTCCTTTGTTTGTGACATTTCATTTCATCAATGCGTATGAAGAAAAGGATGAAGACGGGAGGATCACCGGAGTTATTGCGGATTGCTGTGAGCATTATGCGGATACCACTATTCTCGACAATCTTCGGCTTCAAAATCTCCGGTCATGGTCTGGAGAAGATGTCCTACCAGATGCAAGGTATGTAACACAACTATATATTGCATGTTTGTAGGTCTCTAAACGAGATCTAACAACAAGTTCTTAATCTCACTTACTAGCTAGTGGAAATCACTGGTAAGCAATCGAGATCTCGTTTGCTTGTGTCCAGTTGTTTAAAGTATGAGTCCGCTAGCTATATATTAAATTAACTGCAAATCCAATAAAAACGAACACTATTATGATTTTCGGTCGCTTTTTCATGGAATGTAAAGAAACTCGTGTATTATTTCGATTTGTAGAGTTGGACGCTTTAGGATACCACTCGATGGCAGCGATAAAGGTGAACTATTTGCAGCATTGAATCCAGATGAACATGGAAGAGGGATGGATATGTGTAGCATCAACCCTAACTTCTTAGGGAAACAATATCGCTATGCGTATGCTTGTGGTGCTCAACGACCTTGTAACTTCCCTAACACCCTCACCAAGGTAAAACTTTAATAACTATATTGGCTTCAACTTATTACATACATTAATGTCAATTTAACGGTATACAGATAGACTTGGTTGACGGAAAGGCGAAAAACTGGCATGACGAGGGTGCTGTCCCCTCCGAACCATATTTTGTGGCTCGACCTGGTGCAACGGAGGAAGATGATGGTTAGTTTGTAGTAACCGTGTTTTGATTAAAAATATATAGCAATAACAATAGTGATAACATTATTTGCTTTGTATTCGTTTACAATTGGTATGCTATGTGTTCGTGTTGATTGTTCATGTATATTTATACAGGAGTTGTGATATCTATGATAAGTGATAAAAATGGAGAAGGATACGCGTTGGTCTTAGACGGAAAAACATTTGAAGAAATCGCAAGAGCAAAATTTCCATACGGACTTCCATATGGACTTCACGGATGTTGGGTTCCTAAGAATTAGACCAAAGATTTCGAAAAATCAACCGAAAATGTTGAGGATTGCTTGTACGTGTACTTAAATATTGTTTGTTACATAATATTTGTTCAGTAAGTGTGATTCATGAAAGGATTCAACTATATTTAGTGTATTTAATTGCTTCTTCTTCTAAAGTGGTTAAAGGTGACATAGTTTGCACTGTAGATGGATGTGTGAGTTTGGTGTTGGAAAGAAAATAATATCCCCAATGTATGCATCAAAGTAATAAAATAGTGTAAATGTTTTGTCGGATCCAGATTTTTTTACCACGGCCGAAATAATTTTATTAATATAATTAAGAAGGTTGGATTACGGGTCAACCTTGTTCATAGAAATATAGTTTCAAAATGGTCAAACTAATAAAATATTAAACTTATAGTATCAACCTGAAAATGATTTTTAGCTTGTTTTATTGACTAGTGGTTAGAAACTTATTTCTTGCATGGCTTAAATAAATGAAATGTTGAGTAATCATTAATGAAGATTAAGAAAATGTAAAATGCTATATTAATATAATATATGATTGAAATTAATATAATATATGCTTGCTGGAGTTTGGATGGGTGATGATGATGGGTGGTGAATGGTGTTTGATTGTGGTGTTGATGGTAGGGGTGTTCAAAATTTGATTCGAATTCGAATTCGAATTCGATTTCTAAATATTCGAATTCGATTCGATTCGTATTCGTATTCGAGTATAGTAATCGAATACGAATCGAATACGAATTCATGATTTTTTATTTGATTCGATTCGAAATTCGAATTCAAATTATATAATATATTAATATATATTTAATTTATTAATTTGGGTCAAATCCTAAAATAATAAATGTCAAAACATAATAATAAATCCCAATAACTCATACTGATATTTCTTAATTTTGTCAATACTTAATTTTGAACTTATTTTCATGTGGTATTGTAGCTACTTTAAACTTATATTTATGTGTTTTACATTGATGATTATATTTTTGAAGTGTTTGACATATGCTAACTTGAATCAATTCAAATTTATTCGAATTCGATTTGAATTCGAGTTTCAAATACGAATAGAATCGAATTTCGAATATGGGATGTAATACGAATCGAATAATCCAACTTTTAAACGAATACGAATCGAATAAGAATACCAGCAAAAAAACAAATTATTCGAATTATTCGATTCGATTAACTTGAAATTTCGTTATTCGATTCGATGAACACCCCTAGTTGATGGTGGGTTATGAATATTTGGAGAAAAATATGATGGTTAAAAAGAAAAAAACTTTTATTTATTTAAAGCCCTAGATTTTAAGTCAATTACACAAATAACCCCTGAGGGGGTAAAAAGACTAAGTTGCCC
Source organism: Bidens hawaiensis (assembly GCF_021521415.1). Classification (NCBI taxonomy): domain Eukaryota; kingdom Viridiplantae; phylum Streptophyta; class Magnoliopsida; order Asterales; family Asteraceae; genus Bidens; species Bidens hawaiensis. The sequence goes on from NW_027492828.1 coordinate 318,375, forward strand.
TCACATGAGGTGCACATGACTGGATTTAACGAGAAAAACTAACTGTCGTTAGTGAAAAGGACAAACCATATAACGTTTTTTGAACGTAAAGAATGTTTTCTGTCATTAAGTTTGTCAAATGACGTCCATTGAAAAACCGTGCAAACATAAAAGACGTCTTTTGCCATTTTGTCAATTTTCAATTGAAAGAGCGACCTCAAGTACGTTTTTGCACGTGCATTTTTTATTAAGTTCATTTAAAAAAATCATTTTGTGATATAAATCAAATCAATTTATGTACACATAGTATGGTGACAAGCATAAATGTAATATTTTTTTCATAAACGTTATGCAATTATTTGCTTACTTGTAATTTTATAATTTGGATTATCCTATGTCTGACACGGGCTCTAAAGCTAGTTTTTTTTTTTTTGAAAAATAAACTTCATTAACCAACAAAAACAAAAAAGCTACAAGAAGAAAAAACAGTGCCCCCCCCCCCCCACCGAGCCCGGAGGAGCCATTGCCAACATAACCAATTACATTAAGTCAAACTTACACCAATTAACCCAATTACCCGAAAACAAATTAGATCTATTTTTAACCCACTAAAAACCTAAAGATCTAATTTCATCAAAAACCTCCTCCATTTTAGTGTCTTTCCTTTCGTGAATCTTCTTGTTTCTAGCCTTCCACAAACTCCAACAAGCAATAACCATAATTCCTTGAATGATCTTCTTCTCAGTCTCACCTTTGTTAACCCTGTTATGCAAATTGAAAATATCTTCTACCGAGAAAACATATATATGGGGTAACTTGCACCAGACACTAATATGTTGCCAAACCACCGAAGCAAAAAAGCAACCAGAAAAAACGTGATCAACCGAGTCAAAGCCCGAGTCACACAAGACACAGTTAGGGGACTGAATCCCGATACCCCTCCTAATCAGGGCTCTAAAGCTAGTTACATCATAGATTAATTTAATTACTCTATGATATAATTACATAATTACTTTACTTGATTCTCATGTTTAGCACGTTAATTTCATTTGTACGTCAACCTCCCCTGAACTATAATAAATTTTGTTTTTTTTATATTCTTTCGAATTGTTTTGTATTTTGCTTTGTTGTCTCTAAAGAATGTCGTGTTGCACCTATTGTTTTTATATGTTATTGGTCAATATGACACATCGTGCACTGTACAACGTTTTACGTCTACGTTTTCATTTAGTTTTCTTAATGGTTAATGAAAATTACTTGCCGCGTGAGAGGGAATGATGTAGAGGACGATGGTTGTGGTGACGTCTTTATGTTTTCGAGTAAGTGGATGTGTTAATAAATAAGTTTACACACCCCTGCAACGTGGTGAATCAAATACTAGTTAAATATAAAAGGGTACTTTAATTAAGTAATAAAATAATTAGTTTCGAAATTAAAGAAACGGCAAAAAAATAATATGTGATATTGGATATCTATCTAGTTATACAAATAAACAAACATAATAAGAATGATGTCTCATAACTGAAGAAACGTGGATCGACTCACTGTAGACGATCTACTTTCCTCGGGTATGATTATACTATTTCAACGATGGTTTCTCTTGGATCTGTGTTCTTCCACCTACAAAATGAACAGCACCGTCAACTTACCCCTCAGAAAGGGACAGAGGGTCCTCTTTGGGGTAACCCTCCGGTGTGAGAATAAGTATTTGTGGAGAAGATAATAATGTGAGAGTAAGGAATTCTGGAGAGTATTGCTTAATAGCTGAATACTCTATAATTTGATGTGATTGTATGTTACTGGCTGTAACTGTCTGTGAATGAATGTAATTGATGAGGATTGAATGTGAATCAATGTCTGTAACTGTGAATGATTGAGTGTCTCTCCTTGTGGAGTTGATGCTGTATTTATAGTGCTAGGGTTTCCACTGATTGGGCTCAGCCTTGTTGGCCTCCTCCAATTGCTCTGCGCCACGTGTCGTCTGGGACACCTGGCGCTTTCTCATTGGTTGTAATCACGTGGTAGCACATGTGTCATGCTGAGTTGTCGACCTTTCATTTGGCAGCTGTCAACATCAGCATATTCTTATTCCTTAAAAAGATACCTTCTGGAAGGTTGTCTGACGTGCACAATCAGGGTTGCCCTAATCCTGATTTGGATAAGGATGAGGTTGATTATGTGCATGTGTGATACGCGCCAATCCTGAGGATGCGCGAGGTCTTCTCTTTATTCTCACGCGCAGATGTTTCATGCGCAGATGTGATATGCGCCGCGCGTTGATGAGCCGCGCGCATATGTGATATGCGTGAGCATATGTGATGCCTGGGCATATGATGCCTGAGCATATGTGGTGCCTGGGCATATGATGCCTGAGCATATGTGGTGCCTGGGCATATGATGCCTGAGCATATGTGGTGCCTGGGCATATGATGCCTGAGCATGTGTGGTATGCGCCATGCGCATAGGTTCTGGCTTTGTGCCTTCGTAATGTCTTGATTGTCTAGCCTGTTGTCTATATCTTGTGGGTTGACCCGCCTTGCTCCGTGTTGAGGCGGGTACATACCTCTTCAAGCCCCCCCAGTCTAATGTGTGTCTTGTCTCGCGCGAGCGAGGTAAGATAGATGTTAGACTAAATAGTTTGCTCTTTTGGTAGGGGTTTTGTCCTTTTCTTCTTACTACTCGTCATTGCGCGAAATTCTATCCTTTTGGTTGAAAACGAATCGTCTATGTACGTGATGGTTGCTGACGTGGGTCAGTGATGGAGACGTGTCAGACATTTCGTGTGCTCGAGGTGCTACAGTTGCCTTTCGTGTCCCCTCACATGCTGTCAGGGACACGTGTCGCGCTCGCGTTGGTCCGTTCCTGCGAGTGGTGGCGCGTGAACTCTGGCAGCAGCCGTATAGTTTCCTTTCATGTCCCCTCACACAGTGTCAGGGACACGTGTCTTGCTCGCACTGGCCAAGACTTGCCAGTGGGGGCGCGTGAAGTCCGTTCAGCACCCAAATTTCTCTCTCATGGGCCTATAAAAGCCAGCCCTTAGAGTTTTTTATCCTTCATCTTCTTGTTTATTCTTCTGAGCTTTTCTTTCTTTGTCTTCTGATTACCCTTGTTCTGCTTCCAGCTATCTGTTCTTCAGAAGTTTTCCTTGTTCGATTTTAGAGTTGTATGTCTGATAGTTCAGACAATACAATCTCCTCCATCCATTGCCGTAGAAAATCGTTAGTAATGTCTACATTGAAGAAGACCGGCAAGGGGAAGAAGGCTGCTGAGGGCTCATCGGAGGAGGTAAGGAGGACCAAGGCGGTGAAGAGGTGGAATGAAATCCCCTGCAAATTGAGGCAGGCTGATCTTGACAGCCTTATCGCCTCTCAGGGTTTTCCCACCCTGTTTGGCTGCATGTTGCCTGTGGCCGGGCAAACGGCGGCGGACCCGCCTACCGGCTATATATCCCTATATAGCCATTTTTTCACCCACTGCAACCTTCGTCTCCCGATGACAAGGTTTGTGGGTGCACTGCTTCAGTTTTATGGGATTCATATATCCCAAGTCCATCCGTTTGGACTTGTGCGCATGACTCACTTTGAGTTCATGTGCAAATCCCAGCGCGAGGAGCCCACTCCTCGGCGCTTTCAGTTTTTTTACAAGCCCAAGATCCAAGACAATTGGTTCTCTTTTATTCCTCGCAGTCAGAAGGTGAGGTGCTCCACTGTTTCATTCAAGAGCCTTCATGACTGGTCTGAGAGGTTCTTTTACATAAGGGCTGGTGTGATCCCCATCCGCATGACCATGCGCGCGATTTCTTCTGCGCCTGCGGATGTGGGTGTCCTTAAGAACCCAACTGGCGCCTGGGTTAATAAGCTGACCGCTGAACCATCCCCCGCCAAGAACATTTGTGAGGAGGCGCTGGTGGGGGTTGGTATGAGCAAGAGGTGGGCGGACAGCGCGCTTGAGCCCGTTATCCAAGTCGACGGGTTATGTAAGTTTTATCTCATTGGTTTATTTCTGCGCGAATATGATTCTTTTTGCTGAACTCATTTGACTTGTTTTGTGCAGTCACCAAGGAGTATATCCATGCTGCCTATGATGAGCACATGGAGGGTGGCTCCGTCGCGCTTGGCGCTGGGGAGGTTGGTTTCCCTGATCGCTTTGATGACATGTTCATCCCTGTTGATCTGGAATTTGTCTTCGACAGCGATGCGCCTGGTAAGCCTTTGTACTTATGCATTTTCCTTTATAATACCAAATTTTGCTAACACTTCTGTTGCATGTATTGTAAATGCGCTCGAAAACTACGAGCTGGAGCTCGCGGAAGAGGAGGAGGAGGAGGCGCCCCAACTAAAGCGTAAAGCTAAGGGGAAAACTGGCGCAGGGGCCAGTAAGAAACAGAAAAAAGATGTTGCCCCTGTTGTTCAGGACCCTCCTACTCAGGCGGGGGGATTTGGGAAAACCCAAGAGTTTACCACCAAGGTTTCCTTGTCTTCCCTGCCTATAAAAGTGGGCAGACCTCCTGTCCACCTGAGGCATGGTGCCACTACCTCTTCCCTTCGCGCGGCGGAAACGCCCGCGACAGGTAAACTTTGCTTATCCTTTATGGTTCTTATGAGCGCGATCCTTATAGGATTACTAATGAATCTTTGGTCACTCAAATGTTTGTAGAGCCGGCAACAGCGCAACAAGATGCCGAGGCTGCGCCGGAGGTCGCTTCGAAGTCCCCCTTTTTACCCTCAAAGAAGGGTAGAATGGACTTCATGGCGATGTTTGCTGCGCGAACGGAGTTGTGCCAAGGTACGTATTGCACTCTTATTTTCTGACTTTCTTTTAGATCAAGTCCTTAACCAGTTGTTTTTGATTTTTTCATAGAAGCCGTAGCTGGTGCACAAGCTTCTGGCGTCACTCCTGGCGCCGTTCCCAGCGCCGTTGGCTCTGCTCCTGCTCCTGCAAGCGATGAATCTCCCCTCATCGGCATTACTAAGGAGCAGGAAGCCGTTTTGCGCGCTGACTTGGCGGCGTCGAGACCTCCCTCACCTCCTCCTGCGCACAGCCCTCCCCGCGAGACCGATTTTGATTCTAGGTCGCAGGAGAAGAGGCCTATTTCAGAGGAGGATGAGGATTTTGAAGTTGAAGAACTTGCTGGCGCCCGCGCCAGCCCTGCTGCGCCACGAGATTTCGCGCCGGAGCCTTCTCGTAGGGCTGGCGATGACTTTTCTGCTTCATCCCCGCAGGTATAGTTTATTTTTGTTCCGTTGCCTTGACTTCCATCTTAGTGTTTTGATAACTTAGATAATTACTTTGCTTTTGCAGGAATCCGATTACATTTACCGCTCGAGATGGAATATAACTGAAGACAGCACCTTTCAGTCCATGGGTGTGTGTGCGGAATTCTGGGCTCATGCTGTGCCTCCAACTGAAAGGAGGTTCCAGGAGGACCGCGCTCGCGACGACCTGCTCAACGACCATATGTCTGCTGGGTCTGCCTTCTTTGCTGCCTCCCAAGAGCTTCGCTCTGATTACGTAAAAGTACGTGATGCTCTTGCGGAAGCCAAGCACGAGGCTAAGGTGTCTGCTTGGCATCTTTCTGATGCTCGCGAGAGAGCTGAGAAGCTCCAAGCCGAGCTCAGTGAGAACAGAGCCAGCGCCAACAGCGCCTTTATGAAGCGCGGTCATGAGCTTCAGGCTGCGCGGGAGAAGCTGCAGGCGGCGGAGGCTGACGCAGCCAAGTACTCGCGCCGAGCGCGCGAGTTGGAGCTTGAGGCGGAGGCGCGTGACCAAGCTCTTGTCCAGTCCATAACTGAAAAATCATCACTGGAGAGTGAGGTTGCGCGCCTAAAGAGGGAGCTGGCGGCCGCGCAGGCCGATAAAGATGAAGCCCTGGCGACGGCAGCGTCTAGCCAGGAAGCACTTGATTCTGCGCAGGTGGAAAAAGAAGAAATCTTGGCGGCAGCAGCGTCCGACAAAGAGGAGCTAACCAAAACTAAAGAAACTGTTGAGTTATTAAACTCTCAGGTTCCTGCCCTCGAGACGTCTGTTGCTGGCCTCGCGCAGGATCGCCACTGGCTGATCTCACAGGGCATGACTCGTTGCGCTTACGCGATGAAATACTCAGGCGAGTTTCAGGCCCTGGTGATGGATTGCAACGCTGCCGCGCGCGTGGTGGGCCGAGCTGAAGGGTTCACGGATGGTTACGAATATGGCATGTTAAAGAAGAACCCATCCGAGTACCCTTATCAGAGCAATGCTGCCTGCGCGCAAATGGCCGCGATGGGGGAGAAGTATATGAACACTCCCATTCCCATCCTTGCGCAGGTATTTTAACCTTAATGAGATTACCTTGACTTATTTTCTAAGTCTTTTTGTACTCATTTTTTTTTTGCTTATGATTTGCAGATATCCGCGCTTGCTGACCAGCCCGATCTCGTCGCGCTAAAGCAATTACTTGACGAGTGCGAAGGGGCTGGCGGCGACAATGGCGCTGAGAATGCTGGCGTTGCTAGCGGCTCTGGCGTGGCCAAAGGATCCGCTCCTGACACTGTCATGGTAGAAGACTCCATTCAAGATGAAGAACTTGACTATGGTCAGTTTGGAGATGAAGAGGAGCAGGCTGCGCCAGATGCCGAGGGCGATGATGAGGATGATGAAGAGGCTAATGTCAACGTGGAGACTTGAGGAGCCCTTCATGTTTTTATTTTTATTTGTAATTTGTATCTCATCTTGTAAACTTGTAAATTTCAATGCTTCTGAATGAAATTCTGTTTTTCCCTTCTTCGCATCTTGCGTATTCCCATTCATCTGTTTATATCGCATGTTTGCTTGTTGAATATAAGATATGCTTGCACGTTGGAATAAGAACAAGGTTGTAAGGAATTTATTATACTTAATCCTTGTCATATTGTAAGTGATATTTCCATATCTTGATTATGTTGACACGCGCCTTGGCGTTTTCATTATTCCTCTTTTGCGCTTCGTTTTCGCGCATGGAATTATGAAATTTTTAGCCTTTACGTGTCAATATGTGTTACTCAGTTATCCATTACATTTTCATGCGCGACCTCGACCTGAGACCTTAACAACTATGTTTTGGCATTTGCTTTGCCTTAGTTGTGTTTAGGTATTTTTATGGTCAGGGTGCGCAGTATGTAGGTTGGATGTTGTGAGTGATTTGAGCTAAGGCTCACATTATTGGGCTAAGGCCCTGACGTTTTAGAGTTAAGACTCTTTAACGCGTTTGCGCATGTATGTTTTACTTCGTTTTTATTTCGTTTTGATGTCAATACAATGTTGTCATATTGCTCAAAACTAATAAAGGGAAGTGTGAAACATGTAAAAGGTAGTAGAATTGGGCTAAGGCCCTGACGTTTTTGAGTTAAAACTCGTTAACGCTTATGAGCTTGAAGCTCGAGCATGTATGTTTTACTTCGTTTTTATTTCGTTTTGATGTCAATACAATGTTGTCATATTGCTCAAAACTAATAAAGGGAAGTGTGAAACATGTATGCAAAAGGTAATAGAATCCACATTAAGAGAAGACAGCGCGTATCATTATTCATAATGGCTTAAAAGGCCTTGATTACAAACTTGATATTTTTTACATGAAACATTTTCTAAGCTGTGCTGCGTTCCATGCGCGCGGGATCTTCTTTCCATTCAAATCTTTTAAAGCATATGCGCCTTTCCCCAATTCTTCTGAGATTTGATAAGGTCCCTCCCAGTTGGGGGACATTTTTCCCGGGGGTATCGCGCGGCTAGCTTCATTATTTCGAAGGACAAAATCATTTTTCTTGAAGTGGCATTCTTTCACACGCTGGTTGTAATATTTTTCCAGTTTTTTCTTGTACTTGGCTTCACTGATAATAGCTGCCTCTCTGCGCCCTTCAAGTAAGTTGAGATCCAATCTTCTTTCGCGCTCGTTATCAACTTTGCTCATCATGAGTACTCTATGGGATGGGCATCCAATTTCCGCTGGAATCATTACCTCTGTTCCATAGGTTAGGCTGAACGGGGATTCGCCATTGCTGGTTTTGCTTAATGTCCTGTGTGCCCACAGGACATTAGGTAGCTCTTCGACCCAAGAATGGGATTCTCCCTCCAATCTTTTCTTCAGCCCATTTAACAAGCTTTGGTTCGCGCGTTCCACTTGTCCATTCCCCTGAGGGTGATAAACTGAAGTGAAAATTTGGTTGATGCGCAATTCCTTGAGCCAGCTGGATATCTTCTTATCAGTGAATTGTTTGCCATTATCGCTCACAATTTCCATGGGCAAGCCAAAACGGCATATGATGTGGCTCCAGATAAACTGCTTCATCTCTTCGGCTGTTATTTTTGCTAGTGGCTTGGCTTCAACCCATTTTGTGAAATAGTCTACTGCCACTACCAAAAATTTTACTCGCCCAGGCGCTTGCGGTAGGGGACCCAAAATGTCGATTGCCCATTTGTGGAAAGGCCATGCAGAGGTCACTGGAATCAAGTTGTTCTTTGGCCGCATGGTGTTTGGCGCATAGCTCTGACATGCTTTCCATTTTTGGATCTCTTTTAAAGCGTCCAAGTACATGCCTGGCCAGTAGTAGCCTGCGCTCATTGCCTTGGCAACCACCATGCGCGGGCCAGCATGAATTCCACAGATTCCTTCGTGTATCTCTCTGATCACATAGCTTGCTTCCTCAGCATCTAGGCATTTCATGAGCGGCCCAAGATAAGAGCGTCGATATAATGTACCATCAAGCAGTTCATAGTTCTGCGCCTTGTGTCTTATCTTTCTTGCTTGCGCGCGATCATCTGGTACCTTTCCCTCCTTCAAGAATTCCATTATTGGAGTTATCCATGATGAAGGGGTTGTATGAGTTACCAGGACAGACTTCGCTACCACCGACGGGTTGCTCATTACTTCTACCCTGACATCTTTGCCAAAGTGATCAAAACTGGTTGATGCCATCTTACTCAGCGCGTCTGCAGATTTGTTTTCACTGCGCGGAATATGAATGATTCTGAAGCTGTCAAATTGCTCGATGAGCTTTTTCGCCTGCTCTAGATACAGAGGCATGGTATTCTCCTTGGCATCATAAAGGCCATTGACCTGTGCTGCTACCAAGTATGAATCAACATGGGCCTCTAGCTTTTTGACTCCAAATTTGTGCGCGATGCGCAGGCCAGCCAGCAGGGCTTCATACTCAGCCTCATTGTTGGTGCTCTTGAAGTCCAACCTGATGGCGTAAGTATATTCATGATTCTCTGGATCCACCAGTTTGAGCCCTGCGCCAGACCCTTCATTGTTTGAAGCTCCGTCAGTGAACAATCTCCAAACATTTTCTTCATCATTGGCTCGCGGAGGGTCTACCTCGCGCTGAGCCTCTTCAATTTTTCCTTCGGGGACCTCGGCAATGAAATCAGCCAAGATTTGTCCCTTTATTGCTGGACAGGGCTTATAGGCGATCGTGTGCTCGCCTAATTCCAGCGCCCACTTTGTCAGCCTTCCTGAGAGCGCGGGACGCCGCAAGACTTGTTGGATGTTGTATCCAGTCAGAACTTCAATGGGATGACCATTGAAATATCTATGAAGCTTGCGTGACGCGTGTGTTAGTGACAAAACTAACTTTTCCATGATAGAGTAGCGCGTCTCAGGATCTGTCAGCACCCGACTCACATAGTATATTGGCGTTTGGATTCCCTTGCGATCCACCAATAATACTGCGCCGATGGCGCGCTCTCCTGCTGATAGATATAATGTCAATGTTTCACCAGGAAGTGGAGCTGTGAGCGCGGGCAGATTTATCAAACATTCTTTTATCTCACTGAAAGCTTGCTCGGCCTCAGGAGTCCATTTGAACTGACTTTTCTTTAAGCAGTTTCTCAATGTATTGACAAATGGGGTAGATTTGGTTGCATGGTTCGCTAGGAACCTGTTGATTGATACCAATCTACCATTCAGCTTCTGAACGTCTTTCATGGTGGATGGCGAGGGCATGTCAAGGATGGCCTCCACCTTCTCAGGGTTCACCTTGAAACCATCCTTGGTAACCATTACACCTAGAAATTTTCCCTCTAGTACGCCGAAAGTACATTTGCTCGGATTGAGCTTCATGTTAACTTCCTTTAGGCGCCCAAGGGTTTCTTCGATGTCTTTGAGCATTTGCTTTTCCTCCCTGCTCTTGATCACCAGATCATCCACATAGACTTCTAGGTTTCTCCCGATTTGCTCGCTGAAAACGGCATCCATAAGTCTTTGGTAGGTGGCGCCCGCATTCTTCAAACCAAAGGGCATTTTTGTGTAGCAAAAAACACCCTTGTCGGTTCTGAAGGCGGTCTTGTCCTCATCTTGTGGTGCCATTTGAATCTGGTGATAGCCTTTGTAGGCATCCAGAAAACATTTTAGCTTGAATGGCGCCACGGAGTCCACCTTTGCGTCGATGTTTGGGAGGGGGTAACAATCCTTTGGGCACGCTTTGTTGAGGTCTTTGAAGTCAATGCACATCCTCCACGACCCGTTACTTTTCTTTACCATCACAGGATTGGCTACCCACGTCTGGTATCGTATCGGGCGGATGATGTTTGCGCGCAGTAAATCCTCAACCTGCTCATCCATGGCCCTCGCCTTTTCATCCCCCATGACTCTCTTCTTTTGAGCAATTGGCTCTACAGACTTGAAGGTGTTGAGAGAATGTTGTGCCAGGTCTCGCGGAACCCCAGTCATATCAGAGTGTTGCCACGCGAAGACCGACATATATGCCGTGAGCAATCTTTTCATTCTCACCCTCGTGTCGTCTGATATCGTTGCGCCAATTGTGATCTTCTGCTCCGGGAATTTTGGGTTGAGAATCCATTCCTCTGGCGCGTTTTCTGCCATTGGAGTTTTCATTCTCCCCTCCCGCGGAGTACTTGTCACTGCGCACAAATGATCCCGGTATACAAAAGTTACACCCGTTGGTGTTGGGAACCCCAATGCGCCGTGCGCTGGCGACGGTATGGCGTTGAATTGGGCAATCGTTTCCCTACCCAAGATCATATTGTGGCATGAAGTGGTGGGCAAGACCAAGAAGTTAACAACTTCGGCTCGCTTGTGTTTTTCATCCCCCATGGTTAGTTCAAATTGTATTTAACCTAGGGGATGAATGATTTCATTTGAAACACCCGAGATCGGGGCATTCACAATTTCAAGCCTTGCCTGGTCTACCGGATCCAGTTTCCTGAAACATTGCTCATACATGATGTCTGACTCGCTGCCAGTGTCCACCCGGACTTTTGACACTTCGTAATGAGCAATGTGTGTAGTGATGATAAGAGGACTGCTGATGGAAGGGCCTCCCCTGATTCTTGGGAAGATGACTTGTTGCTCGCGCCAATCTCCTTGGATTTGCGCGCTTCTCTTTCTTGATGTCTGTTCTTGCCTTCCTCCCTCGGCTACACAGATTCTTTTGTACTTTTTGCTGGCTGAGGCTCCTGGTTGTTCATCGTCTGGTCTTGAGTTTTTCACCAGGTGAGCCAGCTTGCCTGATTTCACGTCCTTTTCAATTGCATCCTTCAAGTGGTGGCATGCATCAGTGTTGTGCCCTGTGGACTTGTGAAATTCACAGTACTTGCCACTGTCTGATGGTCCCTTGTAGTGTAGTGGCTTAGGGCTTTTGAATTGGACATTCTCACTGCTTAACACCTGTGAAGGCGTTTTAGTGAGGGGAGTCCATATTCTTGGCAGAGGTCTGCTAGGATCTCTGCCGCCCTCCCTCTTGTCACCCTCCCCGCGATTACGAACATCTTTTTGGGGCTGGGGTGAACTTGGTTGCGCCTGTTTTTCTGCGGGTGAAAAACTGGTTGGTTGCAACCTGGACCATACAGAGTTCTGTTTGCCCCTCTTTTCTTTGCTGCGCGGTGACTCAGCTTGATGCGCTATTTCTCTTGCCCTATCTTGGGCAATTTGTTTTTCATTTCTCGCGAAAACTCGCGATGCTTCCATTAACTTGGCCCACGTGGTGGGCATGCCCTCTCTGCTTACGAGAGCTCGGCGGAGTTGATCACTGCGTGCGCCTTGTATAAAGGCCACGCGCAATAGTTGCTCAGTGATGCCTCCGATTGCCAGAGACTCCTGATTGAAACGAGTGATGTAGTCTTCAATCGTTTCATCATTCCTGCGCACGCAGTGCATGATGTCATCAGGGTCGCGCGTGTGTCTGCGCTGCTGTACGAAGTGGGCTTGGAACTTTTCCAACAGTTCCTCGAACCCATCAATTTTCCCAGTCGGCAAGCTCTCGAACCAGACACGCGCCGCGCCCGTGAGGCAGCGAGCAAACATGTGACACCATGTTGGCATCGTCCAGCTCTCTAGGTTTCCCGTGTTGTAAAAACCTTGCAAGAAATCGTCTGGATCTGTCGTGCCGTCATATTTGCCCAAACCACTTGGCATCTTGGTTTTGTGCTGGATGGGAGCCTTCGCGATGCGCTCAGTGAACTTTGAATGTTTCACCAAGATGGCCGGTCTGTACGGTGTGGTTACGTCCACTTGCCCTCTAACTGGTGGGCTGTACGGTATTTGCAGATCCAGATCGGCTCTGGCTCCAGGCTCCATGTTCACAGGCGCGCGGAGCTGTGAGCCTCCTGCATGAGTATCTCGCGTCTTCCTCATGCTGTGCACTTCTTCATCACTGAACTCAGTGTGTGCAGTGTGAACTGAATGTCCTTCTTCCGGCGCGCGCGGCCTTTTTGTTCCATGAACAGTTTGCTTATCAAACGCTTGCCTTTGTGTTAAGTAGGCTAGCTTTTTCTGTTTGACCATCTCATTGTACTTGTCCATTAGACGCCGCTGCTCGTTTATGAGCCATTCGTTAGGATCATTTGTTTCATCTTCTGGACCCATTGGTCCTTTTTGTTTCGCGCCGGCAAGATTTTGTAACGTAAGATCGTCTGGAGGAGTTTCAGTCTGGCCATGAGGAGTTGTGATGAAAGGACGGTTACTGGTGGCGCGCGTAGAATCACGCTGCGCCCTCAGAAACTGTTGTCCCTCATTAACATCCTCACGTTCAATATCCTCCAGAGCTTGATCAACGTTATGAACGCCAGAAACCATGGTGAAAATTGGTTTTTTATATAGATCTGAGTAGATCTGATTGCCGTTGTAACAGTGGATGGCGCCAATGAAGAAACGTGGATCGACTCACTGGTAGACGATCTACTTTTCTCGGGTATGATTATACTATTTCACCGATGGTTTCTCTTGGATCTGTGTTCTTCCACCTACAAAATGAACAGCACCGTCAACTTACCCCTCAGAAAGGGACAGAGGGTCCTCTTTGGGGTAACCCTCCGGTGTGAGAATAAGTATTTGTGGAGAAGATAATAATGTGAGAGTAAGGAATTCTGGAGAGTATTGCTTAATAGCTGAATACTCTATAATTTGATGTGATTGTATGTTACTGGCTGTAACTATCTGTGAATGAATGTAATTGATGAGGATTGAATGTGAATCAATGTCTGTAACTGTGAATGATTGAGTGTCTCTCCTTGTGGAGTTGATGCTGTATTTATAGTGCTAGGGTTTCCACTGATTGGGCTCAGCCTTGTTGGCCTCCTCCAATTTCTCTGCGCCACGTGTCGTCTGGGACACCTGGCGCTTTCTCATTGGTTGTAATCACGTGGTAGCACATGTGTCATGCTGAGTTGTCGACCTTTCATTTGGCAGCTGTCAACATCAGCATATTCTTATTCCTTAAAAAGATACCTTCTGGAAGGTTGTCTGACGTGCACAATCAGGGTTGCCCTAATCCTGATTTGGATAAGGATGAGGTTGATTATGTGCATGTGTGATACGCGCCAATCCTGAGGATGCGCGAGGTCTTCTCTTTATTCTCACGCGCAGATGTTTCATGCGCAGATGTGATATGCGCCGCGCGTTGATGAGCCGCGCGCATATGTGATATGCGTGAGCATATGTGATGCCTGGGCATATGATGCCTGAGCATATGTGGTGCCTGGGCATATGATGCCTGAGCATATGTGGTGACTGGGCATATGATGCCTGAGCATGTGTGGTATGCACCATGCGCATAGGTTCTGGCTTTGTGCCTTCGTAATGTCTTGATTGTCTAGCCTGTTGTCTATATCTTGTGGGTTGACCCGCCTTGCTCCGTGTTGAGGCGGGTACATACCTCTTCAATAACCACATTGAATTCTAGCTTTAGTTTCACTTTTATTTTCTAATATCTACTCTTCTTAATTCATATTATCTATGGATCATGGTTTTAATTCATATATGAAAAAAAGTATTTATTGTGACTTAAATCAAACAAAATTTTACTAACCCGTTAGTCGTTACATCTAATTTTATTATTAGATATAGAAAGTTTGATCATGTTTTTTTAAAACAAATAAAGTATTGAATATCTATAATAAATTTAAAATCAAATAGTGAATTATCAAATTAGTTAATTTACAAACCATTATCATGTAATAATTAGTGATCTATGTTTAAATAGATATTTAATTATGTGTGTATTTCAATTTTCGTTGTATAAATAAAATATTTGTAATCTTATAATTTGTAAAACACTATTTAACTTACATTCTTATTGATCATATAAAACATCTATAATATGCTTAGGTAATCACCAATATTTGATTTCATGTTATCTTAAAACATTATTTCAATCTTACCAAAATGTAAAATTTTATTATGTAACATTTAAAGTGTGTGATAATATTAAAATTAATCTATAAATTCAATAAAATAATCCCTAAAGTACATATGATATCCTAAATTTCAAACATCTGATAAATCTCGTGTAATACACAGGTTCAAAATCTAGTTATCTAATAAGTATCAATAAGATATTTGGTGTTGCGAAGACTCCTTTGGGCCTCTTTGCGGCACCTTATTGAATGCAAAAATAGCATAAATGTTGAGGCTTATTCTTAATTTTATGCAAAAATAGCGTAAATGTTGGATGCGAAAACTCTTTTAAGCTAACCATTCAACAACACAATCAATAAAGCACAAAACGCAATCCAAAATATAATAACAAATTTAAAACAATATCGCCCAATTTAATTATTCTTAGAAAAATAGACTGTCTAAGTTCTCATATTAATAATACAACTCATGACTAAAGTTGACACAAAATCATACAAATTAATGACAAATCCATATATAGTTCTAAAACTAAATCATCTTTGATCAGTATATACAGCATCAACATCATCAAGATCAAGTAAATTTGACATCAGTTCCTTATTCAACTCCATAGCTTCATCATCCACCTGCAGGTCACCAACAAAGAATCGGTTTTACCCAAAAGAAATAACATGATTGGTTTTATGCTACATTGTTAAAAAAATAAATTTATTCAACATTAAACAGTTTGAGCTGCTGGACCACTTGTACTAATTTGGTTTTATGCTACACTTTAACTTTTAATATATCATGATTCATGATATCAATCATATCATGTAATTAAGCAAGGATCCAAAAGCAAAACTACAAAAGAATGACGTGTGCCAACTAAGCTATAAAAATTGAACATATAATGTCACCCACTATTTCCAATTTTAATAATAATAACGAAAATAATACTAGTTTAGAGTATATTTTAGTTCATAAATACTAGTCAAAAATCAACTTGATTATCCTTAAGAAGAGTCTTCTTACTAATTTGGTAATAAACTGAATCTGATTATCCCTAAATAGCCTTCAATTTAAAGACAAGAAATAGAGCAGTTTTGTTAGTTTATAATCAATCATATGTAAAACATCCTAAACTCCTAAAGCAATCATTGTACATAACTACCGTTTTGACTTGTAAAATACACACACACGCGTGTAACTTATGATATTAGTATACCTCAATCATAGTCAGTGGTAGCAACTCGGAGCCATTATCTTGCTCGAACGTAACTCCTTCCTCGCGCAATTTCGATAGTATTTCCCCATAATTCTCTGAAGAGCTTACAATTTTATAGTATCTACAAAAATTGAATTAACATTAAATCATGTTAAACTAGCATACCCTTTAGCCTTTCCGGAAATAAAACCATCATAAAAATTTAATATTTTCTCCTTCACATAAAAATTTGGGATTTTTACTGGAGATCTGCATGAAACCGGAGAAACCGACTAATAACCAAAATAACCGAACTCAAACAAAAATGGAGTCAGTATTTCATGTAATAAAACCGAAAAGGCCGAACCGATTGTATATATTTCATTTTCTTATATTCAATGTTAAGTAATTTATAAGAACTTAATAAACAATGCAATCCAAATATTTTAGCCCAAATGTATAAAGATAAATTAATCATTAAGTAACAAGAAGATATTATTTTAGGCCGATTTTTATTTTTGGCCCAAAAATTTCAAGCCAAAATGGAACTGAAACCAATCTGTGTTTGAAAACTCAGAAACCAACTTTCTGGTTTCAGCCCAAAACCGACTCATGCACAGACGTAGACCCTAAACTTATATCAGGGTACCACTTGATGGCGTGTCAAATTACCATGTCCTTAATTAGCCAATCTTCAATTTGCTTATTTAATTAAAAAAACTCTTTAATTACATTTTTAATTAAAAATTCCTTTTTTGTTCTTTTAATTTTCTAAAGACAGATAGTACCTCTTGGCCTTATCTTCTTCGGGTTCATCATCATCAATGGAAGGTTCGACCACATCATCAGCACCAGCATCTAAAGCAATGTTAAGTAGTTGGTCCTTATCAGCATCAGTAACTTTCACATTCACAACCCGGGCCCGTTTAAACTTAAACATAATCGAACCAGGATCCGCCATCTTTCCGCCACAATCTTTAACCACTTCTCTAACGAGTGCCACCGACCGGTTGATTTTGTCGGTTGAAACCTCGACTATTATACCAACTCCACCATAACCATATACCTGAGGTTATAGAACACGGCCCATGTTATTATTTATTAACGGATTTTATTTGTTTCAAATATGAACTTTTTACCTCGTATACTTTCTCAATGTATGCTTCTTGGTTTTTATCAGAAGCCCGTTTGATGTTTCTCTCTAGGATATCCTTTGGCACATCAAGCTCTTTAGCTTTCTCGAGAATGGCTGCAAGAGCTGTATTTGATATCGGGCTTGGTCCACCTTTCTTCACACTATATTTTAAGACAAAATGTGATCGGTATGTTTGTGAGAATATAAATATGTGAATGATAGATCTTGTTCTTCGGTTTTGCAAGTGAAGAATAATATGAAAGCTACATTAACACCCTACATATTTTGTCACGAACAAAATATTAAATGATATGGCAGATATGATGTCATTAGAAGTTACCATGACTTGAGGTGTGTTTGTAGGTTTGGATAATCTGTTAATCAGAATCAGATAACCAATTGTAATAAGAAGAGTTTTTGGAAGTGTTTATGTCGTTTTAAGTTGAATATGTTAGAAACTCAGATGTTTTGACTGTTTGGCAAATATTATTGTTTGAGGAACTAATATAAAAGTACAAAAATTTTGTTAAATGGGAGTATAGGTCTCTCAACTTAGGGTGCAGCCGCCAGCCGGTATGAAACTATTTATCCAAATTTGATTTGATACCAAAATAATCAAATAATCAAAAGAAAGTTTTGTTTATCGGGAAAAAAAGACCGACTATTACCACATCAAGCTAAAATAATCAGATAAAGGGTTTATAATGATTTAATCCTCACAGGTTGAAAGTTGGCAAAAGTGTGGTAAACGACTAAACCTCCTAAATGGCTTAACTAAAACAAAATTACACAATCATTTTCAACATGCAAATGTAACCATGCTTAACAACTAATTATATATAACATGTTCTAAATTCCACAAGGGTACATAAGTAAATAATTTGAAAAACTTACGCGGATACAACTTCCTTCCCGACTTTTGCATAGAGTTTAGCTTTCTTTGCATCTTGAACCCCCTGCATTCAGGCCTAATAATGAATGCAGAAACATAATTAAGCAATAAAAACCTTGCTCCAACTCACATTTGGAATCCAACTTCACATTTGACTGGAAAAGTTGACTTTTTGAGTCAAATGTATTATCATCCACATTCAAAATTCAATTACTTTTTGTAACAAAACAAATACCATCAACGCTCAGTTCTTAGCATTAGCCATTGTTGCAAAATTCCAACTAGGCACCGATTAATCGTTAGTCCCTACTTTACTGATAATTTTGGGCTAATCGGCTAATTAATCAGTCAACGGTCAAATCCGAACTAAATCGATGCTTTCCGACGAGATTCCAACTAAACTTAGCGGTTTCCGGCAAGATTCCAGCCAATTTCCGGCCAAAATATGTTTGTGTATGTATAAAACTAAAAATTACATATAAAAGTGTGTGCGTGTATGTATAAAACTGGAAAATATACATTAAAGTCCGATCCGATTAATCGCTAGTCCCCACCCCACCGCCCGACTACCGACTAGCGATTTTTACAACACTGGCATTAGCTATAACTAAGTGCAAACACCAAATATTACATAAAAATTTCAAGAATCCAAGTAAATATTGAAAGCTTTGACTCTTTTAAATTTGACCTAACCTTTCTGCCTGCAATCTTGCAGGACCTTCTTCCCATACAAAGCGGGCCTCGAGTCCAAATCTTTCTGACAGAACCCACAGATTGGAACTCAATTGGATTAACCCATTTTGCACAAGACGAGTACAATGCAGAAGAAGATAGATTCGTGTGTAACCTAAGAGCACCTAAAACCAAATTGAAAACATGGGTTCAGCTACAAACATCTAATCGCGTAATTGAAGTATTGAATTGAAAGAAAAAGATTATTAATTTGCAGAAAACAATGAAAGAAATTAAATGAAATACATGGAGTTGAATTAACTAATTAACCTTGAATGGGAAATGAATTGGGGGATTTGAGATTAAGATTAATAGTGGTGGAGAATCTGTATAGCAGTGCACCGAAAGATCTGGTTGATGATGAACTCATTGTGGTTCATTAATTTGCAGGTTTTAGGGTTTAAAGATTTGAAGGTTCGAATGTTGAAGATGCTTGAATTGGGGAAGATAGAATATGATCGACGACATCTTTTGGGTTGTGGTCGGGTTTTGAAAATTACGGTTTTACCCCCTAAGAGGTTTACTTGTTTGACAAGTCCGTAACCTCTTTGAGTATCAACTAACATTTTAAGGCCGTGTGTAGTGGGCGAGAAATTGGGGCAATTTTGGATGAGAACTTGGGGCAATTTTGGGAGAGAACATGCGCCACGGAAGGGACTCCGGTGCCGACTTGAATAACTCATATAAAAGTATCGTAAAAAGAAAAAGGCTCAATGTGGATCATTGGTGTAGTCCACCCTCCACAAGGAAAAAGTTAGTACCCCTACCCCACCCGCACACCCCAACACCGGTGCTCTTATACTCGTTGAGCTTTCCTTCGAACATCAACATTTAATGATGAAATTAATTTTTTTTTAGAACTACAATAGAATCGACTCCTAATAATACTACACCAATGTCCATCATAGGATTCAAGCTCTCAAGCTTCAAGAGAGAAAGCACCTTATAACACACCAAGATACCGTTTAACGAAATATTCATTGGTAATTAATAATGAAATATCACCTAAAAAATCAAATGAGACTAGCATGAAAACATTTATAAAACCTTGAAGTTAATGCTAAGCATCCCTAAAAAATTTGTATAGTAGTAGCTAGGTATAAGATATATAGAAGTATAAAATTGATATTCTTTTCACCTTAAATCATAGAAATTAATAATCCATGAACTCATGAAGATCGATGATTAATTGATTATAAATATTAAACCATAAAAGTATAATAGAGTTTAAGACGTACATTGTTATATGAACATTAAACTAAACATATTAACTAATCTCCACAATTTTATTTACCATGTTGTCATATTCTTCACCAATATAATC
This sequence comes from Bidens hawaiensis, assembly GCF_021521415.1. Lineage (NCBI taxonomy): Eukaryota > Viridiplantae > Streptophyta > Magnoliopsida > Asterales > Asteraceae > Bidens > Bidens hawaiensis. The sequence goes on from NW_027492828.1 coordinate 338,228, forward strand.
CGACAGATTAATATACTTATCTTCTTGTCTTGACTCTCTCCACCTTGCTCTACAAACAACACAAGTCCTCGACCTCTTACTCTTCCATGCCGTCAAACACACCACATGAATCGGATTCTTACACGTGGCACACGCCACCACCTTCCTACCACCAACCCCTAACTCCTCCAAACAAATGGGACATTTAGAACCATCCTCTACATGCACCAACGACTTGCTAGCTTTCCAACGACGGTACAGCTCATGGAAACGCCTCCTGATCGGTGCACTGGCGACTGTTTTGTCGGATACGTTGGCAGAGAGGAGACATGTGAGTTGACATGGACGAAGAGTGCGACGTTTGAGACATGGGTCGTTGGTTGAAAGAGAGAGAACATGGACGTAGAGAAAGAGAATGTGTTTGCATGGGGTGGTGGGGTCCGGACACGTGCATGTTGGTGTGGCGGTAAGCGTGACGGTGTAGACGTTTCTGGTGGTGCCGAGTATGAAGAAGGTGGAGTTGGAACGGTGGAGGAGGGGAGAGGGGTTTCGGGTGGTTGCATATTGTATATTGTAGTGTACAAATAAATGTTGTATTGGTTTGAGTTTATATTAATTATATTCTATGTGCGTGATAGTATAGGAAAATAATGTATTTTGTATTGATTGATCATGGATTATTTTGAGGCCTGTTAATGCAAATTTAAGTGACTTGGGAAATTAGTGTATTGACTTGTTAAGGTTGTAGAAAATGACTGATTTACTTGATTTATGCATAAGTTGTAAAATATTTTATTAACTACTTGGTTACGTTTTGAAGGAAGGAATAGGCGGAAAAGGTGGGATTGCTGAGGTGGTTTTCTATGGAAATGGATTTGAGGTTTTCAACAAGCAAAGTCAACTTGTATCTTATAAGTTAGTAATAGCCTATAGGTGTCAACTATCAATATCAATAAAAGTACTTAAAAAAAAGGTTAAGTTACACGTTTGTTTACTATATGTAGCTAGCTATATGTTGCAATTAATGATTCACTCGTCCATGATTATCTTGATGAGCATGTTTAAAACTTTAAATAAAATGTGGAATTCTTCTTTTCTAGTTAATGTCTTTATGATATTTGAGACATGATATTTTTCAGTTATGACCCAACAAATTTTCTAGTGTTATGATCACTCATTTCTTTTAAACACATCGTTCGAGATGAAGTTTGCCCACCATCCTAGCTAGGAATCACTGATTCATCTAAGGTATCCTAAATACTGAGGACTTATGGTCTTTGATGAGGTTTGTTTCAAATGACTGATGTGACTGGTACCATTTGCAACATTTGACGTGGCATACAAATCATTATTGTTTCTTTTGGTCACTAGGAGATTAAGACATTGTTATTTGGGTGGAGACTTCTTAAGACGCCACCGTAGTTAGATAACCCAATCTGAATGTTTAATTGTTGAAATCTCATTTCATCCACATTCAATGCGACACATTGGTAATATGACACACTAAGCATTTATTATAACCACATGTCTATGATATTTGATATACCATATATATAATAACAATCACTTGTTTTTTTATATCCCAAAAACGGTTCCAATTTTTTCACTTAGTTCTGAGTGATGCAACGAAATTCATCTAATGATTTACAATTTTATCACAAACCAAAGTGAAGATTTTAAACTTCAAACATATTTCATGTAAGTTGAAACCTGAACAAGGTTAGAAATGAGATTGCTATACTTCATCATATGAATTCTAACTTTAACACATTGATGTGATCAATCTCAAGCCTCTTGTATGGCACAAGCCTCTTGTATGGCACATACATTAGAAACTGCAAGTGAGAACCATTTAGCGTTAAACAAGTGGAATAGTGATAAACAAGTAATCACAAAACAACCGTACCAAACTAAGTAGTGGAATAGCGATTAAACTATGGATTTAAATCGAAAATATGACAATTTGATTGATTACTAGAAATGATCCAAACGAAGGAGACGATTGGAATAGTGAAGCGACAAAGTAAAGTTCCGATTACATCTTGCTTTGAATCGTGAAGAGGTGACTTAAATCGCCAATGCATGAACCGACGAGTAGAGCTGGGCCATCCCATAAAACAAAGTTATATACCTATATATTTGGGTAAAACAGATATCCTAATAATCCGATTTTTAAAAATTCTCTTATCCGAATTCGAACCAAGTATCTAGTAATTCGGATTCAGATCCATCAAACCGAGTACCCGAATCAAACCGAGTACCCGAATAAAGACCCCAGGGTGTGATGCGAAATTTTCCCATCCAAACTCTTGCTAAAACCTTTTTCGGCTTTGGTAACCCTAACACATTTCACAATCGTCATCAATGGCGTCTCGATACCGTTCAATTTCAAGACCAGCTTCCACAATATTCAAATCCATGGCTACTCCTTCACCCAAACCCACTTCAATTCCACCTCTCACCCCTCGTTCAACTCCAACATCTTTAACCAGGTATTTTTCAATTTCATTATTAGGGCTTTTAGCTTCTATATGTATAGTAATGTTATGATCATATGATTGTAGTTTTTATAAAATAATTAGTTTTTCTATTCAAACATGTGAAAGTTGATATTTTGGATGCAGTTTCATGAACAGTATTAAGTGTCGTTGTCACAGGTCATTTCCTCGAATAGGTTGTGTGCAATCTCTGTTGCCGTTACACACGGCGGTGTCCTCTGCTCGGCTGACGTCTTGTCTCGGGATCGACTCGAAAGGGTCAAGGTCTTTGTCTCAGGGTATGCTTTCCAGTGCCAACCCGGGAGTTTGATATGTTCTCTCTTGTTTTTATCTGTAAGCAAGCATACTACTTTGTTTTATTTTGTTAAGAGTAACATAGTTGATTTTAAGTTGTTGTTTAAGCTGTATACTTGTTTCAATATACGTCTAAAAGCTGAATGCTGGAAGTCCAATAGTGCCACAATAATACAGTATTCTCTTCTTGGCTGAAAGGATGCTTTAAGTATTTTTGTGGTTTGCCCTGTAGTTCGTTCCGGAATTACCCTTTAGCAAAGTAGTATTTTTTACGAATGTGATACACTTATTTAGTGATATGATATGCTTATTTATAGCTGGTTAGTAATCAGGATGTGTGCTAAGCTTAACTTGAACTCGATATAATAGAGACTAGTAGATTAAGGTTGTAGACTTGTTTAGGTTTTGCATGATTGTGCACTTTGACGTTATTAATGTATATATGTGTGAACCCTCGGGTGAGCAAAAGTGAAATTGCACTAATTTTGACGTTATTTTACTAATCTCGTGAAAATAACGTTAAAAGTGGCGGGAGGTTAATCAGGCATCATGTGGTGGCGTTGATAGCCGAAAGACAAGGGTACATGCACCGATCAGCTGGTGTCCCGATGATTGAGTGTTATGTGTCTTATGTCCAAGGCTTGATGCAAAACTACTATCGAGCCAGGGGTCTCACCGGAAGCAGCCTCTCTATCCCTATGGGGTAGAGGTAAGGCTGTCTACATCTTCCCCTCCTCAGACCCTACCATAACTTTGCTATTGGCATGATGATGATGATGATGATGATGATGATGATGTATGACAAGTGACACATCCAAGTTTTTCCGGTTAGATTTTTCAGTTAGTGGTCTTATATCTTGCGTAGTTTTGTTTTCTTTTGTAAGACTCTAGTAGTTCTCAACTAGTTTTTTGCTCTAATACTGCCTTGGAAATTTGGAATAATGGGGAAATAAAATCAATATTTGGAATAGGAAACATGCATATTAGAGGTGGGGCAGTGTACATTTATTTGAGTTAACTGCGTTTTCTTGAAAATAACTGTAAAATACTTGAATAGCTTTTACTAGAGTGACAAACTGAGAGAACAAGCCTTTTATCGTGAACTAGTTGGATTGGATATAAATGGAGTCGAAAGAGATAATACAACTATTTAACCAATGTCTCCTAGGGTTCGAGGACATGAATATTGTTTTATGCACTCATGTATGAGTCCAATTTTTAGGTGACTTGTTGGTTAACTAGGCATGCGACATGACAATGAATATTGTTATATGCACTCATGCTCTGATTTACGACCCTACTGCATTTTAGTTTTTTAATAATGATCTTTAACACTCATAGATTCACTGAGCTTGAGGTTGGCTCGTTTGACTTAACAGAGCTGGAGTTTGTTTTGATCTGTATATCTAAAGCTCTTGCTCAGCTTGTTAGAAAGTTTTCTGGCTTGAGCTTGGCTTGTTTATTGCTTATTATTTTCTTCATTATATTTTTATATGTATTTTAATTACTTTTTTGTAAACTTATAATTTTATATATATACAGTAATTTATATCATTTAGTTTTTTGGATTTTTATTATTTGTATAATAACATTTATTATCTAAGATATATCTATTATAACTAATAGAAATTATTATATTTATATAAATAATATGCATGCTTAGGCTCATGAACCTAGTCAAGCTTAGTACAAGAAGTCCAGGCTTGTTTTATTAAACGAGCTTCAGTTTAGATTTGAGCATGGGCTGGAACTCATTTAAGCTTTGTTCTATTTGAGCGTTTTTCGAGACAATCTTGAGTAGTTCACGAACGGCTTGGCTCGTTTACACACCTAGCAACTATCACTCGCTATTTCTTGTTAAGTTTCAGTTTCTTTTTTTTTAAATATTATGGAAACCAATGCGATTTTGGTCATCAAATGGTTGGCTTTCTCTTTGGGTCCGCTTTTATCCAGAATTTCAACTTTTCTCAGGAATAATGAGCTCAAAAGACAACATAGTTAATAGCAGCTGAGATGCAAACATTATAAACATTGCCGAATTTAGAGGCTAAAGTGCTAAACACTTTTGAATTAGTAATAAATAACCTTACCTTTTCAGTTTTAAAGAACCAATGTACCTAACCTTTTAGTTTCACTATTTTGGCAATAAACAACCTTCAGTAACACAGTTAGCATACCTATGGTTGGAGTTTGTTTGGTGCTGTAATAGTGAAAATTTAAAAGCTTGAACCGTTGGTTGTTCAAAACTTAAAATGGTTAGATTCTTTATTGCTATATTCTGTAGTGTTTAGTTTATAAAACTCTGCAATGTTTTCAAAGTTGGCTAGCTCTGTTTGTTGGGCCCAATATTCTTAACAAAAGTTAAATATTTGTTGGGTAAAGATAAAATGGACTTAATTTCTCTCAAATGTTCAAGTTTAGTCCTGACTGATGCATATTCTGACTGTTCTTTTTTTTTTCCTTTTCAGAGATGGGTCTCAGTGTGCCTCGATAAAGAAGGTTTATACACGAAAGAGGACATTTTAATTTACAAGAATTTCTAGCAACAGTTTCATATAACCCTTGCAACACTTGAGTTCTTAAAACATTCGCTATTTCAATTGTGGTCAGAGTTCATAATATTATTGTTTCATTTTCGAGAATCTTTCTTGTTAATTTTTGTTTGTTGAATATGGAATCTTGTGAAGATTTCAAATTGAAATTTACATGGTCTTTTTGTTGGAATATGTTATTAGATTTACAAGTGATCTGGTCTTTTTATGCTTGATTTTGGGCAAGTCATGTTTGTGGGGTGGAAAGATTGGTTGGGTTGGGCATGGTAACGGGTTAACACGAGTAATTTTACTCGGTTTGATTAGACCTTTAGTTTCTTTTCTTTTTTTTTTTAACAAGATATATGTGCAATTGATGCATATAGTATGATGAATTGATGATAATAGATGTTCATGGTTCAGTTCCGGTTTGATTAGACCTTTAGTTTCTTTTCTTTTTTTTAACAAGATATATGTACAATTGATGCATATAGTATGATGAATTGATGATAATAGATGTTCATGGTTCAGTTCGTTCGCTTTTGAAGAAGTTTTTAGACAAACTTCTAACTACGGTCTTGGAAAGATACAGACCGGACCAGCTGTTTTTTTTTACCATTTAGCTTAGACAAAAATAAATATAAAAAAAAATGAAAAGCATAGTTTTGTATGAAATTTTTAGCAGATAAGGGTTTTTCATCACTCTTTATAAAAGTTGTTACCTCAATTGTGATTTAAAAAGCTACTAAGATTGTTTATTATGTGTAGACAGTAGATATCATTTTCGTCCAAAGTTCATTCATCATGATCAGGTATATATAATTGGAGTATGACATGTATTCGTATTCAATTAAATCTTCTATTCAAACATCAATTGTGTACCTTTTTGATACCATAATGTACGGTTAATCAAGGGGTGATGTAATGATAAACATGTGATTCTCATCTAATCTCTCATGTTCAAATCTTGTTTATACTGGTTTTTTAAGATAATCTTGAGAAAGCTACTTGACCGGCATAAGTTGTGATTTGGCTTCGCTGATTAGCTGGACATTGACGTATCTCATGTGTTTTCCAATTAACGGTTCTAATCGTAATGAAAAAAAAAACTACCTCTTTGATATCGTAATCATATTTTCATCCCAAACTATGGGATGCTTGGGATTTGTCCACCAACCCAAGGATGAGACGGGGTCACCCAACACTCATTAAAAAAATATTTGTATACAACATATAAATCTAAAACCCGAGCGCACTGCTAAGGTTTTTTTTTCAATAATAAACGATTAATAGATATCAAAACCAAAAGTGATATCGGTTGTGATGGTTAATACTTAATACACCTTACTTTAACATTCTCCATGGAGGCAATTGTTTCAAACCTTGTTTGTTTCTTTTTATCATTGATATGCATTTAGTTTTTCATATCCAAATCTCTCTAACTATAATCTAATATCTTATTTTAATTATTTATTATTTGATTTAAACTTACTAATGTATAAATCAACTTTGTTTTCTTTTAGTTATGTACTCATATTTTATTTTACTTTAAAAAATTTATCCAGATTATCATTAATAACAAAAAAATTCTAAAAAACGTTTGAAATTTAAAGTAGTTCATGACCTTTTACACATGCTAAAAATATTTGTTTTAGTTTTTACAAATTTATGACAAAAAAAACACTGTATTTTTCAAAATGACACGTAAAAGAAAAATAGGAAACCAAATAAATAAGTAGCCCTAAAACTATAAACTTGTTATAATTTAGCTATTATTACCACAATATTTATAAACTGGAATTTTGCATAGATTTTAAGAAGGGTAGAGATATGAACTTATTCAAATTCAATGTCAAAGGGATGATATTTCATTTTCATCGTAGTAGTATTTATACTACACAAAAGGTAAATATACACAAACTCAGACATTGAAATATGTGGAGCGTTCATGTGGCTAAAACTTTTGACAAATATGAAAAGGTGACATACAACTTGCAAAATCGTCGGTGGTTTCACAACACTCCCCCTTGGATGACACATTTTCAAAACTACGGGGTCTTGAAGTACTGCCTCATTAAAAACCTTGCTAAAGAAAATCCAATGGGAAAAAACTTTAGCTAAGGAAAAAAGAGTACAGTATATAGCTCTCCCTCAAGTTGCAGGTCGTTACATTGTCCGTACATGGCGCATGCCAATATCATGAACATGTTTCCTGAATGTTGTTGTGGGAAGTGTGTCACACCCCCGTCTTAGGCCTAGGAGCGTGACCTAATAGTTGGTACCAATATTGTAAATAAATCAGAGTTGCGTTAGTTTGCGGAAGACTTATAAAGCTTTAAGGATCAAAAGTGTAACATTTATATTTACATTCAAAAGACGGGAATTGTAAAACACCCGTTTAGAGTTGTTAACAAGAGATTATTTGTTTATGTTTATAAACCACCATATTAAGTTATTACAAAACAAATCCGAGCCATCGGATATTTATAGCACTTCGTCACTTCCAAGCGCTATCATTGTTCACCTGCAAAATGTAAGAAAATACGTCAACAACGAATGCTGGTGAACACGCTGACGCAAAATAATTTCTTTTACTTTATTACCCCTCGAGACTACGCCTGCCTCGGCCCAATGTGGCTTAGGAATAACAAAGTCAAATAACACATTATAAACTTGAGCCTCTACTCTAGGTCACCTCAGCAAACACCGCAGCGTTCGACTTAGTTAAGTACACGTAAATATACACATAAGTTCGTACTCCCTGCAGGAAAGTGTCCTACGACCAAGGGTGGTGCGATCATGCCCATACATCGCATAGTACCACCTATGTAAGGATCCAGACATACGTATACCACAGCCTGCGGGCTAGGTTTATACCCATAAACGGTTTTAGGAACACATAGTTCTTTATAAACAATTTCATATAACAAGTTTGACTCATTTGAAAACAAGTTTAAAAGTTTGGGGGCGTATTCACCTTATCTCTTTAGGATCGGCTTCACTCACCGTCCAAGGGTCTTTCCCTTCTTTATCTCGCACCTATAGTACGAGTATAAATATTTGTTAGTCGGATACACGATCTGGCTTAAGACCTTTAGTCTTATTTTATATCTCAATCCTCGATTGAACCTTTAGTTCAAATCTTATTACTTGAAAACCTTTAGTTTAAAAGTAAATTATAAACCTTTAGTTTATATAAAAACCCGACATTTCTTCTTCTCTAAGAAACGTAATCATTTTCTTTTATTATTTAAGAATACTCATTATTCATTAAATAATATTTTCACAACAAAGAATATACACATATATACTTACACACATATATATGTAATCACAATATTCATTCTTTTATTCATTTCTTTGTTATGTTTTCTTTTCTTTTCTTTTATCGAGGTATCGAGTATAACCTCGACTTAGGGCTTAAGCCTTTAATATAATATTGAATTATATTAAATTCATTATTACGCCTAACCTTAGTGGCGTATAGAAATCCTAGGGACTTGAGCAGCACTCCAACGCCGCTTGTTCTCTTTGGTCGTCAAACGATAACGCCAAATTTCAACACTCGACGACACGCTTATCGAGATTCATCGCCATTTTAACAAACACCGTCTTGGTATGTGGGTGGAATGTGGCACGCACTTCGAGGACACGTTTTACGAGGAATTAAGGCACAGATTTCGAGGTGTATTGAGTATACGATTTCCGGGTTTTAGAGAGAAGTTAGAGAGAGGTAAGAGAGCTGAGTTTGGATGTGAAAATATGAAATCCTGGACCTGCTATTTATAGACATTATTTTGGACCCCATCGCGGTACGCAATGGGTCCCTGAGCAGACCTATCGCGTACCGCGATATAGGTCTGCTGACTCACAGCGTAGACCTGCCACGTGTTTGACACGTGGCAGGCGCCGCTCCACGTGCCAGCAGTGTTGCCACGTGGTGACACTTGGCAGCACCTAGTTCCACCGTGTGCCACGTGGCACACGTGTCACAACGTGTCAGAAGCTCCATCGCGGTACGCGATGGGCTTCTCCTTTTGTCCATCGCGTAGCGCGATAGGACAAGAAACCAGATTTTTCATTTTTAACCCTCATGTTTAGAATTTGGCAATTTTAGTCCCTAGACTTTGGAAAGTTGATACTTTGAACTCGAAATTTTCACGATGTTACAAAGTGCTTTTGTGAAAAGATCAATTGAGTTGTTGCTGGATTGGACATATCTCATCTCAACCTGATTGTCTTGAATAAGGTCCCGAGTATACTCAAAATTTCTTGGTGGTATATGCTTTGTTCTGTCACTTTTGATATACTCTTCCTTCATTTGCGAGATACAAGCTGCATTATCTTCATAGATATGAGTTGGAATTTGATCTTTCTGCAGACCACAAGAAATCAATATGCGTCGTGACATAGATCTTAACCATACGCATTCTCTTGAAGCTTCATGCAATGCAATGCAATGCAATGACTCCAGCATGATTTGAAGATGTTGCAATGAGTGTTTGTTTCTGGGAACGCCATGAAATCGCAGTTCCTCCATTCTTAAATACGTATCCAGTTTGAGATTTTGCTTTATGGGGATCAGATAAATAACCTGCATCTACATAACCAACTAACCATTCTTTTGAATCGTTAGGATAAAATAAACCTAAATCAGCAGTTCCTTTTAGATACCGAAAAATATGTTTAATGTCATTCCAATGTCTTTTAGTAGGGGATGAACTGAATCTTACCAATAAATTAACTGCAAAAGAAATGTCAGGTCTTGTACAGTTAGTAAGATACATAAGTGCTCCAATTGCACTGAGGTATGGTACTTCGGGACCAAGAATCTCTTCATTATCTTCGCAAGGACGAAATGGATCATTGTCAACATTGAGTGATCTAACAACTATCGGTGTGCTTAAAGGATTTGCTTTGTCCATATTGAAACGCTTTAAGAGTTTCTCAGTATAAGTTGACTAATGCACAAGTATCCCATTATGCATATGCTCAATTTGTAAACCAATACAATATTTGGTTTTTCCAAGGTCTTTCATTTCAAATTCTTTCTTTAAAAGAGCAATCGCTTCATTAATTTCTTTTTGTGTCCCAATTAAATTGAGATCATCAACATACACAGCTATGATCACATATCCTGATGTTGTCTTCTTGATGAAGACATGGACAAATAAGATTATTTGTATATCCTTTGCTTATCAAATAATCACTCAAACGATTGTACTACATCCTTCCAGATTGTTTCAGTTCATACAAGGATCTTTGTAACTTTATGGAATACATTTCCTTAGGCTTTGAGCTTAATACTTCGGGGAGTTTAAATCCTTCGGGAATTTTCATATAGATGTCACTGTCTAGTGATCCATACAGGTAAGCTGTGACAACATCCATAAGAGGCATCTCTAAATTTTTAGAGACTGCTATGCTGATTAAATATCTAAACGTAATAGCATCCATAATAAGAGAATACGTTTCTTCATAGTCAATTCCTGGCCTCTGAGAAAAACCTTGAGCTACAAGTCTTGCTTTATATCTTGTAACTTCATTTTTCTCATTTCGTTTTCTCACAAAAACCCATTTATATCCTACAGGTTTCATTGACTTTGGTGTAATGACAATAGTTTCAAAAACCTTTCGATTGTTTAGTGAGTTTAATTCAGCTTGCATAGCATCTTTCCATTTGTTCCAATCTTGTCGATTTTTACAATCATCTACAGATTTTGGTTCAGGATCATCATTTTCTTCCATGATATCACTTGCCACAGAATAAGAAAATATATCATCAATATTTTCCATTTCACCTCAATCTCACATTATATGTGATTGACCATAGTTGATTGACAATTCTTTATTGGAATCATTGATTCCTTCCTGAGGAAATGTTATAGCATTTATTCTTTCCTGAGGAAAGGTTTCCTTAGGGTCAGTATCCTTTTTAGAGCCTTTTCTTTTTCGATGATTTTTATCCTTTGAACCGATTGGCCTTCCACGTTTTAAACGTTTTTGAGATTCATGAGGTGCATTATTATGATTTTGCTTGCTTGGAATCTCAACTCGAGCTGGAGCATTAGCAGTTGGTATATGAGATTTAGCGACTCTATTTATATCAATAAATGCATCAGGTAACTAATTGGCAATTTCTTGTAGATGTATTATTTTTGAACCTCTGTCTCACTTTGTTTTGATCTTGGGTCTAGGTGTAACAATGATGGCACACACCATGATATATCTCTTTCTTGCCTTTTCATTTCTCCCCTAATGCTGGGAACATTGTCTCGTTAAAATGGCAATCAGCAAAACGTGTTGTAAATACATCACCTGTTAAAGGTTCAAGGTATATTATAATGGAAGACGTTTCATATCCAACATATATTCTCAGCCTTCTTTGGGGACCCATTTTTGTGCGTTGTGGTGGTGCAATAGGAACATACACAGCACACCCAAAAATTCCAAGATGAGAGATATTTGGCTCATTTCCAGAAACAAGTTGTGTGGGATAGTATTTATGATTTGCACTTGGTCTCACACGGATTAATGATCCAACATGCATAATTGCATGACCCCAAATAGAAACAGGGAGTTTTGTCCTCATTATTAATGGTCTAGCTATTAGCTGTAGGCGTTTGATCAACGACTCGGCTAAGCCATTTTGTGTGTGTGCATGAGCAACAGGGTGTTCTACAACAATCCCCACAAACATGCAATAATCATCAAAAGCATGTGCTGTAAATTCTTCCGCATTAGCAAGCCTTACTCTTTTAATGGTATAATCCGGAAAATGTGCACGTAATTTGATAATTTGATCAAGAAATTTTGCAAAAGCAACATTACGAGTCGATAATAAAGAGATATTAGACCATCTGCTGGATGCGTCTATTAAGACCATGAAGTATCTAAATGGTCCACATGGTGGATGAATTGGTCCACATATGTCACCTTGAAGGCCTTGTAATTAATTTTCCAAGAGAACAAGATGTACATTGAGACATTTTATCTATTTTGTGGATCTTTTGACCTTTCAGTGGATGCCCATGTGTATTTTCAATGATCATTTTCATCATTGTGGATCCTGGATGGCCTAAGTTGTCATGCCATAAGTTTATGATACCAGAATCGCAACAATTTTCTTTGACTGCCATATGTGTTTGAGGCACGTTTATATATGTATAATTCAAACCAGAATGGAGCATTGGCATTTTTTTCCAATATCTTATCTTTGCTTATGATATGCAAATATTTTTCGTTACTAGCAGTCCTTGACTGAGTATTATACTCATTATGATATATGTTTTTGAAACTCAACAAATTTCTTGTTGATTTTGGGGAAAATAAAGCATTTTCTATTTTGAGCTTTGTACCATTTGGTAATGCTAAATTAGTTTTTCCCACTCCTTCTATCAAGTTTGTAGGACCTGATATTGTATTGATGATTCCTTTTGTTGGTTTCAGTTTATAAAAATATTTTTTAGATCTAAGTATAGTTATGGGTGGCTCAACTATCCGCTATACATATATCTTCTTCATTTGTTTGATCATGTGCTCCAGTGATTTTCATTTTAAATCTTGAAAAATATTAAGAAAAATAATAAGGCCATGTTTGGAATTCCTTATTTACACTTCCTTTTGACTTATTTAAGGAGGTTTGATAAGTTACAATATTCTAACTTATCAAAACTCCTTTTTCCTTCTTTAAAAACTTAAAAAAGTCATATTATCCAAATACTCTTTTAACTTACAAAAGTCAATAAGTTATAAGGAGATAAAAATAAGGAATCCCAAACACCCCCTAAGTGTATAACGAATAGATGTGATATTTTAATAAGAACTTTATTTAATTGAAAAACAAGCGGTACATAAAAGAGGAACTACATAATTAAAGATAATGAGAAACACACTTAATTATTGCATCTAATTATAGTCATCAAGCAACTTTGTTTCAGAGTTCCACATCAAAATCTTCAACGCTCAGCTCAACATTGATATTATTAAAGTTATCAACATGGTTCACTTTTTTCTCTTTTCCTTTGAGGGAGGCTTTGTACAGTTCACACAGATGTGGTGCTGTGCGACAAGACTTTGCCCAGTGGTTTGTACTTTCACATCTAAAACATGAAGTGCCGTTGTTTTCGGACCTACCAGCTTCATTCCATTTATTGTGTTGGTTGGAATTGTTATTTTGTGGAACATGGTAATTGTTGGCTCTCTGGCTACGACCACGGCCACGACCACGACCGTAAGAATTAGTGTTCCATTTAAATGAATGGTTACGATCATTAAAATGCCTTCTGTCAAAATGACCACGGCCACATCCACGGCCTTGTCCACGACTTTGTTCCCATTTATGACCAGAATTTTTATGAGAATTTTTGTGAGAAACTTATGCTTCTGGTATTGCTAAGGACCCCGTGGAACGAGATTGATGATTTTTCATCAATAATTCATTATTTTTCTCTGCTACAAGGAGTAATGCATTTAAATCAGAGTATCTCCTAAAATTCTGCAAACGATAATGTGTTTGCAAGTTTATATTTGATGCATGAGCAAATTCGGTATAAAGCGAAGGTGTAATCATTTACCCTATTAAAATCTTGGAACCTAAGACTGTTCCATTTATCTCTAGAAGTAGGAAGTAAAACTTCCCTTAGATGATCAAATCTATTTTTCAAATATTCCCATATCATATATGGGCTATCACAATTAAAATACTCATGCTGTAGTAATTTATCAATATGTTTATGGATGAAAACATCAACTCTTGCTTGATTCTGGTCAGAGCAATCATTGTCTTCTTGGATTGTTTCTAACACATCCATTGATTTCAAATGTCTTTTGACATTTGCTGTCCAAGACATATAGTTTTCTCCAGAAATGTTGAGTGCAGGGAATTCGAGTTTTGAGATATTTGACATTTTATTGCTAAACATAATAGAGCAAATAATAAGATAAATATTAGAATCCATATATATATCAATCAACAATGAGATACAATACATTGGAAGAGCTATAAACATATAAAAGAAAAAGAAAATGCCGAAATCTTCAGACAGGAGATTAAAAATTAGAATGAGAAGTAGTATAAGCATTATAGTGACCAACAGCAAAACCGGGTGAATCATTTTGAAAACTTTATCTTGGATGAATTTTATAAGAAGAATGTTTGTTGTAAATGAAATGGAGTTGATAATTGGTTATTTATAGTGAAAATTTATAACCGTTTTACAACGGTTGTATTACCGTTTTATAAAGGTAAGATTACCGTTTGTGTGTGTGTAAATATATATATAATATTAATTATTTTAAATTAAGATAATAAACAAGATATTAAATAAAGTTTATTTCATAAAATATATAATTAGTACGCACAATAATAAGAATAGAATTGTTAGTATAAATAAATCTAACTTCTAAATGAAATATTAATGTGCATATTATAAATAAAAGTTAGTTGCGATGAAAGTAAAAATTAGATGCATGATGAAAAGTTAGAATAGTTATCAAATTTTAATAACAATTTTTATACACATTATTGTTATTACTTAGTATATGTATATGCATATATATTTTTCTAATGTACATAATTAAAGAAGTGAGGCCTATTACCTTTCTTGATTAGGATATAAGCGGCTCGTGCTGATAACGTGTTATAATTTAACTATTATTACCACAATATCTATAAACTGGAATTTTGCAGAGATTTTAAGAAGGATAGATATATGAACTTATTCAAATTCAATGTCAAAGGAATGATATTTCATTTCCATCGTAGTAGTATTTATACTATACAAAAGGTAAATATACAGGGAACAAACTCAGACATTGAAATATATGGAGTGTTCATGTGGCCAAAACTTTTGACAAATGTGAAAAGGTGACATACAACTTGTAAAATCGTCGGTGGTTTCACAACAAAACTAAACTTAGTTTCAACTTTCATAGATGAAGTTATGAAACCAATGTTAGGACCTTGACTTTGAATAATACTAGGTCTCAAGTTTTTAAAATAGGCTAATCTATGCCAATCTAGACTTTAAAAATATATAATTAAGTTGGTTGATATTTTAACACAAAGTTAAATCACACCATTTGTGCGATGTTAAATTTGTAAATAATCTGTTTGACTGTTTGGATATAATATAACTTAAAATACTGAAATACAGTGTCTAAAAATTGATCAACGAATTATATGTATAGCAAATTTAAATTAAAAAAAAAGAAAAGAAAAAGAAAAGTGTTTTGGTGTCCATATATGTGAGCCACGCGTGTGGGGTCAGCAAAGCAAAGATATGGTCTGCTGAATTCTGTCCCACGTAAAGCGCACGCCACACACCACTACACTACCTGCTCTCAGTCAAACCTCTTTCAAACGAACAAAAGTCAAATTTCCAATTTCTAATTTCAAAATGCTCTCCACACTCCGCCCTTTCCCTAATGAAAATACATATTAAGTTTGACTCATGTATGATATGTTTAACTCATTTACAACGCACCATCGTGTCTGGTTCTTCATATAGCATAGCTATATAGGTCATATTCTGGATTAACGACTGGATTATGGTTAATGTTTTACTCGAATAAATATATGTACAAAGTTCTAATCTATCAGAATTTATCAGTTAAGTGTATTTACAACACAACTGTCAACCCCAAGATAAAAAAATTTAGAGTTTGTCTTTTTTTTTTCCTAATAAATTATTAAGAATCCAAGTTTACATTAGTTTGTTATACTGATAAAAGATTTTGTTAATAAAAGACTAAGTAAAAAAAACAAAATTGAAAAAGGTTAATCCTTTTTCTAGTTGCTAAAGCTAAATAAAACCACGTAATTAAAACAAAAACCATGCTTTTATCTTACCCTTAAGTGAAAATGGGTAATTAAGTGTGCATCATTTCATATTATTAGTTTTTCATGTTGCCCAAGCTATACAAAAACCATATACAAGTGATTTCTTCACTGGCTAAATAAACAGGGCTGCAAATTTTATTATAATAGTTAATTATATTGCTGATTTGTGTAACTATCATAAAACATAATATATGTTTCACAACATCTACATTAAAGATCAAATATTTTTATAACATCTACATACTAATGAAAAGTAGTTACATTTTTCTTTTTGAACGATCATTTGTATAAATGACGGACCAATAACTCACCCGATTATTCATTCTAATATTAGGAGATGAGAAAACCCTCAAGCTCAACCTGGAACCCCATTATTATTATTTTTTTACACATGTAAAACTTGAACCTAAAATATCTGTTTTTAATGAAATCTTTATGTGCTTCAACTCAGTCACTTGAACTGAAGATCATTGACAAAAGTGAGTTGCATATATGTTTTAGGATATACACATTTAATCATGGGAGGCTCGGAGGGTGTGCGAGTCGAGTCGCACCATCGGCCGGGCACATAAGTTTTGGGGGCACAAACTTACATATATATATATTGGTGTTAAAAATAATGTTATTTGCAATGGTTTATGAGATAATTACATGCTCCGAGTGGTTTCTGCTTATAATAAATCGGTTGATAAAAGGTTTATCCATGCACATTAGCGAATAAAAATTTTCGTTAAGGCTTACGAGCCTTTTTATTTTAGCTCGGCCGAGGTACTTATATTTTCAGAGACGGCCTTGCATTTAATATAAACAACTTTTTATTTTATTTTATTTGTTTACATTTTACATGCTAATTTGGAAAGTGAGTTGCGACATGTTAGTGCTTAAAATGCAAGGCTTGAGAAAAGGGCACTCAAATTGGTCTGCCATTACTTTAATTTTTGTTTTTTATTTTTTAATGAACAAGTACAATTCGACATACTTGGCAAACACATTAAAGATTTACATTATTATAGATATATGTTTCATTAAAAGGATGTGAATAACTTAAATATTTAGTTAGAAGGATATCTAGAGCTTGAAAAATCATAGTGGTTTGAGTATTGTATCTTATAACCCGCTAGAGATCTTACAAACTTCTCTAGAAAATCTCTATATACTTAATTAGGGATTATTCAAAATTTTCTATAACACGTATTAGACACAATAATGTAATTATGATAATGTTAATATTGTGTAAATATAGGGCTTAGTATATAACCTTCCTTGTAAACCAGAATTACAATCATCAATACAACATATACATACACACCATTTTCACACACAATGTAATTATGATAATTTAGAGGTAGTTTTGTGTAAATTATTCAATGCTTAGTATATAATCTTCTTTCTTTGAAAACCCTAGTCACAATCATCAATGCAACAATATACATTTATTCCATTTCGAAACACTTAAGAGTTTAACTATACTAAAGAAATAACCACTTAGGTACAGTTTGAATGTATGCAATTTGTCTCACAAACATCATATTAATTGTCATTATGATCTTGAAATTGGAGAGGTGTGTTTTAAGCGCGATGATCACTATGTGAAAATATAGTCTTTGACATCATGTTGTGAGTCGATAAAGAGGTTATTTAAGTACATGCATGCATGTAAACTTAAAAAGTAGACCAATCGACGACTTATGGTCCAAACCATGAATCAGTCACCTTCTTGTTGGAGCAACCTTGATACAAAAATTGTGGTTGCTTAGTTTAGTCAAAATCTAAGTAATATGAAACACTGTGCATAAACTTATATTACAAGGTAGTTTATACATTGATCATGTCACATAAAACAACCTTAGCCTAGTTTGCATAAGTTGTTTGTTCAAAGCATAGAAGATGTGTAAGGGTCTTAGCCTAGTTTGAAAAAGTTATATGTTTAAAATATAGTTTGTAACATTCCTAAAAGTTTGTCATTTAGCCTAGATGGATATATTTTCATGGTCGATTTCACCTTTGAAACATGTTCATATGAAAGATTATTTTCAGATTTTTATCTAATAAAGACTCAACTTTATGAACTTTGAATTGTTCTATAAAATCTAGATGATATACATACATAAAAAATATTGATTTTTGAATATTCAAACTCTGAGGGATCATTGAATTTTCATAGCATACTTGGTGTCAGTTATGAAAACGATATTTAACTTGATCGTATTTTGTCCAAACTTTGTACAGTTGATCCACTATCGGACCATGCTTTGACTATCTTCCTTTTGTTGTCTACATTTTAAGGTGAAGAAACACTAAGTGACCGGGTGCAGATTATAGATAATTTGGGGGTTAAGTAATGTTTCCCACGAGAATGAGGTCCAACAGAGACGGTTGTTCTTCAGGGGACCTGCAAAACAAACACCGTAAGCTCGTCACTGAGAAGGGGGGGGGGGTTCCTCCTTGTGACCACCCTCCGGCGTGAGAATCAGACTAGATTGCTCTGAATATAAGTGTATATTAAGAGATTGCTAGATAACAGGATAGCAGATGATCTTACCATTCCAAGATGTTGGAGTATTTATAGCCGAAGGTAGGTTTCCTAGAAGGTACAGCCAGCTGAATAGTATTCCTGTTCTACCAACAGTGGACTATGCACAGGCCATACTGGTTGGTGGATAGGTTACGGCCAACAGTAACAAAGTCGGCTGCACTATTCCACCAACTGTAGATTATGCACGTCCCACCTACTGTGGATTATACGCAGGCCATGCTGGTTGGTGAATAGGTTACGGCCAACAGTAACACTATTCCACCAACTGTAGGCTGCGCATGCCCCTCAGTAAGAGTTGGTGAGTAGGCAGCGGCTAATAGTGACAAACAGTACTAGAGGGTGCTCCTCCTCGTACTGTTGTCGGTGAGCTGTCACCTTGTGATTGGCTCATGGGCTGTTCTGGTCAGATTGTCTGTCCTATCCATACCTTGGTAGGTATAGTACAAAAGATCTTTCAGAATCATACGGACTGGCTCATTTTGGCGGGATTGTTCCCGCCTTGCTCATTCCTTCATGTGACTACTGAAGTAGCTATTGTCTTGTGCGTGTAGCCCTGCTGTCTGCGGGTAGCCTTCCCTGATGGCTTGTACCCGCAACTGCGGGAACAGGCGGGGTACTTCACCATTGGGAGGCTTTCCCTGCGTGTACAGCTTGCGTACTGCGCGTAAGGTTCTCTGAGCATGGTGGGTCCTGCGGGAGCAGATGGCCTTTGCGCAGACGTCCCTGTTCAAGGTGAGTCTTGCGGGACCAACTGGGCTCTGCTGGGACCTACCTCTTCAAGTCCCCCCAGTCCAATGTTCTTCTCATGAATGTTTAATAAAGTGAGGTGAACTTTTGGACTTTAAGCAAGGGGTTTTGAAAAGGGTTTTTAGTTTTAAGGTTCTCCGTGGGGATTCTTCCCGCGGGTTTCCTAATGTCACTTGCAAAAATTCCCGATTTTTTTACTTGATCTTTGGGTATGATGCGGTTAGGTATGTAACATTCTCGCAAGTCAGGAGCGTTGAGTCTTACTTGTATATAGTCTCCATGGGGTTCTGGTGGTTTTCAACATAGTGATCAATTATGCTAAGACCACCAATTCCATCACGGAGTTTCAAACAATATAATTATCGACGTTCCCGTTATGCGGGGATGTTATTCCTCTATCCGCAAGCATTGCCCAGAAGATCCTTCTTGGTTTCAATTCTCTGCGGGGCGCTAGGTATGTGAAGGGTTTTGCCTTAACACTACCCGCGCTCGTCTTACGGTTACTTTACTTCCAAGGTACTGGGGTCCATTCCCTGCGGGTGCTAGGTATGTGAAGGGTTTTGCCTTAACACTGTACCCGCACCTGTCTTATAGTTACTTGGTTGCCAAGGTATTCTTGGCTTCAATTCCCTGCGGGTGCTAGGTATGTGAAGGGTTTTGCCTTAACACTGTACCCGCATCCGTCTTACGGTTACTTGTTTGCCAAGGTAAGGGGTGTTTTCCCGCTTACTTTTGAATCTTTTTTGAATTTTGAATTTCGAAATTCGAAGAGTTGGTGGAAAGATAGGAACAGTCCAAACATCTGAAACGTCGTGCGACGGTTTCTTCTAACTGTGTCAGGACGTGCAGGAAGTTATGGTGACGTGTGTAACATCTGCCCCGATCCGACCCGACCCAGGTACCCGTTTCTTTGACCCGATCTCTTTCTTTTATGATCTAGTATTTATTTATACTTATATTTTACTTTATTTTTAATGTATTTTCCTTCCCGCCTCTTTCTCTCTCTTTCTTTCCGCCGTCCCGTTCCTCTTCTCCTCTCTTTCCGCCTTCTTTTCCCTCTTGTCGCCATCCCGCCCTTAAGCCTTGTTTCCCTCTTGTTCCTTCCCGCCTAAGGTTGTCTGCGCAGACCCCTTACAAGAAATCCTGCGTGAAGACCATCTGTTCCTGCGATACGCGAGACGAATGCTTCCCGCGACGCGTTAAGGATTTGTAGTTCCCTCGACGCGCGAAGAATTATAGTTCTTCCCGCGGCGCGCTAGGAATCTTAGTTCCTCCCGCGGCGCGCTAAGAAATGTGGTTCTTCCCGCAGTGCGCATGGAAATGAAGTTCTTTCCGCGACGCGTTAAGGTTGTTTTTGTCTACCTTCGCGCTCGCGCTCTCTTGACCTTCTGTGTCTGCCTTCGCGCACTCAGCCTTCCCGCGCTTAACCCTTGTATCTTCTGTTTATTCTAGCCGTTTGCTTTTGTAAATGTCTTTTCCTCTGAGCTGTTGACCTAACCTATCTAATGTCTGAAAAGTTACTTTCGGCGCAGCATGCGTACCAACCCCATTGGTTGGTAGAAAAAGTGACTGACATTATCTTTTGAGATCTGCTTTTGCCATGCTTGACCAGTACCTTTATCTGACCTGCCCATGCCTTTTTACTGTTCGCTGACAGCTTTATCTTGCCCCCTGCAGCTGCCATATCTTTTGATATCTTTTGTTTTGTCTTGTTCTGTTTGTCTTGGAACCTTTTCTGGATTTATGTCTCCTAGGGTTTTCCTATAAATAATAGTATTATTTTCTTAACACTACACACACAAACACTTAATCTCTCCTGTTTTCCTCTTGCTCTCTGCCGTTGTCCTTCTGCCGCCTCCTCTCTTGCCTCCGTCTTCCTCCTTGTTCTTCCTGCTTTTCCGGTAATATATTATATATAATAATCTACTTATGCTAACTTATAATCAAGACTTAAAACAGATCGTTAAAACAATAATCTTTAATTATAGGTTAACTTGTGCTTGTTTAAAGTTGGTTCTTGCTTTATCTATCACCGCATCGTTTATCATGTGAGTTATCTCGTATCTAATCCCTTTTTATTTTAAATGCTTTGGGATGTTCATGTGTTCATACAAAACTTGAGTCTTAAACTTGTTTATGAACTTTAGTCGCGCAGTATCCCATGTGTTGAGGACGTTTACTTGGCTGTTTATTTGTATGTGTGTATCATTAACCGCTTTGTTCGGCCTATTCCGCAGTTCCGTTGGTACCATTAGTTGAACACGGGAGACCTATCGTTTACGGTTTTCTTTGTTTACACTTGCACAGATGTTTTCTCGTTTTTATGCTCAATTGGGAGCATGGATTGAACTATGATCTATGAACTATCTTAGGCTTGATCACAATCTGATTACACCCTTGTTAAACTCTAGACATACACGTGTTGCGCGCAGATTTACTGTGATTATCTATGATTATCTATTAAACTTGATTTCTCACCAACACGCAAGTGTTTGACGTTTATTTTAACACATGTTCAGGTTTGCAGTAGCTGTTTTGGAGCTTGTGGACACGTAGGACGTTTTTACTTTTGGACCTAGAATTAAAATGTATCAAGACAAGTTAATGTTGTTTGAATGTTATAATTTATAATATATTGATTTATGTTTGATTTATGTTCTTTATTTTCCCCGCTGCGCGTGCGCGATAAAATGTGTATTAATAAATATTGACACCAATAGTGTCGCGAGTAATGAAGCAATATGTGGCGCCCCGATGTATAATCCGCCTTTGGTCGGGGTGTTACAGATTGGTATCAGAGCTCGTTGACTTTAGGATAGGTGGTTAGACGTAACGGCCTAGAATACCTAAGAGTCCCTTCTCGCGCATGAGAGAAATCTCATGTTTGCGCGCTTATTGTTAATTACTCGTTATTTATGAATATGCTCGCGCTTGCGCAGTATATGATTTTATTCCGCGATATTTCGACTTTTGTTGAATTTCGATTTTTATTGATTTTACTTACATATTCGTTTGTTGGGGTTGAAAATCCGAAAAGTCATGGTGATACATGAATAGTTGATTTTCAATTTCCCTTTACGATTATGTTCTGAGGTTGGAGACTTGAAAAGTCATGGTGATACATGAATTGTCAACCTCCAATACTCATTTTCTTGTATATTTTATATTGAAGATTGGAAAGTCATGGTGATACATGAATCGTCAATCTCCAATACTCGTTTACTAGCTATTTTAAATTGAGAACTCGGAAAGTCACGGTGATACGTGAATTGTCGGTTCTTGATTCGAATTTGTTACCTTTATTAAGTCTGCATTTAGGATCATTTATTTTACTTTAACTTTTGATAGTATCTAACTCCGTGAAGCCAAGCTTTATAAGATTAAAACTTTGCGCTAAAACCAAGATATTAACTAAAATTAAAATTTTTATAGAATGCCTCCGCTATCTCGCCGATTTCAGAGAAGAGAAGCCTCGCGCATGCGTAGACAGCAACGTTCCCAGGAAATGGCCGCCGCAATAGCCCAAGCTTTGAGCCAAAACAATGCTAATACCTCCAGTTATAACATTAAGTCCTTTAATGCGGGTAACCCTCCGAAGTTCACAGGTCTTGAAGGAGCCACCGTGATGCTCCAATGGCTTGAGAAGATTGAAAACACTTTCCTCCATACCCAATGCCCCTCAGAAAGACGAACCCTATATGCTTCCAGTGTCCTGGAATCCAGAGCGCTTACATGGTGGAATGGAGTAGCTCATGCGCGTGGCGCAGAGGCTGCTTCTAGCATGACATGGGAGGAATTCAAGGAAATTCTTACGCGAGAATTCTGCCCTCCCAACGAAGTTAAGCGCCTGGAGGAAGAATTCTGGAACTTGAAGCAATACAGCGGTGAAGCGCGCGAGTACGCGACGCGCTTCCACGAGCTAAGCTTACTAGTCCCTCACCTTGTTACCCCTTCCCGCCGAGCCATCGAGAAATTCCTTGGGGGTCTCCCCATGGAAATTCAAGATTCTGTATGGGCCAGAAACCCAGTTACCCTCTCTGACGCCATCGAATTGGCCGCTGTGCTCAGCGACAACCATGTCAGAGCAGGAACCCTGTTCCTGCGGGGAACTGAGAAGACCAAACCCACCAAGACTGTCCCTGAACCAACAGAAACCAAACCAGAACCCTCAAACCATAACCAGAAACGTAGGCGCAGACAAGCCTATGCGCTTACCAACCCGCCCATTGTCCAACAACCCATTTATCAACCTCCAGTTTACGCGCCTAACCCACTGTCAACCTACCCAGCACCTCCTGTAGTCCACAACTATGCCTTAACCAATCCAGCACTCCCTGCCCCGCCAACTAAGAAACCTTACACAGGAAACCAACCCTTTTGCCCAACCTGTAGACTTCATCACCCACCTCAAGTCCCGTGTCGACAATGTAACCGATGTGGCCGCGTAGGTCACTCCGTTGAGTACTGTAGAACCCCTCCCTCCAATCCGATTGCGCCAACACCACCAGCCTACCCGCAGAACCAACAGCCAACTTACCAAAACCCACGACCCAGATCGTGCTTTAACTGCGGTGATCCAAGTCATTTCCGGAACGCGTGCCCAAGGCTACAAGTTCAGATTACTCAAGCGAATCCGGTGAACCAAATTTCGAACCAAGTGACGCGTGGCCGAGCTTTTAACATAACCGCGCACCAAGCGCAAGCGAATAACGACGTAGTTAATGGTACATTTTTGCTTAACGGATTTTATGCATCTATGCTTTTTGATACTGGCGCCGATAGAAGTTTTATCTCTCGCGCCTTCGAGCAGAAGCTTGCGCGACCGCGCAGCGGCTTAAAAGAAGATTTTTCAGTTGAATTGGCTAATGGCGAAACTGTTTTAATAAACTCGGTGATTAAAGATTGTACGCTTAACCTTAACGAAAACGATTTTCTGATCGACCTCATCCCTATGCCTCTTGGAAGCTTTGATGTTATCATTGGTATGGACTGGCTCTCGAAGAATCGCGCCGAAGTTATTTGCGCCAAGAAATTGATTCGCATACCTCGAGGAAATGGTGATCTTCATATCTACGGCGAAAAACCCTCCAGTGGTCTTAAACTTATGTCTTGCGCCGAAGCCCAAAGACTCATGCGGAAGAAGTGTATTGCATTCTTAGCCCATGTGGTTAAACCCGATGAAGGAAAGAAGCTTCGCGATATCCCTGTTGTGCGTGATTTTCCTGAAGTTTTTCCTGATGATCTTCCTGGTATCCCTCCCGCTCGTGAAGTCGAGTTTCGTGTTGATCTTGTCCCTGGTGCTTCCCCCGTAGCTAAATCTCCTTACCGTCTTGCACCCGCTGAGATGCAAGAATTGGCCAGCCAACTTCAAGAGTTGACTGCTAAAGGATTCATTCGCCCTAGCTCTTCGCCCTGGGGTGCTCCGGTGTTGTTCGTTAAAAAGAAAGATGGATCGTTTCGCATGTGTATTGATTACCGCGAGTTGAACAAACTCACCATTAAAAACCGGTATCCCTTACCGCGTATTGACGACCTCTTTGATCAACTCCAAGGTGCCTCCTGTTTCTCGAAGATCGATCTCCGTTCTGGTTATCACCAGTTGCGCATCCGCGATGAAGATGTTCCGAAGACTGCTTTTCGTACTCGTTATGGCCATTTTGAATTCTTGGTCATGTCCTTCGGTCTAACCAACGCACCCGCCGTTTTCATGGATCTAATGAATCGGGTGTGTAGGCCTTTCTTGGACCGTTTCGTGATCGTGTTTATCGATGATGTTCTGGTGTATTCTAAGACCAAGACCGAGCATGAGCAACATCTCCGATTGGTATTGCAAAAGCTTAGAGCCGAGCAACTCTATGCTAAGCTTTCCAAGTGTGAATTTTGGTCTGATGAAGTACAGTTTCTTGGTCATGTTGTAAACAAGATGGGTATTCATGTCGACCCATCCAAGATTGAAGCAATCAAGAACTGGATTACGCCATCCTCTCCTTCTGAGATCCGTTCCTTTCTGGGCTTAGCTGGTTATTACCGGCGTTTCATTTCGAACTTCTCAAAGATCGCTTTGCCTTTAACAGCTCTGACGCACAAAGGTAAACCGTATATTTGGGGCTCGAAGCAAGAAGAAGCCTTTCTAACGCTCAAGCGTTTGTTGTGTGAAGCTCCTGTTCTTGCGCTACCTGAGGGTAATGATGATTTTGTCGTGTATTGCGATGCATCCAACCAAGGTCTCGGTTGTGTTCTTATGCAACGAGGCAAGGTTATCGCTTACGCATCAAGGCAACTTAAGGTTCATGAAAAGAATTATACAACTCACGACCTCGAGCTTGGTGCAGTTGTTTTTGCCTTGAAGATCTGGAGACACTACCTTTATGGTACTAAGTGTATCCTTTACACTGACCATAAAAGCCTTCAGCATATCTTTGATCAAAAGGAACTTAACATGAGGCAACGCCAATGGAACGAACTCATCAGCGATTACGATTGTGAGATCCGGTATCATCCTGGTAAGGCTAATGTGGTAGCCGATGCGCTCAGCCGAAAACCCTGCCAACTTAACTGTATCTTGCCGCGCACCCAGCTTCACTTCGCGCCGATTCAAAGCAACCTTGAATCGCGTATTCGTGACGCGCAGCGCGCATCCATCAGTAATGGTAACCTTCGCGCCGAGTTAGCGTGTGGCGCGGAAGCACTCTTTGTCCCTAATCTGAGTGGAATTCTCTGCTATCTCAATCGCATCTGGATCCCTTGTGATGAGAATCTTCGCGCTGATATCCTGAGTGAAGCGCACAAATCTCGATATTCTATTCATCCTGGAGCTGATAAGATGTACAAGGATTTGCGCATAACTTATTGGTGGCCTGGCATGAAAAAGGATATTGCTGTGTTCGTAGCTAAGTGCCTGACTTGTTCTAAAGTTAAAGCTGAACACCAACGCCCATCTGGTTTGCTCGAACAACCAGAAATTCCCACGTGGAAATGGGAAGGTATAGCGATGGACTTTATTACCAAGTTACCTTTGACAGCAAGCAAACATGATAGCATTTGGGTAATAGTGGATCGATTGACTAAATCTGCTCACTTTCTGCCCATTCGTGAAAACTACCGTGTTGAGCATCTCGCGCAGCTTTATGTCAAGGAAATCGTCTGCCGCCATGGTACTCCTTTGAGCATCATATCCGATCGCGATGGCCGTTTTATATCTCGCTTTTGGAAATCTCTCCAATCTGCTCTAGGAACTCGCTTGGACATGAGTACGGCATATCATCCTCAGACTGACGGTCAGTCTGAGCGAACTATTCAAACTCTTGAGGATATGCTCCGATCTTGTGTTCTTGATTTTGGAGGTAATTGGGATTCACACCTGCCTTTGATCGAGTTTTCTTATAACAACAGCTATCATTCCAGTATCGGTATGGCCCCATTTGAAGCACTTTACGGTCGTAAATGCCGCTCCCCGATTTGTTGGAGCGAAGTGGGTGAAACTCAAATCACAGGACCCGAACTTGTTCAAGAGACAACCGATAAAATCGCCAAGATCCGTGATCATTTGCTGACTGCCAGAAGCCGACAGAAGAGTTACGCAGATCGTAGGCGAAAGCCTCTCGAATTTCAAGTTGGTGATCTTGTTCTCCTCAAAGTGTCGCCTTGGAAAGGTGTTGTCCGCTTTGGGAAGAAAGGTAAGCTTGCTCCTCGTTATGTTGGTCCATTCAAGATTCTCGCGCGTGTGGGAAAAGTTGCCTACAGACTTGACCTGCCGCTCGCGCTCAGTAATGTGCATCCAACGTTCCATGTTTCCAATCTCAAGAAGTGTTTAGCTGACGAGAACCTTCACATTCCACTTGATGAAGTTCAAGTTGATGAATCCATGCATTTCATTGAGAAGCCTGTTGAGATTATGGATCGCGAGGTTAAGCAAACCAAGCGCAGTCGTATCCCTATCGTGAAAGTTCGCTGGGAGTCCAAGCGCGGAGCCGAGTTTACATGGGAAAGGGAAGATCAAATGAAGATCAAGTACCCGCACCTGTTCTCTGCGCAACCTACTTCGAGGTAAATTTCGGGACGAAATTTCTTAAAGTAGGGGAGACTGTAACATCTGCCCCGATCCGACCCGACCCAGGTACCCGTTTCTTTGACCCGATCTCTTTCTTTTATGATCTAGTATTTATTTATACTTATATTTTACTTTATTTTTAATGTATTTTCCTTCCCGCCTCTTTCTCTCTCTTTCTTTCCGCCGTCCCGTTCCTCTTCTCCTCTCTTTCCGCCTTCTTTTCCCTCTTGTCGCCATCCCGCCCTTAAGCCTTGTTTCCCTCTTGTTCCTTCCCGCCTAAGGTTGTCTGCGCAGACCCCTTACAAGAAATCCTGCGTGAAGACCATCTGTTCCTGCGATACGCGAGACGAATGCTTCCCGCGACGCGTTAAGGATTTGTAGTTCCCTCGACGCGCGAAGAATTATAGTTCTTCCCGCGGCGCGCTAGGAATCTTAGTTCCTCCCGCGGCGCGCTAAGAAATGTGGTTCTTCCCGCAGTGCGCATGGAAATGAAGTTCTTTCCGCGACGCGTTAAGGTTGTTTTTGTCTACCTTCGCGCTCGCGCTCTCTTGACCTTCTGTGTCTGCCTTCGCGCACTCAGCCTTCCCGCGCTTAACCCTTGTATCTTCTGTTTATTCTAGCCGTTTGCTTTTGTAAATGTCTTTTCCTCTGAGCTGTTGACCTAACCTATCTAATGTCTGAAAAGTTACTTTCTGCCCATACCTTTTTACTGTTCGCTGACAGCTTTATCTTGCCCCCTGCAGCTGCCATATCTTTTGATATCTTTTGTTTTGTCTTGTTCTGTTTGTCTTGGAACCTTTTCTGGATTTATGTCTCCTAGGGTTTTCCTATAAATAATAGTATTATTTTCTTAACACTACACACACAAACACTTAATCTCTCCTGTTTTCCTCTTGCTCTCTGCCGTTGTCCTTCTGCCGCCTCCTCTCTTGCCTCCGTCTTCCTCCTTGTTCTTCCTGCTTTTCCGGTAATATATTATATATAATAATCTACTTATGCTAACTTATAATCAAGACTTAAAACAGATCGTTAAAACAATAATCTTTAATTATAGGTTAACTTGTGCTTGTTTAAAGTTGGTTCTTGCTTTATCTATCACCGCATCGTTTATCATGTGAGTTATCTCGTATCTAATCCCTTTTTATTTTAAATGCTTTGGGATGTTCATGTGTTCATACAAAACTTGAGTCTTAAACTTGTTTATGAACTTTAGTCGCGCAGTATCCCATGTGTTGAGGACGTTTACTTGGCTGTTTATTTGTATGTGTGTATCATTAACCGCTTTGTTCGGCCTATTCCGCAGTTCCGTTGGTACCATTAGTTGAACACGGGAGACCTATCGTTTACGGTTTTCTTTGTTTACACTTGCACAGATGTTTTCTCGTTTTTATGCTCAATTGGGAGCATGGATTGAACTATGATCTATGAACTATCTTAGGCTTGATCACAATCTGATTACACCCTTGTTAAACTCTAGACATACACGTGTTGCGCGCAGATTTACTGTGATTATCTATGATTATCTATTAAACTTGATTTCTCACCAACACGCAAGTGTTTGACGTTTATTTTAACACATGTTCAGGTTTGCAGTAGCTGTTTTGGAGCTTGTGGACACGTAGGACGTTTTTACTTTTGGACCTAGAATTAAAATGTATCAAGACAAGTTAATGTTGTTTGAATGTTATAATTTATAATATATTGATTTATGTTTGATTTATGTTCTTTATTTTTCCCGTTGCGCGTGCGCGATAAAATGTGTATTAATAAATATTGACACCAATAGTGTCGCGAGTAATGAAGCAATATGTGGCGCCCCGATGTATAATCCGCCTTTGGTCGGGGTGTTACAACGTGACAGTACATGGTCATTCCAGACGCTTTTTCAGGCGCGTGGGCGCGATTTTTCGGGCGCGTGGCCGCGAAATTAATGGTACGCGTCCTGTCAACAGCTGTTGGCAGCCTGCTTTTTGCCACGTGTCATAGTTTCATTGCACCTTCGATTTCTCTCTCCTCCGCATTAAATTCATCGCATTAATTGCGATTAGTATATAAAGGGGGAGAGGGCTCTTTGCAATCCACACCTTCACCCTTCTCTTCTTCTTCTTAGCGATTTCCGGCAAATACTCCCCTTTTCAGGCAAGCATTTTCCCGAAATCGCTTTCTTCTTTCTGCAAAATGTCTTCTCGTGATCTTGAGTCTTCGGCCGATGACAAGAGTACTGCTGGTGAGTGCCAGTGTGCTCTGCCCGGCGATCAGTACCGGTATGTTGTTAGGAAGTTCATGCTCGATCCTTTCGAGACTGAGTTTCCTGAACCCCATCAGACCGTGTACGATGCCCCCATCGGCAAGATCGGGGTTTATGCAGCATTCTTTGTCTATGGGAATCTTAGGTTCCCATTGACAAAGTTTGTTTACCGTGTCCTTGAGAGGCACGGTGTTCATCTGACCGAGTTGCACCCCATGGCGATCGCCAAGATTCGCCATTTCGAGTGGGTGTGCCGGATTTTGGGCCTCGAGCCCCATGTTGACCGCCTGATGACCTTCTACACTTGGAGGTGCATCCAGGGGTGGTATACCCTGACAACCCGTATCAAGGGTTTGAAGATTTGTGCAACCGAGCGCAGTCTCCGTTCGTGGAAGCGGGAGTTCTTCTACATTTCTGCCCGCGCCATCCCCATCGCCATGAAGTTTAAAAATGGCCAAGCAATTCCGAGCATTCACGCCACCAACTACCAGGAGGCGGAATGGTTCTCGAAGATATCCCGGGTCCAATCTCCGGTTTTCCGGTTTCCGGAGTCCGGGATGGTGATGTTGGGGATGAGCCGAGTGTGGAAAGAGGCGGATGCGCATAAAATCCCGATCGTCCTCGAATATGGTTCGAACTCTATCCCTTAGGTATGCTCCGTTTCTTTTTGCTTATACGAGTTTATCTTCTAACTGTTTATTTTCTTTCAGAGGGGAACGACTTGGAGTCGCTCCTGTACCCGCGGGAAGCTGACGGTCCCGCGCGGATGGGTACTCGTGCTCTAGACGAGAACGAGTTGCCCATCCTGGAACAAATGGCGGATCAGTTCATGGAGGTCTATCCCTTAGGCCACGAGATCCTGAGCCACCGGCGGCCAGGTAAGGCGCTATTCCATCCTCAACCCCTCAATGCTGTACCCGCTGTTGGAATTCCTGACATCCCGTCTTCTTCTGAGGAATCCGCAGATGGTCCTTCGTTGGTGCGGAAGAAGAAGGCTGCCGGCGGTAAAGGGAAGGAGAAGGCGGCCTCCACAGCCGATCCAGTGATTCTATCTGACACCGAGTCAGGTAGTGAAGAGGTGGCGGGGAACCCCGGTGGTGAGAAGACCACTGCTCCGGAGGCTACGACTGTTACCTCCGGAGGACCAACGACTACGACTGTTACCGGCATCAAGAGACCGGCTCCATCGGGTTCGTCTCCGCCCGTCCGTACGTTCAGGCTCAAGAAAACCCGTAAGTACAAACATCCTTATCTTTGTAGATTTATCATACTTCATAAATTTATTGTTAAAACACTTGTCTTCTTTGTGCAGGCGTGGATGTTGACGCATTCCAGGGTGGAGCGCAGAGGAGTACCTCTCCGCCAATGACCGTAGGCTCGGTCAGCCTACCTGAGGCGTCGACCCAGGCGCCTGCGCCTGCTTCCGCTGGTCCAGTTGCTCACTCCTTTGAGCCGACTGTTCCAGCCGAGATGACGTCACCGCCGGCGGTGAGTGCGATTTTTACAGCATCCTTCACCGAGCCGGCGGTTACTGTTGCTGCTGACTCCGCGGCGGCGACCGTGGCGGACACCATGCCTCCGCCATCGACTGCGGCGGAAACCATGCCGCCTCCGCCATCGGCCTCGACGGCCGAACCTTCAGGTACGCGCGGAGCTTCTCGCCAATCTTTGTTACCTTCCCATCTGCCTGACCTTTTGGATGGATTTCCCTTAGGTTCAGGTGATGGGTTCGGTGGCTATCGGCCTGTGATCGACCCTACAGGTGCGTAGGGTTCTTTTGGCCTTTATGCATTTTTTATCATCTTTTCCTAACTGCTTTGTTTCTTTTGCAGTGTCGGATTCCAATGTAGTGTATGTTCCAAGATGGAACATTCGCCAAGGAACAACCCTTCGCACACCTGTGGAGTGCGTGGACTGGGCTCGCCACGCTGCTCCCCATGGTGCTTTGGGGGAAGCCATGGTTAGCTACCAGGAGGGTAGGCTAACCAACGAGCTTCGGGTTCTCCTGGCCCGGATGCAGCCACGCGTCGAGCTGCTTTGTCGTGAAAACGACAAGTTGAAAGCAGCTCGCGTTAAAGAAGTATCTCAGGTGCGTGCTCTCCGGGAGGAGAACCAAAAACTAACCGCAGTGGCTGCGGAGAAGGAGAAGGCCTTCAAGGCCCTCGAGGTTGAGGTTCAAGCGCGACTCGAGGCCCGCTCCAAGGCTGCCCAAGCTGTTAACGAACAGCTTCGGCTAGCTAAGGAGACTGCGAGGAACGCGACCGAGAGGGCCACCAAGGCTGAAGCCGTTGCTGAGCCTTTACGCATGGAGAACGAGGAGCTCAAGGCCAAATTAGAGGCTCTCCAACGTGCTCATGATGCCTTGGCGATGGAAGATGCCAAGAAGCTCCAGGAGATCTTGGACCAGAGGGGCGTGCTTGACCATACCGAGCGGAAGCTTAAGGGCGTCGAAGAGGCTGCCGCAAAGGAAGTGCTACTTGCCAACCTTAACAAAAGCGAAGCCGAACGCGCCTGCATCCAAGCTCAAGCCGCCCTTAAAGAAGCTCTGGTTGCCAAGGAATGGCTTCTTCGAGAAGCGTTGTCTCAGGTATGTTTAGCTTTACGTCTTCACGCTTTCCTTTGTTCATAGAAAAGGTGTTTGACACTTGTATCTTTTTTTGTAGGTTGTGCATCGGGTCTTCTCAGAGACTACTTACGATGATGCCATGAGCGCAGCCCTCAACGCTTCTCATGAGGATGGGGAAAAGGCCGGCTTCCTGCTTGGTCTAGGGTTCGTTGAGAGAGGCTTCCCGCCTTCCAACTTCCCTTTGTTCGATGTGGACACCGAAGCTGCATATGACCAAGCGGTGAACCAATATGCCGCCTTTCCGCATCCGGTGGTGGAGAAGGTGAAGGAAGTCGCTGCTGCTGATGATGGACTTGCTATCCTCAAGGCTTTCCTTGAACCGCCACGCTCTACTGATGGGGCGGGTCCAAGTGGAAGTGGTCCTGAAGCTTGATTCTGAAGATCCCTTCCCGCTGCTAGGATAGACTAGATTTTGTTTTGTAGGCCATTCTTGTAATATATCTTTTGAAATACAAATCTTTTTGTGGATAAGACTGTTATTTCCTTTGGGTTCATTGCTTTATAAACCTTATATGACTTGCATACTTAGTTTAAATTAGCGATTTCCCAAGTGTTTAGAATAAGTTAACCTTGAATGTGGTTGACAGTAGGTTGAAGTTTTGCTTCCCCCTTTGTGAGTGTGCGGATAGGATCGGCACTTGCACTTGGTAGGATGGCTAAACTTTACCCATATCTGACCTGCGTGTAGGTTTTCCTCATCCTTTTTTAGTATAAGTTAACCTTTGAACGTGGTAGATGATAGGTTGAAGTTTTGCTTCCTTGTTCGTGATTGTGCGGGTAAGACCGTCACTTGCACTTACAAGGATGGCTAAACTTTACTTACATCTGACCTGCGTGTAGGTTTTCCTTATTTTTTTTTTTTTAGTATAAGTTAACCTTTGAACGTGGTAGATAAGTTGAAGTTTTGCTTCCTTGTTCGTGATTGTGCGGGTAAGACCGTCACTTGCACTTACAAGGATGGCTAAACTTTACTTACATCTGACCTGCGTGTAGGTTTTCCTTATTTTTAGCGTTGTTTATGCGGGTTTTGCCGCCTTCCACACGTAACGACTTACTTCTTCCCCCATTTATGCGGTGAATACCGGCACTAATGTGGGAAGTTCATAAGTATAAAGGTAAAGTTATCAACACATTGTGAAAGGAGAATCATTTCCATTAGAAGTGGCTCTAGGCCTTTTCTTTACAAGTTTGGAATTGATCTACATATAACATTTGCGTAATTGAGCTCCATTCCATGTTCTTGGGATGGGAGTACCATCGAGCCTTTCAAGCCGGTATGCGCCTTTTCCCAGGACTTCTTTGATAATGTATGGCCCTTCCCAGACCGGGGCCAGCTTTCCTGGGCGCTCTTGGTTTGAAGCCTCGTTGTTACGCAGTATGTAGTCTCCTATACTGAAGTTGCAGAGTTTTACCCGCGTGTTGTAGTACTTTTGCATTTGTCGTTTGTAATTCTCTTCACGCACTGCGGCTAAGTCTCTGCGTTCCTCGGTTAGCATAAGGTCTAACCGTCTTTCCGCATCATTGTCTTCTGGCTGGATCAAGACCCTTGGTGAGGGTAAACCAATTTCGACCGGGACCATGGCTTCAGTGCCATAAGTGAGACTGAACGGGGTTTCCCCCGTACTGGCCTTTTTCAGCGTTCTGTTTGCCCAAAGGACGTGCGGAAGCTCGTCCACCCAGCCGGATCTGTGTTCCAAGAGTCTTTTCTTTATGCCATCGACGATGCTCTTGTTTGCTCTTTCCACCTCACCATTACCTTGCGGGTGTGCCACTGAGGTAAAGGTGTGGGTGATTTGAAGTTCTTTCAGCCACTGCTGTAGCTTCTTGTCAGCAAAGTTGGTGCCGTTATCGCTCACCAAATTCTGTGGAAGTCCAAAACGACAAATAATAAATTCCCAAATAAATTTTTTGATATGTTTCGCGGTTGTTTGGGCTAAGGGTTTTGCTTCTATCCACTTGGTGAAGTAGTCGATGGCTACCACTAGGAACTGAACATTTCCTGCTGCTGTAGGAAATGGGCCTGTCACATCGATGGCCCACTTCTGAAATGGCCATGAAGAGGTGACTGGAACAAGTTCATTATTCGGGCGGTGCGTGTTGGGTGCGTAAAGCTGGCAAGACCTGCATTTTCTGATGTATGCCAGTGCATCCATATGCATCCCCGGCCAAAAGTATCCCGCGTTGTTTAGCTTAGCTACAACAGCGCGGGGACCTGCGTGTACTCCACAGATACCTTCGTGTACTTCCCGTAGGAGGTAGTCAGCATCTTGGTTGTCCACGCATCTTAAGAGTGGGCCAAGAAAGTTACATCTGTAAAGGGTGTCATCGATGAGTTGATAATTCAGTGCTTTACAGCGTAGTTTTCTTGCCTGTGTTTTTGACTCTGGTAGTGTTCCTGCTGCAAGGTAATTTATTATTGGTGTCATCCACGTTTCTGTACCGGTTTGGATGACACAAATTTCCTTGTGCGGGACTGATGGTGCTTCGAGGAGTTCAATGCGGATGTTCTTTCCCAAGTGGGTGAAGGCTAGTGATGCAAGCTTGCTTAACGCATCCGCAGATTTGTTTTCGCTGCGCTTGACGTGTATGACTTTACAATCATTAAAATCACGCATAAGGGTTTTTGCCTGGGCAAGGTACAGGGCCATTGTGTCGTTCACAGCCGTGTACGTCCCATTTATTTGGTTGGCCACCAGCATGGAATCCACGTGGGCTTCCAAGTTTTTCACTCCCATCTTACGCGCAATTCTCAATCCGGCCAAGAATGCTTCATATTCGGCTTCGTTATTCGTACTTGGAAAATCCAACCGAATAGCGTAAGTATATTCTTGGCCTGCTGGGTTGGTTAATTTTAACCCTGCGCCTGAACTCTCGTTACTGGCTGCTCCATCAGTGTAGAGTCGCCAGACATCATTGATGTCCTGTGCTGGGGAGGGTTGAGCCTCCTCCTGGCACCCTTTCTCCCGCGAAGCGGGGACTTCTGCAATAAAATCGGCCAGGACCTGGCCTTTTATGGCTGGTCTTGGCTTGTACTTAATTGCATATTCTCCCAATTCAATTGCCCATTTGGCTAGACGTCCCGATAATTCGGGTTTGCCTAGAACGTTTGAGAGTTTGAAGTTGGTGAGAATGGTGATTGGGTGGCCCTGGAAATATCGTCTTAACCTGCGTGAAGCGTGTATAAGTGCTAAGACTAATTTTTCGAGGGTAGAGTACCGGGTTTCTACGTCTGTTAGTACACGGCTAACATAATAGATTGGCATCTGGATGCCTTTTCGTTCTATTAGCAGGACTGCCCCGGTTGCTCTATCTGTTGCGGAAAGGTATAGGATTAACTCCTCTCCCGCTTGTGGTGCTGTAAGTGTTGGGAGTTCGATCAGGCGTAACCGAATCTCCTGAAAAGCTGCTTCCGCTTCTGGTGTCCAGCGGAAGTGCGTTTTCTTTAAGCAGTTTCTCAATGTTGACACGAAAGGAAACGACTTATCCGCATGGTTTGCCAAAAAGCGATTAAGTGCGACTAGTCGTCCATTCAGTGTCTGAGCCTGTTTGATGGTGGTAGGTGATTCCATTTTAACAATGGCTTCGACCTTTTCAGGGTTCGCTCTGAAGCCATCTTTAGTAACAATGACTCCCAAGAACTTCCCTTCTTCCATCCCAAATGAACACTTGCTCGGGTTGAGCTTCATGTTTATCTTTCTGAGCGTGTTGAAAGTTTCTTCAATGTCTTTCAACATCGCTTCTGGCTCGGGGCTTTTGATGACCAAATCATCCATATAGACTTCCAAGTTTCTCCCGATTTGGGCATGAAACTCTTTGTCCATCAGTCGTTGGTACGTGGACCCTGCATTCTTAAGTCCGAATGGCATCATTTTATAACAAAATGTACCATCGGGCGTCCGAAATGCGGTTTTGTCCTGGTCATCTACGGCCATGTGGATTTGATGGTACCCCTTATACGCATCCAAGAAGCATTTAAGGCGAAATAGTGCCAACGAATCCACCTTAAGATCAATTTCTGGTAACGGATAACAATCTTTGGGGCATGCTTTGTTCAAATCTTTGAAATCTATGCACATGCGCCATTGTTTGTCATTCTTCGGTACCATTACGGGATTTGCAACCCATGTTTGATAACTACTAACGCGTATGATGCCTGCGTCAAGGAGTTCCTTGACTTGGGTTCTACACGCGTTAGTTTGTTCAGGCCCCATTACTCTGCGCTTTTGTACGACTGGCGTAACAGCCGGATCGCACTTGAGCTTATGCTCCGCCTTACTTCGGGGTGCACCAGTCATGTCAGCTGGTGCCCACGCAAAGATGTCAGCGTTTTTCTGCAGTAAGCGTTTGAGTAAGGTGCGGGTGGGATCAACGATTGTTGGTCCAATGGTAACGGCCTGGTCGGGTGTAAGGCCCCGAACCCGGTAACCCTACTTTAGCGTCGGATTTACTCATAAACACAGTTCTTCAAATCAGAGTTTATTAAAACTTTTCGCGGAATATAAAACATCAATCATTTGTTACGAAACGTTAAACCTTTTCTTTGATACCATAACACAAAACTTTATATTTAAAACATCTTTACTTCTTTCTTCAGATGCCAGCCGTTCAATCCATGCCGTGTGTCATCCTCATGCTAACTCTGTAATCAGCTCACCTGCGTGCATACTAAAAGTCAGCTACGCTGAGTGAGTTCTAGTTAATCGAACGCCATACAATACATACACATACATACATATCCGTAGATCCATATCCATACTTCACTAGTTACCCTTCTGTTCTACTTACATACTTGCTACCATACATACATACATATCTACAATCACTAACCTCAGTCTACCGAGAGTACGTTCATAGTTCACCGTCTATACCTGTACTCAAGGTCGTGAACACGTACAAAGGTCCGCAGTCCTTACCTATGTTCACCCTTTATGGTACGTGCAAGGTCCGCAGTCCTTCCCTATACCATCCTACATCCACAACACGTACAAGGTCCACAGTCCTCCCCTATGTTGCAACCTAAACCATAGCACGTACGAGGTCCACAGTCCTCCCCTATGCTACCACAATACAACTACAGCACGTATAAGGTCCACAGTCCTTTCCTATACTGATGCCTATCTATAATACGTATAAGGTCCGCAGTCCTTAACTACGTTGTCGTCTATTATCTGTAACACGTATAAGGCCCACCGTCCCTATCTACGTTTACATCTATCATCTACTTTACGTATAAGGCCCGCAGTCCCTAACTACGTCTACATCTATCATCTACTTTACGTATAAGGCCCGCAGTCCTTAACTACGCCATCACCAGCCGAGTCTATGTCCGACAAAAGCTAGAGGGATTTGCCATCCTAACTTACTATGTCGAACGTAGAACTCACATACCATTCGTGTACCTGTATACACCTACTTCACATATACAATAATTACATCATAGCATAAGAACACCCTAGGCGTTCTTTACGTCATTCATTTAACAACCATACCTCTTGTCGATACGTGCAATATCCGAAGATCGTTCACGCCCCGACAAGTATTCATTTGTAATGTTCATACATCTTCGATGTATAATATTCGTACCTTTATTTTTGACCTGACAGTACGCGCAATATCCGAAGATCGTTCGCGTACCGACAAGCAACCATTCATATCCATCACATATATCACATATGGCATACACTTATCACTTAGGATAAATGTATTAACAACACATCGAGTATGCACACAGCCCCGAAAACATAACACATAAATGGGGCTAGAAACTCACCTGAATACTGTTACGCTCTCCGTTAATAGTTATTCCCCTCTTGAGCTGTGCACGGCTAACTGTATAATATTTACACGTATCAATTAGCTACTACTACTTATGTTGCGTTTCTATCTTTATATGACCCACAACGAACGGGGGTCCGGGGGCAGCGCCCCTGGCAGCGGGGTTCTAGGGGCGGCAGCCCCTAGCGGGGTCCAAGGGGCAGAGCCCCTGGCTGGGGTTAAGCTGCCAGGTCAGCTTGGAAAAATTTTATTTTCGATAACTGCCTTAACACATTTTCCATTAGGTTTTTAATTTATTTTATAAACGAACTTCACTTCAGGCGAAGTTAAACCTTAGGCGAACTTGGCTTCAGGCGAAGTTAAACCTTAGGCGAACTTACCTTAGGCGAACTTGGCTTCAGGCGAAGTTAAACCTTAGGCGAACTTGGCTTCAGGCGAAGTTATACCTTAGGCGAACTTGGCTTCAGGCGAAGTTAAACCTTAGGCGAACTTGGCTTCAGGCGAAGTTATACCTTAGGCGAACTTGGCTTCAGGCGAAGTTATACCTTAGGCGAACTTGGCTTCAGGCGAAGTTAAACCTTAGGCGAACTTGGCTTCAGGCGAAGTTATACCTTAGGCGAACTTGGCCGTAGGCGAAGTTATACCTTAGGCGAAGTTACGCTTGAAGGCGAAGTTACGCTTGAAGGCGAAGTTCATCAGGCGAACTTGATCTTGCAGGCGAAGTTGTCGCGCTGCAGATCTGTTTGCCCATAACTCCTTCGTTTCTTAGCCAAATAACTCGATTTTGGTACCCACGGAACCGTATGATCGGCGCCTACAAACCCCAACCATCAAATCGGCCTAAAATCGACGTTTTAGGGGTCCGATTTGGGCAGTTGGGTTTCGGGTCCGGTTAACCCATCCAATCCTAACCATTTTCAGTAATAATAGCTTTGTTAGATTAGTTCTTACCTTACCAACTCAGATCTATCAACAAATCTCGGGTCTCGGCTTCGAATCTAGATCGGTTAGAATGTGTGTGTTTTGAGGGTGTAAGGAGTGTGTGTTAGGGAGTTTGGTGAGAAATGAGATATTTTGGGATTTTGGGGGTATTTATATCCCTGAAATCCCATTCTCATTTAACCTATCTCAATTAACCCAAGTCCATAACCCACTTCCATTACCCGACACTAGCCCGACCCATACCAACTCCTATTCTTTTATTTATTTCCTGATAACCCGAGAAAACTTTCTCTCTATTATTAAGTAATATAATTAATATTATCTTAAAATTTTGGGATGTTACATCGGGGTATTTGCCATTGAAGGCCCATTTTTCCGGTTCGGTGATGGTTGGTTTAGCCATTTTCGGTTTGGGTTTAGATGAGACAGATGCGATGCATACCTGGGGAATGCCAGTGATCATCGCTACACCCTCAGCTGTTGGCCATCCCATCATGCCGTGGACTGAAGATACCACGGCGTTGAATCTTGCCATCCCGTCTCTTCCGAATAGGATGTCGTACGTGTGGTGTGGCTTTTTCATCACGACAAAATCCACGTCTTCTGTGCGTGAATGATTCCCATCGGTAAGAGTAACGGGGAAAGATAGGATACCCAGGGGGGTTTCTGTACTGCCGTCAAACCCTTCCATTGAAGCGTAGACCGTTTCCAAGCGTTCTTTGTCTTCATCATCCAGCTTGTCAAAGAACTGCCTGTACATCACTGTCGACGAAGCGCCGTTGTCAGCAAGAGTGCGGGAAGTGATGTAATGCCCCAGCTGGCTTTTGATGACGATGGGGCCTTCTTTGCTGGGGCCTCCTGGCACTCGCGGGAAGCGCACCTCAGCTTCCTTCCACGCGCATGGTTCTGTCACTCGTCTTTTTCTTCCTCTGACCTTGCCATGAACCATGTTGATGCTGATGTCGACGGGCTTTCGCCCGTTACCTCTGTACCGGTTGTCATTCCTTCCTCCCTTCTTGATTGATGCCACGAGATGTGCAAGTCGTCCATCCTTGACAAATGTCTCAACAATATCCTTCAAGGATGTGCACTCTTCAGTACCATGACCCTTTGTCCCGTGGAAATCACAGGATTTGCTTTGATCCGCATTAGGTTTCTGCCGGATCAATGGGGCTTTTGGCCATGGCAATTTTTCCGTGGCAAATATCTCCGTGACGCTCTTGGTGAGTGGCGTCCACCGGTGTTTTCGGTTTGAAGGGTGTGTGTCGTCCCTTCCGCCAACAAGAGTTTGTCATTTAGCCTAGATGGATATATTTTCATGGTCGATTTCACCTTTGAAACATGTTCATATGAAAGATTATTTTCAGATTTTTATCTAATAAAGACTCAACTTTATGAACTTTGAATTGTTCTATAAAATCTAGATGATATACATACATAAAAAATATTGATTTTTGAATATTCAAACTCTGAGGGATCATTGAATTTTCATAGCATACTTGGTGTCAGTTATGAAAACGATATTTAACTTGATCGTATTTTGTCCAAACTTTGTACAGTTGATCCACTATCGGACCATGCTTTGACTATCTTCCTTTTGTTGTCTACATTTTAAGGTTTGTTCAAACTTGAGATTAGTGATTCATTGTCGGACCATGTATCAGTTGATTTTATTCTATTTTCATTTATATAGTTGTCAAGACTTTGTTGAATGTTGACTGGTTTTAGCATGTTGATATATTCTCATCCAAACTGAGAATAAGTCGCCTTCCTTTTGTGCACAAATTTTGCTTTCTTCAAGATGTTATATTGTGGTACTCAGTTGGCCGGGCTTCATGCATTTGGCTTGTCTGAGGGTAGATTATCAGCATATGATTATCTATAATTATTGTTTATAATAATCATTTATATAGAGTACAATGATAGTGGTGATGAGCAAATACTACAGGGTACCGGTACTTATACCAATTTTTTAAGAAAATCGGGTTCGCGAATTCCGAATCGGTACTAGTAGGTACCGTACCGACGTTTACCGAATTTTCGTATCAAACCAAGCATTTTCGATACCGGTAAGTAGGACTGTTCAAAGGGTAAGACCCGACTCTTTTACCTAATACCCTACCTGGACCCTTTACCCTTTTAGGAAGAAAGGTGGACCCTAGACCCTACCCTCTAAACAATAAAAGGGTCGGGTATAAATAAGGGTTTCAAGGGTTCAACACTTTACCCTTTAAGACATTAATCACATCTTCTTTGTTGCATTTATTAGTTGCATATCTTGTATATGACTTTAATATATGAATTCTAGAACAATTATACTTTCATCTAATAACACAGTAAAGTCTAACTTCGAAAGTTTATCAACCATTCAAATTGATGCAAACAATATTCACATTTACAAATTGCATGTAAAGAACAATTCAGTGATTTCTATATATATGTTTCCATTCAGTAGTATGACCCTTTAATTTTATTTTTCTTAGTAGTTGGGAAATTTTAATGAAACATATATGAAATACAAACTCATAAATTTCAGATTAATCGTAAATCTGATGTATATCTATCTAGTAAACGGGTCAAGGGTTTGAAAAGGGTCGGACCCTTGAAACCCTTTTACCCTTTAAGGTGAAATTTAAACACCCTTTACCCTACCCATATTCTTTATTCGGGTCTAATTAAGGGTTTTAAGATTCGGGTAACCGGGTTTCAAGGGTCCGACCCTTATCTTGCTCACCCCTACCGGTAAGGTACCGTCCTAGAGTATAAATTCTTAGCATTTATTTATCACTCAAGTGATCATATGTGTGCACTAATATATAATCTATCCATTCTTCTAATGACAAGAGTTAGTAACATGTGTTATAAACGTTGATGCATACATGCTTAAATACTAATTATTTATCTATTGTGATGACAACATAACAAAATCATATAATTAATCACACTTAAAGTTAATTATATGATCATACATGCACTCAAATCCTTCATTATTCAAACAAACCTAATCTATATAGCAAGACTACAGTCGATGCACATATTGATCATGTATCAATCACTAAGGTGATATGAATCTAATGGTCTAAGAAAAATAGATAAAAAGGAATCATAGATATTTTGAAAAGACTGAGATTTTTTATTCATAATGTTATTTCTAGATCGACCTGATATTTATAGACTTACAATTAAGCAAAAGGATATTAACAGGTGATTAATCCACTACTACTAGACT
The DNA here is from genome assembly GCF_021521415.1 of Bidens hawaiensis. Lineage (NCBI taxonomy): Eukaryota > Viridiplantae > Streptophyta > Magnoliopsida > Asterales > Asteraceae > Bidens > Bidens hawaiensis. Next base: position 380,526 of record NW_027492828.1, read on the forward strand.
TAAGCAAATAACTAATAATACGCATAAACAAAGGAAATCATGCCGAAATAACATCCCATGATGCATGATCATGGTGCATGGATTACATGGCCATGGTACATAACATAAGGATGCGTCCGAGTTCTATTCAAAAAAGTTCTACGGAATACTACAGTTGATGTACGATCATACCATGCATTGTCCATATAAAAGATTTTCAAAAGTATCGGATTATCAATGAAGTAATCTTTCATGAGACGATCAAGTGCAACTTCACGTACAATCTCCATATATGTGCACTAAATCTTGACTCTGTGGTGTTTTTGGGTTGAACCCGTGAACAAGTTTATCTAAATGACTCATGTTCGTGTCAACTTTATGGGTTCATTAGTTGACCTATTTAACTTTTTACTACTTTTTAAATAATACTTAAAGTATTTGACTAATTTTATGCAAAAAAGTTAACTTTAAAAAATCGACGTATTTAATTGTTTAAAAAAAATAAAATAATGTGTAAATTTAGAATATTGAAGTACTAATATGTAAAAACAGCTTAACACATTTTTTCCAAGTTAAACCGGGGTGTGTTCGTGTCAACCCGTAAATACACGTATCATGTTCAGGTTCATGTGTGTGACATAGTTTTTGAAACCGTGTCATATTCTAATTCGTATTAAATTTCAATTTTATCTCTGATTCGACCCTCCAACATAACCCGTTTAACAGCCTAGACGAAAATAAGTAGAGTCGTTTATCACAGTTAAATTATATTTTTTTAATACAACATATTCATATAATTAAGATTAACACAAAAACCCAACCCAAAAAAAGTAAAAAATACAAGTGTCATAAAATTGAAATAATACTCATCTCATCACTTTAAATATATACAAGTAAAGCTCAAAATTCACTTAGTTGAGCTGTGTGTGGGCAAAATGGAATGATGATCCATCCATCCGTAAATGGTCTGCTTCTGTCTCCCGTTTGGGGTTTCTTTTTAATATTATTATCCCTAAAATCCCACTCGATATTCACAATCTTTACTTTACTTGAATTGAGTTTAGTGATCCAATTCAATTCTGCATTTCGTGCTTTGCTTGCTTGCAGCTGCGTGACTGTGAGGGCAATCCAACACTATTAAAATAACAACAGTGGTAAACGACATCGTTCCAATTAATCTCTTTCTCTTTCAATGTTTTGCTTGGTCAATAAGCATTCTTCAATATCTTTATATGTTTCACCACCACTTATCTTGTTTTATTTGCTTGCTTGCTTTTTTATTGCCAAGTTAAAACTTTACACATTTATCATTAATCCCACTTAATTTGAGCAAATCCTAGTTGGGGTCTTAATTTTGTTCAAGATTCTTGATGGGTTTTTTTTATATCTTGTGTTAGATTCTTAGTTTTATCAAATTCTCAACAAGATTGTGTTTTTATGAGAAACCCTTTTTTGGGTTTTCAATTAAAGTTGTGTTTGAATGGTTATATGATCAAATCAAGTGTTGTTCAAGGGTTTGTTTATATTGTTTTTGGTGAAGTTTTGATCTTTTTATTCAACAAGATTTTGTTTTTATGAGAGATTCTATATGGGTTTTCAATAAAAGTTGTGTTTGAATGGTTATATGATCAAAACAAGTGTTGTTCAAGGTTTGTTTATATTATTTTTGGTGAAGTTTTCATCTTTTTATTTTAGCAATCTTGACTGATTTTGGAGTAATGATGGCGGTTACTTCCTCCTGCAAAGGGGATTCAGTGGGGATGGATAATGGGAAATATGTTCGGTACACGCCCGAACAAGTTGAAGCTTTGGAAAGATTGTACCATGATTGCCCGAAACCGAGCTCACATCGCAGACAACAGCTCATTCGCGAGTGCCCGATACTCTCGAACATCGAGCCCAAACAGATCAAAGTCTGGTTTCAGAATCGACGGTAATAAACTTATTATCTTGAAACACCCCTTTCATCTTAATATCATTAAAAAGAAATCCCATTTTTTGACCAGAAAGAATTGGGTGGTAATCTTTTTCAAGTTGTGAGACTAATTTTTTGGTTAAAGATTCAAGTTCTTGATCTTGAAACACACCCTTTCTTCTTACATGCATAAAAAGTATCCAAGTTTGTGACTTTTTAGTTGACTTTTAAAGTTCTTGATCTTGATACACATCCATTTTGAACAAGAAATAATTAGCTTTTTTCTAATTTCTTTTCGGTCAAAATTTAAGTTCTTGATCTTGAAACAAGAATTTACCATTTTAAACCTGAAAGAATTGGGCGGTAATCTTTTTCAAGTTTTTGTGACTTCTTTTGGTTAAAAGTTGAGTTTTTTATCTTGAAACACACCTTTCATTATTATTTCACAAAAAAAATATATGAAATTTGGACCAGAAAGAATTAGGAAGTTATCTTTTGGAAGTTTTGATGAGTTTTTAATTAAAAAGTCTAATTTGTGTATATACAGATGTAGGGAAAAACAAAGAAAAGAGGCATCAAGGCTGCAAGCTGTGAATAGGAAGTTATCAGCAATGAATAAATTATTAATGGAGGAGAATGATAGGCTGCAGAAGCAAGTTTCTAACTTGGTGTATGAAAACGGTCACTTCCGTCAACAGACTCAAAACGTAATTAAATTTGCTTCTTTTAATTTTCAAAATTGGGTTCTTTTGTAGGTTCCAAGATTTTGAATCTTGATGTGTCAAAAGTTCACTTCATGTTATTTTGAAATGTTTCTTTGATCTAGGCCTGTTAAGGAACCAAACCAACACGAAGGGTGCATGTTCATGTTCGTTCGTTTAACTTTAACCGAACAAACGACCGAACACGAACAAACAAACGGATTTTTCTTGTTCGTGTTTGTTAACAATATAAAAGAACGGGTCACGAACACAAACAAATGAAATAATTGATCAAAAACCGATTAAAAGTAAATATGTACATCGATTTATTGGGCCTAAATAATAATAGAACTAGACTAAATTGTAATAGACCTAAGTTTTGGTTCACTGAATGTTCGGTTCGTTTGCGTTGATCATTTTTGTTAATCTTTTACCATATGTTCTGCAGATGGCGCTCGTCACCACAGACACGAGTTGCGAGTCGGTGGTGGCGAGCGGTCAACACCACTCAAGCCCTCAACATCCACCAAGGGATGCTAGTCCTGCAGGGTAATTCAGTAATTTAACCTCTACTACCTACCTTTTTTCTTTTAAAATAATTTTTTTAATATTCTTGATTGATCACTACTTTATATGAATTTAGATTTGAAAATTGTGTTTTTTGTATGTTTTTTAGGCTTTTGTCTATTGCAGAAGAAACTTTAACAGAGTTTATATCAAAGGCGACTGGGACTGCTGTCGAGTGGGTCCAAATGCCTGGGATGAAGGTTATTTGCACTTACTTTAATTAGTGTTATTAAAATATTAAAATGGTGATTAATCATTCCATTAACCTTTAATTAATATTATCTGTTGATTAAATTAAAATTCTTGTTAAAGAGACCTGCTAACCTTCAGATTCACATTAGAATCTCATCATTTGAGTCATTATCCTCCACATTCAACCTTTTTGGTTGTCTTTCTTTTTCTTTGATATTGTTTATATTCCTATTTGAACAAGTGGCAATAAAGAGAAATATGTTTATGGTTTTCGTTTACGTTTTCATTTGATTACTTTTAAGAGCTACTTATTGTTTAAAATGCAAAATTGGTATGGATTTTTATATAATTTTGACTCCAGCTTTCGCCTGTTTGTATTATTTTTTGTACTAAATGAAATACTTTTACCACTTGCCAGTAGTTTCTCAAAGTTTTAACTTTATATATAATATGAAGCTGACATCAAAAGTCAAATTATATATATTGTTTCCTTGAACTTATGTTTCAAATTGGTCGGTTTTGAAAATCTTTTTAACTGTTTGGTTTACAATTTTCCGATTAATATTAAACTTTCATTGTTATTTTTTTTATTACTAACTAATATTAGATATAATCTTTTAAATAAAAATATTGTAATTGTTTGGTTACAATATTCCGATTAATATTAAACTTTCATTGATTTTGCAGCCTGGTCCGGATTCCAATGGAATCATTGCTATTTCTCACGGATGCACCGGTGTTGCCTCACGTGCATGTGGTCTTGTCGGTCTTGAACCTACAAGAGTAAGCCCCCCCCCTGTTTTAATTACCGGGAACCGTAGTGGGGCCCACAACCATAGTACTGACTTTTAAGCTTCGATTTCAGGTTGCTGATATCCTCAAAGATCGAACATCATGGTATCGTGACTGCCGAACCATCGATGTTCTCAATGTGCTCACAACCGGGAATAATGGAACCATCGAGCTGCTTTACATGCAGGTTAGCTCACGCTCGACAAGGATCGAGCTCAACTCCTTTAACTTATGAGAGCTCGAGAGCTCTGCTTGCAGTAGTTTTTCGAACTCTGATTGTTTATTTATTATTAATTTGTTTACTTATTTAGCTATTTTTATCATAATTATATATATAATAATAATCCTTATATAAATATATATTTGATAATTATTACATAAAAATTATCTAAAATAATAGGCTTGTTTAGGCTTGGGGTCCAGTTCAAGCTCAATAAGTAAGCTCAGGCTTGGGCTCGTTTATTAATCAAGCTCTACTTATGCTTGAGCTCGTCTCGATTCAAGATTTTAATGAGCCAATCTTTAGTAGCTCACGAGTGGCTTGGCTCATTTACACCCTTATTAAAAATGCATTTGTACAAGTTGTGCTGACTTTGATGGTTTGACTCTTTTGTATGATCATGTTTTATTTTATAGCTTTATGCACCAACTACTTTAGCACCAGCGCGTGACTTCTGGTTACTGCGTTATACATCTGCTTTGGAGGATGGTAGCTTAGTGGTACACGCAAAATAATACTTTTTTTTCTTCTATAATATGTTCCATTTGTTTGTTTTAAAGAAATGTCATGACTTAAACTTTGACTTTTCTAACATTAAGGTGTGTGAGAGATCATTGAACAACACTCAAAATGGTCCTACTATGCCACCGGTACCACATTTCGTGAGAGCCAAAGTTCTTCCAAGTGGTTACCTCATACGACCATGTGATGGTGGTGGCTCGATTATTCACATAGTTGACCATGTTGACTTTGAGGTATGAGAAAGGAAGTTAACTTCAAATTCAACCAAAGTACTAATGTTTTGCTGTATTATATATTTAGATTAAATTCTAACTTCATATTGTGTAGGCCGGAAGCGTTCCTGAAGTTCTACGCCCTTTATACGAGTCATCCACGTTACTTGCTCAAAGGACAACACTTGCGGTATAACTTTACCTTAAATTTTTTATTTTTTAAAAGTGATTTTTTTTTAAAATGAAATTTATCTTATTTATTTACTTTTTAGGCTTTTCGCCAATTAAGGCAGATTTCACAAGAGATTTCTCAACCGATGGTCACTAGTTGGGGGCGAAGACCGGCTGCTCTTCGTGCACTCGGTCAACGAATGAGCCGGTAATTACTATTGTCATTTCTTTTACTTTTTTATTATTTAATGTTGTCAAATATTGAAGATTTTTTTTAAAATATTTTGCAGAGGTTTTAATGAAGCCGTTAATGGTTTTACTGAGGAGGGTTGGACTATGATGGAAAGTGATGGCGTTGATGACGTTACGGTTCTCGTAAACTCGTCTCCTGATAAGGTTATGGGTGCAACTCCAATGTATGCAGATGGGTTTCCATCAATTAGCAATGCAGTTCTTTGTGCTAAAGCTTCGATGCTCTTACAAGTAAGTTGCTCAAAGTCAAACATACCGGTTTTAAAACCAAAAATGCGTCACACACTTGTTACAATTTTGGAAATGTTTTAGCAATAGTTTGAGCATTGACCAAAAGTCAAAATTCTACAGAATGTGCCTCCTGCAATACTTACAAGATTCTTGAGAGAACATCCATCCGAATGGGCTGATAGTGGTATCGATATTTACTCTGCTGCATCGGTCAAAGGTGGTCAATGTGGATTACCAATTGCTAGAACCGGGGGCTTTGGTGGTCAGGTTATTCTTCCATTGGCTCATACAATCGAGCACGAAGAGGTATATGATCAAAAAGGTTGAAACTTCGTAATTATTTAATGATTAATTAATATAGGTTTTTATGTTTGAAACAGTTTATGGAGGTTATTAAGCTAGAAAACACGGCTCATTATCGGGCAGATGACATGTTAATGCCTGGTGATATTTTCTTTTTGCAAGTAAGTAGTGGTCACTCGGGTTTGTGTTGACTTTTTTATCTTTGACTTTGAAAGTCAAACTTACTCTTTTTTGTTTCCAGCTTTGTAGTGGAGTTGATGAAAATGCGATCGGGACATCCGCCGAACTCATATTTGCTCCGATCGATGCGTCTTTTACCGACGATGCCCCTCTCTTACCTTCCGGTTTTCGTATAATCCCGATTGATAATGTAATGTTAAAGTTAACTTAACCATCAATATCTCTCACTTATATATATATAAGTTAACATTTACTTTGATTTACACAGAATTCACAGAACCCGACCCGTGACCTTGCGTCGACTCTTGAAGTGGGCCCACCTGGGAAACGAACACCGGATTATCTTGGTCAAACAGGGTCAACAAAATCTGTTATGACCATAGCGTTTCAGTTTGCGTTTGAAATTCATCTTCAAGAAAGTATAGCTACTATGGCTAGACAATATGTGCGCAGCATAGTATCATCAGTTCAACGGGTCGCGTTAGCCCTCTCACCTTCGGCTTTTGGCCCGCGAAGTTTGCAAGGCCCGTCGGGTACCCCTGAAGCTCAAATGCTAGCTAGTTGGATCTGTCAAAGTTTTCGGTAATTAAGCATTTTAATCAATACTACCTTGTGCTACTCAACCTGTTCTAAGTGAATCAAAATATAATATTTGGTTTCTGATTTTTATGTTGTAGTTGCTTTCTTGGTGAAGATCTTTTCAAAACGGTTGATGAGCGAAGCGATTCCATGCTTAAAACACTTTGGCATCATTCGGATGCCATAATGTGTTGTTCATTAAAGGTAAAGTTTTCATCTTTCATACTTTTAGACTGAAACACACGTGTTTCTTGAATCAAAACATTATTTTGCAGGCGTTACCCGATTTCACTTTTGCAAATCAAGCGGGATTAGACATGCTTGAAACAACATTGGTTTCGCTTCAAGATATTACTCTCGACAAGATTTTTGATAGAGGTGGAAGAACTAGTATTTGTTCTGAGCTCCCACAAGTTCTACAACAGGTTTATATTGGTTTGAAATTTTGAATAATGACATGTTTGACTTTCAAAAGTCAAATGTGAATGATTGGATTTTTTATGGTTTGACTTATTAGGGGTTTGCTTGTTTTCCGGGTGGAGTTTGTTTGACAAGCATGGGGAGGCCTGTGTCGTATGAACGGGCTGTGGCGTGGAAGGTGTTGAATGATGAAGAAAATGCTCACTGCATAGCGTTCGTGTTTGTGAACTGGTCGTTTGTTTGACTTTGTGAAAGTCGAAAGAAAAGTTGTTTTGTTTAGAAAGACTGGGTTTAGAAAGTGAAATATGTTGCATACGATTACTATCATAGTATATTTGAAGGGCCATGGTGTTCTTTTGTTGTTATATTCCTATACTATGTGTTTGGTTCTTTTGAGTTTATAAAATCTTTGTGGTTGTTACTCTAATTTAAAGATGATTATATTCGCATATAACTGTAACATCACTATTTTTATCTTGTCATTGAGCCATCATAGCCATATATCCTATATAATATAAAACAAAAAATAACGAAAACAACTAAAACACCACTACGTTGAATTCTTTATAATAGAGAAAGTTCATAAAAAACTGAAGCACGCGTTTATATTTAGAGGTTTATATGCAGCCCTTGATATTTTGTTTTTAGTGTATTGAAATGAGGAATAACAATAAAATACGTGTTTATGAGTAAGATAGAGACATAAACGAAGAGTTGGATGTTAAGGCTTTTGAAAAGTAAACAATTAAAAAAATTTCAGTTAAAATATAGAGATAGAGATAGAGATAGAGATGGAGAATTCAAATGCTATAAATAAAAACAAAATTAAAAAAAGGGAAAAAATACTTTTAAAAGTAATCATTACATTTGAATGTTATGTCTTCAAGCTCTCAATAATCAATATAGCCAAGAACTCAAGAAGTGTATGTGACACCTAGAAGTCAGAGTCACACGTTCAAGTAGTCTATGTCACACCCATAAGTCTTTGCCACATGTCTTTATGTATCCTTTGTCACAACTTACAACTGTTATTTGTTGATTTGTCTTTTGAATATCCTTTATTTTTTATACGTGTGTTTTATTTTCGAAGGTCAAGCGTAAATGATTGTATGTCTAATGGTTTAATTGACAAGCATAGGGAGATCCATATCGTATGAACGAGCAATGGCATGGAAAGTGCGGAATGATGAAGAAACACGAGTATTGTAACATCATGAAAGAAGTAAAAGTAATAAAGTTTGCAAAATATTTTTACTTTTAAAACTTCAAATGAAATAGAAAATATATAACTAATTTAATAAGTATTATCACATATTTATTATTTCATGTGAACGGAAAGGCATTTATTCTTCCATGTCATGTTCTTATGAAAAGAAATGCGACTTGGATCGTTGACTCTTAAACACAAACATTTCGTCCATTTCTCAACCCTCGACTCACAAGTTGGTTTCCGTAGGCTTCTGTTTTGATACATGGCATATGTTCATGGTTATAAGACGGTTACATTGTATACTTTGTTTGATCATATCAAAATGAATATAACTTAAATAAAAAAAACTAGATAAAGATGCACAATATTAGAACAAGTCATTTTAATAATATTCAAAGTCTATATATTACATTTTCGGGCAAATACGAAACATCAAATATTGCAGAGCAACAAGCCAAAGGAATCATGCTCCACATAAAATTTCCAACATAAAGATGATTCAATAACTAGCAACAAACTTATAATTATATCAACAATGTTACTAGATGATCCATAAACCACATCGATGATATTCATGTTTCGAGATGATAAATGTTTAGAAGATGGGAATACGCTTCTAATACTCTGGCCGGCAACAGAGTCTCCTCAACCGAACGCTTTCTTATAAACACAAAGTTAATGTAATGCTGCATGTTGACTTTTGAGGTCAAACTGTCACATATAAGTTTCAAAAACAAGGAAAAACCTTTAAACTTTTAAATAAAACTTGTTACTGCTTATGTAAGCAAATTATTTTACTATGACTATGCTGCAGTCAACCATTATTCTTAAATTATCATAGCATTCAAATCAATTTTGAAGTTGAAATGACATCAAAAGTCAAGCTATTATAAAATGTTACACTATCTTACAATCGTACATACCTCAGAGTTGTCATGCTCATACCGAATCAAGAAAATGCATCTGCAACCCCTAATATCATGCAACTTTCTTTGAATATCAATAACTTGAGCATCATAATGTCTTGCATTACCTGTTTCCTCCTAACAACACACCGAAAAAATTTAAAAATTAGCCTCCAATAAACAATTATAAAGTTTAAAACTTCTTTACGAATCTTACTAACTTGGAAGCAAAGTACAGCATCTCCAACCATGACTTTATAGCATTCCGAGTCCTCAGGTGGAACCGACCGTTCACGCACATTTTTAATGTGCACCCACTCGTCCTCTTCGGGCCCAAAACCATCATATTTACCAGAACTTCCTAAAATTTGTATAAAATTTAGCGTTTAGACGTGTTAATTAAACTTTTAGAAGGTTAACTGCTAAAAGATACAAACTTACATATCCACTTGAACTAATAAATCTGTATGTTTCGAAAATCTTCGCATCGTACCTACAAAAATTACAATAATAAAACGATGTTAGTATGATTATGAACTTAATTATTTAAATATTTATATTGTTACATGTAAAAGATTACCATGCACCATCTGATGATTTTGCTTCATATTCCAACTTTGACAAATCTATAAACTTTTCTCCTGCATAAATTTGTTGCATTATATCAGAATATACAATGTTGACCACTATCTTTGTTATGACTCAATCAATCAATCAATCATGGTAATCTTTTACTATGGAGGGCAAATAAGTAATTTTGTATGGAAAAATAATACCTTTAGACGTATCGGAAATTTCGTTCACGTTGGGGACAGTAAGTGATGTATCTTTTGGCGTAAGACATTTCTGCCTATCAAGAAACCAACTTTGGACCTAATATATAACCATAATACTAAAGTGTTAATAAGTGCAAAAAGAATCAAGAATTTATATTTTTTAATAAATAATGTTAGCAAGTATGAAAAAAAGGGTACAAACCTCGGTCCATTTTAAAAGCGGTTTTCCTGCACGACCTGCAGAACGGCTGTTAAAAAAAACCAAAATTTACAAGCTGTAATGTAAACAAATCATGAAAATAAACAATATAGAGATAAAAGAAAGCAGATATGTGTGATAGATAACTCACTTGAATCCAGTTGTTAACTTCTTAATAACCTCTGAATTTGGAATTTGCTCTGATTGTTTTAGTACTCTGTCCATTTTCTCCATCTGTGAAGTTAAGAATTCACTAATGATTCTTTGACATCAACACGAATGCATACGCCTTTCAGTTGTTATTTTTTTAAGGAAATCAACCATTGAAGGAAGCCAAGAAACTAATATATACAAAGATATAAACTTTAACACTTGAATACAAAACAATAGCCATAAAGATTCAAGAATGTATAAAACTGATTTACAACAAATGAAGACCATCATTGTATACAAACCAACTTCCTAATCGAACTTCTATCACCGATTTCATCCCTTAAAAAAATCCAAGAAACCCTTTTGAACAACCTAAAAAATAGTGATTATATAACAACCTAAAATACATGTAAATCCTAAAAAATTAAAAATTATCAAACACCCTCTAGAGACTAACACCAATGCAACAAACATATTGTTGAAATTTCGAATATTGTACGAAATGATGGAAAAATAACATAAAGGAAGAGTTTTTACAGCTAAAGATTGGATTTATGTTCAAGAAATTAGAGACCCATATGAAGAAACATATAGATTAACAGAGAAGAGTGTGTAATGTGTGACCTCGGCTGTTGTAAACCCTGTGAAGACATTCTTTTGGCCTCTAGAACGAAGGCCATGATGATCCATGTGTAAAACCCTGAAAGGTGTGTTTGTGGGTAAGAGGTTGAGCGGGAAATTGGGGAAGAAGAAGAAGAAGAAGAAGTTGTTTATTGATTTGTTTATTTTTGTTTACTAGGGCACTTATCTAACAGGTTTCAACATTTTCTGCTTTCTTTATTTTGAAATTGTAGTTTCATAGTTAAAAGACAAAGTAACACCGGTGGAGAGGTAAGAGAGGGATTTGGTTTTTACTGTTTTATATGACCTATTTTGATTTATGTTCTCAGTATTTAGTGTTAGATGTATCTGGGTGATTATATGAGATTAGACGAGTATGTGGTTTTCACTAGTTGAATCTTTAACTTAACGGGTTTTATCTCACCGCACTGCCATGTCTTCGGGCGAGTGTTCATAGGCGGGGCCTTAGGTGAGAGTTTTTCACGAATCTAAGACGAGCGTATCCTAATGTGGTGAATTTAGCCAGTAACCCATTCACAGAATTCGTTGCATTAAAAAAAAGACAAGTATTATGTTGATTATTATTGCTGACAGTTAGACACATTACGTTAGTGAAAGTTGCTTAGTGGAAACTTCATTAGTGGTACCGAATCACTAGCCGTTCGGTTGTTGCTAACAAGTGGCAACTAACGTTTGCTACTGATCATACTTGTCACTGATCTGATTAACCAGGTTGTTGTTAATCTCCGTTACCACTGATGATCATTTTCATGCAACTTTTATATCAGCCATGTCATGACCCTTTTATTTAGTCAAGGGTCTCTTGAGATTTTTGTGTGATCAAAATGATAATAGTCTTGACCGGGCATACGTTTCACACATTCTAGCTTTATATTAATGTTAATTATTATTTCGTGTTTGATTTCAAATAATTTTTTGATTAACAAGAAGGAATCGAAGAGACCAAAATCAGCTATATGCATTAAATCTTTATTCTTCTGTATGTATTGAACAAACATGTAAAAAAAAGTATGTCACCATGTTTTAAAATTGTAAATACTCAATTGTGTGTTGACTATGTGGATTCCAACAATTTGTGCAAAATTTTAGAGAGTGACTCAACTATTAACCAGAAGTGTACACTGGATTGCTTGTCCTTGATTTAGCCAACGACCCCTAATCACAAGAGGGTAACAAGTGGTACCAGAGTGTGTTCGAGCCTTCGAATTAAGCTAGTCAAATTCGTTAACTTCAAAGTTGTGAGAGAGGATATAGAATTTGGTGCCCATTTGGAGACGTGCCCGAACTACATGTGACAAGAAAATAAGGTGGCCATGACTCACAGGTTAAGTTGGATGTCTAGTGAAGTTTTCTCAAAGACAACGATAAGCTAAAGAGATGAGATATTTACTCGTGTATGTCAAGACTCAAGATGACGTTAAGTTGCCAAAATTGTGTGCTTTGCTCAAGCTAGTTGCTAAAATTCAAATGGGAAGGCCAACCCAAGTTAATGAGTACGTTCAAATTGGTTTGTCAACTTGACATGTAGAAGTCATATATTCGACAGTGGATGGTCAGGAGTGTCCACGAAACCAAACTGGAGGACGATGGTTGTTGTAAACTTGGAACCATGGATCGCTAGAACATGTAATGAACTTGTCAAAGAGGGGGATCATTGTGGAACCGATTTGAGTTGATGAATGGTCTTTGCACACTGAGATAATCAGCTTATGAACTTCCCTTTAGCCTGAATACCAAAGTAAAGCCTTCATTTCGGTGGTGTCGTAGACCAGCAATATGATGCACGTAAACATGCATGTTCTGGTATTGAAGAATTTGGCAAACGTTTTAAAGATTGCATCCACTCAGTTTTGCTTAATCTTTTGTCCATGACTACTCCATAGTAATCTTTAGGGAGTGTCTCGACGATTAACTAAGGGTATACCCACAAGCAACAATCCATGTTCTCTCTAAAACTTTTCGAAGGTCCTCTTGTTTGAAGCCAAAGCTACAGAACGAGGTAGACAGACGACAATTTCTAACCGGCACCCAAAGACGTTAGATGAAGGTAGCAACCATGATAGTATGTTGTCTTATTAGTTATTTAGTTATGAATTTCAGTTTTGTAACTGTTACCCAACTTCATCAACTCTTGTTGCTTTAGAATGAGCACAACCCATTTCAACCCGAAAGCCTTCAAAATGGCCCATATCTACCCATTTTTAAAATATTGGGCCTATATTGCCGGCTGTATTTCTCTATATATATATGTAGTTTATATATATATGTAGTCATAAACTGCATTTTTCTTGATTGAAAACTTACCTTAAAATAATGATACAATCTTTCCGGTTAAGTTTGGTCATGCTTACAATTGTATTGTTGACCACTCAAAATGAAGTTTGCCTTGTCATTAATCATGATGCATGTTACATCTGTATATTAACTTTAGGTAAACATTATCTAGTTTAGATAAATCTTTAAGCTTTTTAGTCTTTAAAGTTATGGTGTTCAGCGCGAACTATGTCAACTGTCAAGTGACAAAGTCAACGTCAACTCGGGCTCGACCTCATAACAATACGAGCTAACTGGCTCAGCTCTTAATCTCCAATCCGAGCTAGAAACTTACCGCATTGCTTGTACAGTTGTATTCAACTCGAGTCAGTTGTCCCAATGAGTCGCTGATTTTTTATAAAGTTCCATGATTTTTATGATTATTGATTAATAACAATCTCAATTTCTACAAGTCCCACATTACATTTTGAAAAAATGAATCTTAAAACCGGACTCAACTTTATTTAAAAGCGGCAACCAAGAATAGCAAAGCTTATCGTGCGCAGAAGAAAACGACAGATGCTAGCATAGAAGAGGTTTGATAAAAAATGTGGCTACTTCACCAAGGTAGGAGAAACATACATCATCTGGTACGTTTAAAAACCGATAATATGATATAGAATAATACTCGACTAGCAAACAGTTCTATCAGGATGACTTTATAAACGACTTTACATTAAACTGAATCTTGTTGGCATTCAAAATACAACCGCGATTATACCTAAACTACACCATAATCCACCTCCCTAAAACAATCATCATTCATTTAACCATGAATACCTTCCATCTTCACTCTTTTGTTCTCTTCCATCTTTCATTGAAATGATACTCTGCCCTCCTGCACCAAAAAACCATACTTTTATCGCAAATTTAAAGTTTTAACATTAAAAAAAATCATAGAATATCAACATAATTAGGTTGTTTATCCATCTTGGTCATTTATAACCATAATGTCCCGACCTGATAATTATACTTGCTGAAACAGGCTAATTACCAGGTCGGGACATTGAGTATAATTACCAAAACGGAAACAAGTGTCAGTGTCATTCTCACCACTCAAAGGAATAGCCTCACCGACGGACGGCTTTGGTAAGAAACTTGTTGACCATGATCCTCCATTTGACCCGGCTAGGGCCATAATTACGTCCGCCTGAAACCAATATATAACAGCGCATCCATGTCACAAGATTATTATTAATATTAATATCAGCGAAAACATTGAGAAAGAAACTACAAAATCTTGACCTTGTTAGGATGAACATCATCAAACACATGAGCTTGACCGCCATAAAATATAGTCATCTGACGACTGACCGATGAAGAGCCTTGACGACTGCAAAAATCAAGATTAAAAACCATAAATACCCGAGTCAAAGGTCAACTTTATGTAATTACTATGCTTACGAAGGTGGAGTTGAAGCATTGGGCTCGGTATTACTAATCAAAGACTTCAATTTACTGCTGCTCGGTTCAGCCACCGTGCTCAAAATCCCAGACCCTTTAATCCCGGTTCTAGAACCTTCATCAGCAGCCGATTGGGAGATCAAAGGGGGACCCGGGTTGGAATCTTTAAACCTGTTTGAAACGGGTTGATAACCGTAAGGACCAGCACGGGAAGGATACTGCAAAACAGGCCCAACATTAACAGGAATGGCTCGGTCCCATTTAGATGCATTGGCTGGTTGCACCATATGAGACGGTGTCGACCTCATTTGATGCACGCCCATGATCGGTTCGTCCTCGTGGGCCCATCTAGGCCGGTCCGCACCCACATGTCTAAGCATCTAACCATAAAAAAAGTTGAAAATCTCTCTTAAGCATTTCGTCAAACAGTTTAAATGCAAGGCATAATAAACCTACAACAGCATGAATACCTTCATCAAATGTGAGGTTTCAGGTAAACCGGGCCGCGGTTGAGAGATATTACCATCTGATCTCGAAGGCAGGACGAAACCCGAATCAGAAAGACTGCGTTTACTCCCCGAAAACTGAATCTTTGAACCCGAAAAATCGGTTTTCTGACCAAAAAACGGGACCCCTTCATAAAATGTTCCAACTTGTCTTTCTACCATGGTTAAAACAATTAATATCATCAATCAACAACACAAATGTAAAAACTTGGTCAAACAACAAGGGTAAAATCGTAATTTGATCTCCAAATTTGCAGAAAATAAAGATTTTCTTTACAACATTGTCCTCCAAATCCAGTGAAATTATTGTTACAATAACATGTACTTATCGCATCAAAAGTTGTACAAAAGACGATCACTTCTTTACCCTGTACTATACCATTACCCTAATCTTGAAATTTGAACTAAAAATCAAGAAAAAGTTAAAATCTTTTTATAAAATCAAGAAACACAATTAATTACCGGAACCCAGATCAGAAGCGGTGGATGCCGGGCGTCCGCCGGCGCCGGAGACGGAAGAACAGCCGGCGGCATCGGCTAATTTGGTCGCCGGAGGGCATTCACGGCCAAGAAAGTCGTGTAGAATAGTGGGTTTAACGTCATCGTCGGTGGTGTTGTTTTGAGCCATGGTGTCTAACAGCGAGACAGCAGCCATAATATCATCTTAAATCACATATTATTGTCGTCATCATGGAGACTGAAATGGGTTTTTAAGGGTTTGTTTTGATTTTTTAGAGAGAGAGAGAGAGAGAGCATTAAAGAGCAAAAGCTAGTTGTTGAGCAGTTTTGCTCTGTCCTAGACTAGAGAGTGGATGTGTGGATGTTTTGTCTGATCCCTTTTTACAAACTGAAAAATTCTTAAAATAAGCATTTGTAAAAATGTTTTTTAGGATTTACGTGTCATTTAAAGTACGTATTATAATCTAGTCGTGACGAGTAGTTTGTATAACCAATTAAAACTTGACAAGTGTCTTTAGACTAACCATAACAAACAGATTTACTAACTATTTGCTCGTCATGACTAAATAAGTTTTATGTCTCGTAATCAACGCCTACGAGTAATACATAAGTTTTTAGTCGCGACGAGTAGATTGTAAGGTTAAACAAGTCGCGACGATTTAACTACTAATAAACTACTCGTGTAGGGAATGTAAACCAGGTGAACTAGCCGTCACGACTAAAGGACGTATGAATTACTCGTGGGTGTTGATTACGAGGCATGAAACTTGTTTAGTCGTGATGAGTAAATGATTAATGAATCTGCTCGTTACGGTTAATTAAAAGGCACGTGGCAAGTTTTAACTGGTTCTACAAACTATTCGCGTGTAATCATAAACTACTCGTCACGACTAGTTTATAATACTTATTTTGGGAATTTCTTGCAAATGACACATAAAACCTGAAAAACGTATTCATAAACGTTTATTTTGAGAATTTTCCCTTGTAAAAACTTGTTTGAGGAAGTGGATCTACTCTCACATGGTAGGTGATCAATAATCGAATCGTTAATCGAAACTAAATTGAAAGCCAACGGAATCGAATCGAAGTAACTGAAATTAACCGGACCGCATTGAACTCTTCATTTTTTTCATATTTTCCAGCTTTTTTTCCTTTATTTCATGTATTATGCGTATTAATAGTTTATGACGCGTTCGTTCACAAAATGAAATGAAATTGGAATTGTAATTTGAACATTCCAATAGGAATTGGAATTGAAAGGAATTGAAATCCACATTCATTTTTGACGTGTTCATTTGTCAAATGACTTGTAAACCAAATATGAATTGGAATCAGTTTTTTTAACGAGGATAACGGCGAAAACATTTTAGTTTTTTTAGAATTTTTGTTTTTTATTTATATTTTGCGTTATAATTTTTTTATTATTTATTTTGAAATTTTTATGGGTTTTCTATTAAGATCAAAAACCCCTCACAAAAATATTCAAAAATAATAATAAATTCATAACTCAAAATATAAATTAAAAACCAAAAAAGTAAAAATGCTAAAATGTTTTATTTGTTGATACGTTAAAAAATAAAAATAAAATAAAATCTCGAGAAAATATTACAATGAAGTTCCTTGAATTCCTCTACATCTTGGAAGGATTTGGAATCCCTTTATTTAAAGGAATTGAATTCCGATTACAATTCCAATTCTTTGAACCAAACACGCTTAAGATAGAATTAAGATTACAATTCCAACGAAACGAACACACCATGTCATAGGATTTTAATTCCAATTCTTTTGAATTCTCATGAATTCTGTGAAACGAACACGCCATTAGTACTATCATTTTCATGTATTTATATCTTAATTCCATGTACTAATGTATCAATTTCATATATTTATACATTCATTTCATGTAGTTATACATTTATTTAATGTATTTAAACATTCATTTCATGTATAATCAAGCAAAATTTAGTCAATGTTTGATATCGGTTATTAACCGAACCGAACTGATAACCGATCGGTTCGATTCGGTTAATGTTAATAACCGAACCGCACACACCCCTATCAACTACTACTCTTTTACTTGATCATATTTATGTAACACGTACGATGAATTGTTCGTGAAATGTTAAATGTTTGTTTGTTTGATTGTATTTGGGAACGTTTGATAATGTGTTTCTTTAGGTCTATTAATGTTTGTTACGAATTACTTTTCTAATCTTATCATATAGATTTAAGCAATATTATTGCTATAAAACAAAAATGTATAATACTACACTACCATGTGATTGATTAATATGTCAACTTAAAATATGAATATTATGAACATGAATGATTAAAAAACCGTCAAAACAAACTTGGTAGTATGATGGAACCATTAGCATTGACCTTTTTCGGATGGTCGAATCAAATAACGCATTGTTTGTGCTCATTCGTTTGTAATTGTGAACCATTCACGAGCAAGTTCATTTCTTTAATGAACGCACACGAACCAAATTTTTCTTCGGTTATATGTTCGGGAACCGTTCGTTTGTCCGCTAAAAGCTTACGAAAACAAGACCTTATTTGGTTCGGTATTCATAGCCCTGTGACCATGACCCGTTTAGCTCATTTGTTATAACTCAGTTAGAACATAGCAGCATGTGTAATTATGCGTCACCCATTTCAACTAGATATACGGGTTACATGTGTTATGTGCGGTTACACAATTTCAAGCGTGTTTTAGGGATTCAATACCAGAATAATAAATCGGATCATTATAACATAAACACTTTTGTGGTATCGACAACTTTTACTAATTTACTTATATTTGACACATTAATAATACAACCAGTAGATGTTTGGCTTTGTTTTAACAAACTTAGCGAAAATGACTCTTGTATCAATCATCAGTTTAATAGTGTTAGAAAATGAAACCAAATCAACTAATATGCATATTCTTGTTGGGTTTAGTCATCCACTTTGCAAATACTTTTCTCATCTTGACTTTAAACTATTTTGTTTGCACACTGTCATTTTCATATTTCGGTTTTTAAATCTTTGTTAGCATATATAATTCAACAGGATATATATATATTTTTTCATCATCTTTTTATTTGTTAAAAGATAAACCAAGAGTTACAAATAACCAAAAGTTTAAAATATCGCGCATCATCAAAGAAGAGATATAGTCCTGGATCCGAATGCAAACTCTAGTGGGTCAAAAAGTCAAGAAGGGAAAAGGCTACCACGGGTGCACACCCTGGGGAGGATAAGTTCAAAATCGAAGATGCACCTGGGGCTACCGTTAGTTCAGAGTTATGCAGACATAAGCACCAACAGGGTGGCATCACCTATACAGCAGGTACATGTGGAACTATTGCCAGGCACACAAAGAAGACAATAAAACTATGCAGTGGGCCCTGCGCGAAACGACATATACGATCTCTATTATGATGGCCGCAGAATGGACATATGGAGTATTTCTTCAACACGTGACTCAATAAACCTTCCATAACACATACTTCCGACTACAATACAAGACTCCACCAAACAGTAAAAGCATTCCATTCCTGCCCTCTCTAACCATTTACTATTGCTTTGTGTCTTACATGTACGCATAAATAGATCATCATGATGACGCTTTTCTGAGTCGAAAGTATGTCTCCTTCCTAACCACTACTATGCTAAACTTTTCCATTGTCTCGTATCACAGCTCATCACGCTATTCAAGATTTCAACTGACCATACCATTTAGAAATACCCCCTTTGACCCCGATTAAACTTGTGTTTCTTCAATCACAAGGTTGAGTTGACGTAATGTAAATTATGATTTTTACGTAATATATAAAAAATATAAGCTAGTATCCAGGGCCGACCTAATGGTGTGCCGGCAGGATAGTCGACGGCTACATGCCCGACACCCTGCTAGGCCCGAATTTTTTTTTAAAATAATTTATATGTATTTTTATGAAAAAAATATATATAATCATTGTTTCAAAACAATTACATAACCACTAGCTTGGTCTAATGGCAAAGAGGTATGACATCTACCAAGAAATTGTGGGTTCAAGTCTTATTTGAGACATTATTAATTTTATTTTTATACAAAAGTTTTTTACACAACTCAAATCATAACGAAGTAATCACACTTAAAATTAAATTGTTTAAATATACAAAATGTTGTTATTATTTAAGGCCAAAATTTTTTTTTCGCCTTCAACCTAAAAATAATTTCGTCTTCTCAGAGCTCGGCCCTGCTACTATCCAACAAAAATGATTATAAATAAATAAAGAAAAGTCAACAATGAAAATCCTAAGATAGAGAAATAATGATTGTGGACTTTTGTGCACCCATGTGTAATCATCATCCTTGGGATATTGGATGCATCCATGTATACAAACACAAAGAGAAAAAGGACCTCATTATGTCGATGAAATCCTTATTCAAATAATCACCACTCGCCAAGATATCATTATTACCCTTTAATTAATAAAATATAATTATAAATAACATATTAAATCATTCATGATTTATTACCAAACCAATTTTAAAGAGAGAAGAGTGAGCTCGCCTTATATTATCACATTTAAACTAATGGGTACAAGTGCTTGTTTCGGTTTTAATGGTGCGTTGCTTTAAATTAGTTTCGTATTTTGTATTCAATATATATTATTTATAGTTTCTTGTAATCCATGGTTTTATTATGTCTATCTTTAATTATTCGCATTATAATTAATCATATAAAAAGTTGACTAATATAAGTTATTTCATGTTAACTTGAAAAGATCACTAAACAGTCACTAAATTGTATATCGTGTTTCATTTTAGATCACTTGGTATAGCAAGTCGAGTTGAATACAAAAGGAACGAAGTTGAACATAAATCAATGTACTACTTAGTTAATCATACTCGAGCTTGAAATGAAGCTTGGTTAAACCTAACTCAAGTTGCAAGCTTCATGTGCATTTTAACTCAATATAGCTTGTTTATAATTATAACTCTAGTAGATATGTCATTGCCTAAACGAATCGCTTGTTAAATTTGTCCCCAAACTATCTCTAGAAACAACTTGATATATTATTCCAACCATTTTGTTTTCGGGTGGAACGACCAAACTATCTTGAGTTTATCAATCAAATTATTTTATTATGGATCAAACTAGTCAAATATATATAACTCTTAATATAAAAACGAGTAACGGTGTAAATGAATAAAACTACTCGAGCATATACCATGTCCATTTAATAAAACAACTTGACTCTATCAGGATTGAAAAGGCTCTTGAATCTAAATAACACTATATAAATATATATTTTTAAATATTATATGGACACATGCATATATATATTTATAGTATATGTTATTGATTTTTTAGCATTATAATTACTTGGTTAGCTTATAATCTCCTTGTGTGTAAAGAGAGATGAATTTCAGTTACTAATGCACAGAAATTAAATAAAAACAATATCCTTTTATATATAACACAAACCGAGCTACATCTCGATAATGGGTAAGCGAGCAACAAGCTGCGCCGTTATCCCTTTTTAAAATTAAATATTATTTATTAGTACAACTTTCTTCAGGTTATTAAAATAATATTTGCATACATTATTAGACTTTTAAGTGAGCTAAGTTGATGAAAAGTATATTCACACCCAAACACCAATATATGGTCGTTATGATTAGAGACTATGGAATGCTACGTCGTATGAAAACAAATATTAGAAAAACATATTGATGAATGATGAGGAATAAATTATCACCAACATGGGAGTGACGAGGATTTTAAAGAACGACAAAACCTATATAATCCACCCTCCTTTTTGACGGTTTCCTTCGTGCATGGCCCTTGCTCTTTTCATATGTATAGTGTTTTAAAATCTTTTTTTTTTTAATTTAAATAAATAAAAATTATATTTTTTTGGTGTATTCATTATAACATGAATGATGAAATCCTCCACTCTTTTCAAGGTTTTTATTGTTTGGTTAGTTTAATTTTAATAATTGTTGGCCAGTATTCAGTTTCATGAGTTTGATATACTTGTCAAAGTTAGAACGGCATAATAACAATATTTTCGTGTATACATTTGATTTTTCCTTTGTGTTGCGTCAGTTCTATATGTATTAGTTGTTGAAAGTTAAACTTGAAATGATATCGAGAAAGTTTAAGAAGCTAAGTGAAAGAGTTTAATTAATTAGTATTAAACTGATAGTTTGAATGCTTAGATTTATGGATTTAGTAGTTTATGTTTATCTTATTAGATTGAAAGTCTAGAAAGTAGAAGTTTGAGTCATGGTATATTGAGAAGTTAATTAGTATAAAAGGTTATTAGAGATTAATTGCAAGTAGAATTATTCAAAAAACTCATGACTCAAAGTTCAAGCTCATGACTTGCTCGATTAAAGCCCGAATAAAACAAGCTAAATAAATTTGATTTGAAACAAACAAAGCTGAGTTGGAAACCAATATAACCAACGAGAATCCATCATCTTTGTATAACGTTGAAAACTCATTATTCATTAACTCTTTATTTATTAAAAATGTACGTGAGCACATGACTAGGAAATTACATTTGTATACTACCCCTTTTGAAGAAAAAAATTATGATCACCTTTTTTTAAAAACAAAATAAAAAATTTTAACATGTCATTTTTTAGTCAAGCATCTTCATGTGCAATTAGGAATTGAATTAGTAGTCGTACAAGGAAAAGTCACAGGCGCCTTTGTACATATTATTTGACAGATACATGAATACATCGTTTTCTTTCTTAAATATGTATTTACTAGTTTTTATCCCTCGTATTATGGGGTTTGTTTTATCTTATTTGTTTATAATATTTATTTATTTTTTGAATTTTTTTATTATATAAAAAGTTAATAATATACTTATGAATTGATAATAAATTGTTTCATAAATAAATGAGATGACTTATTTTTCTCTCTTTATTTTTATTTCTATATATTTTCAATTAGATGGTACAGACTTGTGTTAATAAAAAATCTTGAAAAAGTTCACCATTTATCTTTTCTATGATTTGTCTTAATAGTCCTTTTATGTACAAAACTTGGCCAATAAAGTACAATACTACAATGCGTTCCATATTATTTTTTAATTTTATTATAATCATATTGAAAAAACAACTCTTTTATCATCATAACTGTTATGAAACAAGCATAATAGCCAAACATGTGAGAAAAAATATGTAGGGAAAAAGATGGAGATTTCATTAATATGGTGTGTCTTACAATAAGATACAATGATATGTATATATAGGAAAAGATAACCTGGAGAATAAGCCTAATCTATATTAGGTATTGATAACCATAATAATATATATTTATAACACCCCCCCTTGGTTATCAACTCAATACGCTTGGATATGCTGCCTCATTAAAAACCTTGCTAGGAAAACCCAGTGGGACAAAACCATAGCTAAGGGAAAAAGAGTGCAGCGCGTATTGTCTCCCCCTGATTAATATATCCGTCAAAATGGTAAATATCGATCTTCTATGAAAGTTGCCCAAAACTTTTGTAGTCAATCATTTGCGTCTTCGTCACTTGACATTTGAATCTTTAAGTTGAATAATGTTGTATGATCTTCACATGAAAACTTCTATTGTTTAATCTGGTAAACACTATGACCTTGATGTGTTTCTCTGCATAAACAAGACTAACCAAACTTGTTTTGATGGGTTAGTAAAATATAAACACATATCTTTCATACCTGAAATATATGTTTTAACTCATTCGGATGTCTCCTAGCATGACACAAGCTGATAAACATAAACAAGAAAATAATAATCCTATATAGCTAACAGTATGACATAATACATATATGCATTACGATATTTCCAATAATATTTCATATTCATATAGGAAATGATAATAGAGTCATTGTTTGACATCCTTTAACGTGCTAAAATGATTAAATTTGTCCATGGTAAAATGTCTCAACATTACTTAGATCTTCGACGGATTTATAAACATATAATCACACATATACTCGAACTATAAGTCGATCAATAATCACACCTTGTCAAGGTCTTTGAAAAATAATTTTCTCTTTAAAAGCTCATAAGTTTCTCTCGATGATGTGTACATCATCAGTGTATGATTTTAGTGAACTTTTAAGAGTGAAATTTTGATAAAAAGTATGGCTATTTATATCCAACTTATCTCCCTCTTTATCAAAATATCTCTTGATTTGTATCAAGCTCAATCCGATTAATCCATACTTAATAGTCATAAATCCATGCATTTACCAATCCATCATGAACTTCTTTCCAACTTGACAAATTATGCATGTGTATTCACTTTTCTAGGATTTTTTATGCATAAAGTTGCTCATATAAAAACATCAATTTTGTATCACATATCATCCATATTGTACCATTTCTTTGTTTATTGAGATATTGTACTCATAATATAGACGCTATTCTATGCGTATGCTTATTGATGCACAAGAATTCCATCATTAAGATGTATTAGTTAACCTTTCAGGTATTAAACTACCTCAGGAAACTCTTTGGGAGTTCTATTTATGTTCAACTTTCAATAACCGTAACATATTCAAATATGACACAAAAAATCATCGTGTTCTCGAGAACTTACTTTACATGATTTGTTAATTCAAATCGTTCAAAAACTTTCTTGTAAACTTTCAGTATCAACTGAATCACAATATTTATTGGACGCATATCAATTCTCTCTTTATATTATCAGACTTTTTAGTTATCGGAAAGTCATTGCTTCCACAATTGGAGAATGTGTCTCCTCAATCCTCATAATTGATCATGGGTCTTTGCAAAAAATTTTGTGCCATAAATTTTGCTTTATATCACTTGATGAATTTTCATAACTCATATACAAGACCCGTTTGTATCTAACACATTTTACAACTTTAGTTGTACGGACTGTTGGTCCAACAAACTTTCCGTTATTTAGAGAATTCAACTCTGCCCTGTTTGCGTATTTCCACTTTGGCCAATCATTTTTTTATAGGCAGATTTAGAATCTTGATCCTCATCATCCTTTCAAGCGCTAACTATATATATAAATAAAATTATAACGACGTCGACTTTATTTCGATTACATATATCTTTGTAGACATGATACAATATAATTTATTGAGAGCTCTTTGTTTTCAGGTACCTAAGGTTCTTCAAGAACCATGATGTCTAATTTCTTTCAAGAGACCTTTTACTGCACCTCGACTTGACCATCTTTATTACTTGCTCCAAATTTCGAGGAAATTTTACCTTTGGAACCGATCAGTCTAGCACGCTACACGCGTGCATTAGACTATTATCAATATGCGTTTGTCTTTCTGGGACATTTATTAATTGGAGCATTAGCAGTTCGTATAGGTGTCTTAGCTAGACATTCTCTTTTGGTTAGTGAATCATCCGGTAATTCATTCGTTGATCTTTATTCATGAATTATCCTTTGAACTTTTAATTCATATAATTTAGTTTAAGCATCAATGATAATTCATTCAAACTAAATTTGTTTTCCAACTGCTTTAAATCACTCCCTAATGTTGGGAATGCTGATTCACTAAAGTGAAAATAAATGAGCCATAAGCAAATATCTCATTAATGGCTCTAAGTATTTAATCATATATAATATTTAATACCGACATATATTCTCAACTTCCTTTGTGTTCTCATCTTTGTGTCTTGTGGTGGATTAATTTCAGTATATAACACATACGGAAAATTAGATGAGAAATATTTGGTTACTGACAAAAAACCAATTGCAATGGGGAGGAAGTATCATAACTTGTTGGCTTGATGTGAATTAATTTAAAGACAGTAAAATCATATATACTCAAATACAAACATGAACCTTTGCTCTCGTGATGATTGCCTTTGCAACGAATTATAGACGTTGAGTAATCGTCTTTAACAATACAATTTATGTAAGAACATAATATGTTATGAAGTTCAACACTTATTCCAATGATCATTATTAACTTGGGAATCAAATTCATTATTATAACCGAATGTAAATATACCAATCTGGAATAATATGCTTGCTATCTTATTAGCTAAGCCACAGATCATGCAAACATAAAGTTGCGATCTTGATAACCATTTAGACGATGCATCGATTTTCAAAACACTAAATGGTATCATGTTAGGGTATGTGTATCCTTTTCTCAATTCCATAACATCTAGGGATTCACACCCTCCTTCAGTTGGTAAATAAATGATTTCACTTGAGAGCAAACTTTGCATGTTCAATTATCACGAAGAATCAAATGGTTCTTCAATATATTTCACATCATCGACTCGGTGTGGTCTAACCGGTCATGCCATTATATAATCATGATCCATAAACTTCAGGTTTACGATCATATATGTATTATGCTTCTTTAATACAATGCTATAAACATGAGAGAATATTGTATTACCGTTTCAAGCGATCATGTGATTTCACATGTGTATTTCCATACTTTGTTCTCATATGTGATTAATCCATTTGCCACTTCTGGTGGTCAATCTCATTATTAGCATGGATATCATTAAAATTCTCATGATCGATCTCATTATTAAAATGAGCATCCTTACAATCTTTTCAATATGCTCATGATCACAATAAACAATGTATAGTCTCGTTCACTTTTGAGAACTAAGTAAAACCAAACAAGTTTCATGACAACATTACTTTCATATGAAGTTATCTCAAACACTTCTTATTATTTTAATAATATTGTTACTTTATGAGTACAATGAAGACGTGACAATAAAAATAGTCTTAATCAACTCTTTCTCATAAGTAATATTCTTTTCACGTAACATTGTATGAGAACTAATTACATGACCAAATGAGGCTAATACTTTATACTGTTAATAATGAAATTTAGAAAGTATGACACCTAGGGTGTCATATCAAAACTTATATGTATTCTTTTATGAGATTAATAATAATAAAACATATAACTTGGTCTTTTATTTGCTTTATCCGATACTATATATGCATATATAAGTGTAAGATGGTAAAATAGGCTAGCTATATTTCCAATAATAAATTAAACATCTTAGATAGACAACGTATATTTATAAAGTAAAATGACACGACTTCAAAATTAATGAAATAATTACAAAGTGTGATTCAAGCTAATGAATACACGTATATATGCATGCATTTAGAATTCATACTAGAATTTAACTAATTTTTTTACACCAATCATGTGGATTATATAACAGTTGGCCCATACAGATAGTTGACTTATATTTATAAGTTTTCATGAATAAAATAATACAACAAAACTGAAAAGTAACAATGTGTGTATACAGCCCATGTATCTAAGCATATATGCGTGCACATGTAGATAGAAAAAGGTAATAATCACATGTTCCCGTAACATATACATGGAAAACTTTCATGTAACTAACCAATGAACAATCAAAATTAAATTCATAAGTAATCACATTGAATGACCTAGTGAAACTTAATCTTAATATATTGGAATTTTCGCATACCTCATCAATGATCTCGTCTATGGACTATGGTATAGTGAAAACAAACTAATTCCAAAATCAAAGTATTTTTAAATAAAAGTCCACACTTAATACAACGTAATAGTTAGACTAGAGAACATTCATCTAGATATTGCATAGAAGATATATATGCACCATAAGATGAAAGTATCAATAATATTTAATTATTGTATACAATTAAAAACTAAAAAATGTATAACATATTTTAGTTTATACAGAAATAACTTCATAAAATAGGTATCACGTTTTTCTTTTCACATCAAAGAAAATAATTTGCTAAACAACATGATTATTTATCAACAATAATTATTTGAACATAATATATAAGACGAGTTATCATATGAATAATTTAATATTGGTGTATATATTTAGCCAATTCGAGAGTCATGGTTAGTTAAATTATTTTATATATTGAAATCAAATCAAATGCTAAAACTTAAGGTTGGAACTTATATAATTACCATATTTATTAATATGTGATATTAATTAATTATAAAAAACGTATTTTCCACAAAAAAAAAAACTTATAGCATATCAAAACCCCAAACTTCCACTTGAGTTTATCTCCCTCGTTAGAAAATCAATAACCAAAGAAAAAATAAAAGGATCATACAATATAATAATATTTTTAATTAATCTTTCATCTTGGCATGCATATAGTACACATTATTATTCCTCTTAACTGTATGGTTAATAAACCATAAATTAAGAAACAAATTAATATAGGGGTGTGATATTGAGGGATGAAAATTTAAACGAATAGCGTCTATACAGGTCATAAATTTTCAATTAAAAGCTTAGATATATTATTATACTAACAAATCAAATCTTAATTCATTAATTTACTTACTGATCAAAATATGAACGTTGATTTAACCCAAATTTGTATAAATTAAATAATGGGTTATTCTAATAGATTTAAAATAAGAACAAGACGAATCTTTAGCATCTCGACTTACAACATAGTTTACGCTTGAAAGAAAGAGAACACATATATAACATACTTACCTTATGATGTGCGATCCAACTTAAAAAGCAATTCGTGTTGATAACGTGCTGTGAAACAAGCCTAATAGCCAAACATGTGAGAAAGAGATGCAGGGAGAAAGATGGAGATTTCATTAATATAGTGTTTCTTACAATAAGATACAATGATATGTATATATAAGAAAAGATAACTTGGAGAATAAGCCTAATCTATATTAGGTATTGATAACCATAATAATATATATTTATAACAATAACCAACTATATGCTTTATAATTAATTTTTACTAGTCAACTTCTTGAGAACTTTGCATCCTTTTCTGTCGATTCAAAATATTTCAAAGCTCATATTTAACTCTAGTCCAATATTAAAAGTTTTAAACTTTTCTCATATATATATTGTCTTGTATGTTGTGTAATTAAGCCTAAAAATAATTCATTTTTGTTTTTAATATATGACTAATGAAGAAGCGTGTATCGACTTACTTGTATACGATCAACGTTCCTCGGGTACGAGTGTGCTATATCACCGATGGTTTTCCTAGATACGAGTTCTTCCACCTACAAAACGAACAGCACCGTGAGCTTACCCCTCAGAAAGGGACAGAGGGGTCCTCTTTGGGGTAACCCTCCGGTGTGAGAATCAGATATTGTAGGAGAGGATAATCAGGATGTGAAAATGAGTAAAGGACTTAGAATATATTTTCTTGCCTGCCTCCAACTGTGGAGGCGGCCTAGTATTTATAGTGCTAGGGTTTCCAATGATTTGGCTCAGACCCAATTAGGGCCTTTTTAGCCTCCCCCTATTGCTTCGCGCCACGTGTATTTAGGACACCTGGTGCTCTTTCATTGATTATTCTCTGACCAAGGTATTTCACCTGACCCATGTGCCATCACGTGGTAGCACATGGGCTTTGCTGAGTTGTCCACCTTTCATTGGCAGCTGTCAACCTCAGCACATTCTTTATTCCTTAAAAGATACCTTCTGGAAGGTTGTCTGATGAGCACAATCACGGTTGTCCTTATCCTGATTTGGATTAGATTATTGTCTCATTTATGCGCCTATCCTGGGGATGCGCGGGGTCTTCTCTTATTCTCACACTGAGTGTGCGCGCTGTGTGCATATGCGATATGCGCCACGCACAGGTGTTTCGTGCGCTTGCGCATAGGTTTCAGCTTTGTGTCTTCGTGACATCTTGATTTCAAGCTTCTTATCCGTACTTTATGGGTTGACCCGCCCCGCTCGATGTTGGGGCGGGTGCATACCCCTTCAAGCCCCCCAGTCTAATGTGTGTCTTGTCTCGCGCGAGCGAGGTAAGGGAGATATTAGACTCAATGGTTCGCTTTCTTAATAGGGTTTGTCTTTTCTTTTTCATTTCTCATATGTGCGTTGCGCGAAATTCCATCCCTTTGGTTAAAACGAATCGTCAATGCACGTGGTTGGTTGGTGTTGACATGCATCAGAGGTGGAGGCGTTATGTGTCAGACCTTTCGTGTGCTCGAGGTGCTACAGTGGCCTTTCATGTCTCCTTATACAGTGTCAGGAACACGTGTCGCGCTTATGTTGGCCTATGCCTGCGAGTAGGGGCGCGTGAGCGTAGATCTGATTATTACTTGTTTCTCTTTCTCTCCCCTGGGCCTATAAAACCAAACCTTTTTGAACGGTTTTTTCTTCATCTCCATTGTCACTTTAGAGCTTTACTTGTCTTCTAACCCTTCGATTCAGAGCCTTTATCTTTGCTTCCGGATTCTGTGTTTAAACAATCAGATTGCTCTTATTCTGCAATCGCATGTCTCTTAACCCAGACACTACCGAGTCCCCCAGTAATGGCCGTGTGAAATCGATGGTTATCTCTAACTTGAAGAAGACCGGCAAGGGTATTCGGGTTGCCGAGGCTTCGTCGGAGGAGGGGGGAAAGAATAAAACGGCGAAAAGATGGGATGAGATCCCCTGCAAGTTGAAACAGCCTGAGCTTGATAGTCTCATTGCTTCTCAGGGTTTTCTCCCTGAGTATGGTTGTCTGCTCCCGGCAGCCGGGCAGACGGCTGCGGATCCTCCTGCCGGCTATATCTATATTCTCATTTTTTTACTCACTGTAACCTTCGTCTTCAGATGACAAGGTTTATATGTGCGCTCCTTCAATTTTATGGGATTCACATATCCCAAGTTCACCCTTTTGGGTTGGTGCGCATGACTCATTTTGAGTTTATGTGCAAAGCTCAGCGCGAAGAGCCTACTCCTCGCCGCTTTCAATATTTCTATAAACCAAAGGTTCAAGATTCTTGGTTTTCGTTTATTCCGCGCAGTCAGAAGGTTAAATGCTGTACTGTCACTTTTAAGAGCCTTCATGACTGGACTGAGAAGTTTTTCTACGTCAATGCTGGTGTGATTCCAATCCGCATGACTATGCGCGCAATCACTTCTGCGCCCGCGGATGACAATGTCCTTAAGAACCCAACGGGCACATGGGTTAAGAAGTTATCTGCTGAACCATCCCCCGCCAAGAATATTTGCGAGGAAGCGCTGGTGGGGGTTGGTATGAGCAAGAGGTGGACTGACAGCGAGACTGAGCCTGTCATCCGTGTTGATGGCTCAGGTGGGTTGTTTGTTCATTGCATTAATTCTGTTCGAGTATAATTCATTTTGCTGATATCACTTGTCTTGTTTTATGCAGACAACAAGGAATACATCCACGCCGCCTATGACGAGCATACGGAGGGTGGATCTGCTGCGCTGAACCCTGGGGAAATCGCCTTTCCTGATCGTTTTGACGATATGTTTATTCCTGTTGACTTAGAGTTTTGCCTTGACAGCGATGTGCCTGGTAAGCCTTTGTATTTGTTCTTAGGCCCTTAGAATACCAAATTTGGTTTTATCATTTCTGTTGCGCGTATTGTAGATGCGCTTGCTAATTATGAGTTGGAGCCTGTGGAAGAGGAAGGGGAGGAGGCAGAAGCTGAAGCGCAAAAACTCAAGCGCAAGGCTAAAGGCAAAACTGGCGCAGGGGCCAGTAAAAAACAGAAAAAAGATGATGCATCTGTTGCCCAGAATCTTCCTCCTACTCAAGTGAAGGGACTTGAGATAACCAAGGGTTTTACTTCCAAGTTTTCCTCGTCTTCTTTGCCTCAAGGTGTGGGCAATCCTCCAGTCCACACGAGGTATGGTGCTGCCACCTCATCTCTGCGCGCGGCGGACAAGGGAAGCGGTGTTGCGCCTGCTGTTTCGTCTTCTCCAACAGGTATACTTTGTTTATATTTTGTGGTTTTATGAGCGTGATTCCGATAGAGTTATTAATGAAGCTTTGTTCACTCAAATGTTTGTAGAGCCGGAAACGTTGGTGGCTCAACCTCAGGCTCAGCAAGGTGCCAAGGCTATGCCGAAGGTTGTTTTGAAGTCCTCTGTTTTGCCCTCAAAAAGGGGGAAAATGGACTTCATGGCGATGCTTAATTCGCGGACTGCGGTGCGCCAAGGTATTTATTGCGCTTTGATTGTCTGATTTTTTCCTTTAGTTCAGGTCATGAATCATTTCTCCTTGTTGGTTTTTTCATAGGAATTATAGCTGGCACACAAGCTGCTGGTGGCACTGCTAGCGCTGGCGCCGTCAGTTCTGCTCCTGCTCCAACAAGTACTGAATCTCCCCTCATTGGGATCACTAAGGAGCAGGAGACTATTTTTCGCGCTGCTCTAACAGCGTCAAGACCTCCCTCACCTCCTCCTGCGCGCAGCCCTCCTCGTGAGACTATTTTTGATTCTTCCAAGTCGCAGGAGAAGAGACCTGTTATAGAGGATGATGAGGAGGTTAATTTTGAAAATTCTTATGGTGGCCGCGTAAGCCCTATAGCGCCACGAGATTTCGTGGCGCAGCCTTTTTCTCATGGGGCAGGCAGGAGCTCATCAGCTGGCGCTAATCTTTCTGCCGGTTCTCCCCAGGTATAAGTTTATTTTGCTCTGCTGTGCAGACTTCCAAATTAGTGTTTAGATAACTAAAACGTTTCTTTGCGTTGCTTTGTGTTTGTAGGGAGCCGATCACATATACCGCCCGAGCTGGAGTATCACTGAAGAGAGCTCATTCCAATCCTTGGGCGTATGTGAAGACTTTTGGGCTCACTCTGTTCCTCCAGCTGAAAGGAGGTTTCAAGAGGACCGCGCTCGCGTGGATTTGCTTAATGACCACCTTTTTGCTGGGTCTGCGTTTTTTGCTGCCTCCCAAGAGCTTCGCAATGATTATATAAAGGTACGTGGTGCCCTTGCGGAGGCCAAGCAAGAGGCTAAGATTTCTGCTTGGAATCTTTATGATGCCCGAGAGAAAGCTGAGAAACTCCAAGCAGAACTTAGCGAGAACCGGGCAAGTTCCAATGCTGCTTTTGTGAAGCGTGGGCTTGAGCTGCAAGCTGCGCGGGAGAAACTGCAAGTGGCAGAGGCAGATGCGGCCAAGTACGCGCGTCGAGCGCATGACCTGGAGTTGGCAGTGGAGGCGCATGACCAAACTATTGCGCAGGTTAATATTGAAAAATCTTTATTGGAGAGTGAGGTTGCGCGCCTGAAGAAAGAGCTCGATGCTGCGCGAGAGGGAAAGAATGAAGCCTTGGCAGCAGCAGCGTCTGACAAAGAAGAGCTAAAACAAGCCAAGGAAACTGTTAAGTTGTTAAACTCTCAAATCCCTGCTCTTGAGACGTCTGTTTCTTCCCTCGCGCAGGACCGTCAATGGCTGATTTCACAGGGTGTGACTCGTTGTGCTTATGCCATGAAATACTTAGACGAGTTTCAGACCCTTGTGATGGACTGTAATGCGGCGTCGTGTTTGGTGGGTCGGGCTGAGGGGTTTAAGGATGGTTATGAATATGGCATGCTAAAGAAGAATCCATCCGACTACCCTTATCAGCTCGACGCTGTCTGCGCTGACATGGCTGAGGTGGGGGAGAAGTACTTGAATACTCCAATTCCCATCCTTGAGCAGGTATTTTAACCTTAATGAGTTTACTTGACTTATTTTCATAATCTTTTGTACATATACTGTTCCTTGTGACTTGCAGATAGCCGCGCTTGCTGACCAGCCCGATCTTGGCGCTTTAAAGAAATTACTTGATGAATGTGAAGGGACTGGTGGCAATGATGATGGCGCGGGCAACGCTACCTCTGCCAGCGGCTCTGGCGTGGCCAAAGGACCTACTCCTGACGCTATCATGACAGAAGACGACTATATTCAAGACGAACAGCTTGATTATGGTAAGTTTGGAGATGACGAGGAGCAGGTTGCGCCAGATGCTGAGGGAGGAAATAATGATGAGGAAGATGAAGAGGCTGATATTAACATAGAGACTTGAAAAGCCCTTCTTGTTTTTTTTTTTTTGTGTTTGTAGTTTTTACCTCATCATTTGTAAATTTGTAAACTTCTATGTTTCGGAATGAAATTTTGTTTTTCCCTTATTCGCATCTTGCGCATTCCCAATTCATCTCTTTATATTGCATGTGTGTGCTTGTTGAATATAAGGTATGCTTACACATTGAAACTTGAACAAGGTTGTAAGGAAATTATTTTTACTTAATCCTTAATAGTTGTCATATTTCAAGTTATTTTGCGATATTCTGAATATGCTGACACGTGCCTTGGCATTTCATTATTCCTCTTTTGCGCGACGTTATCGTGCATTTATTAGATGGAATTATGAATGAGTTTTTTAGCCTTTACGTGTCAGTATGTGTTACTCTGCCTATATCCATTATAATCCCATGCGCGGCCCCGACCTGAGACCTTAACAACTATGCTTTGGCATGTGCTTTGCCTTAGTTGTGCTTAGGTATTTTTATGGTCCAGCTGCGCAATACGTAGGATGGATGCTATGAGTAATTTAAGCTAAGGCTCATATTATTGGGCTAAGGCCCTGACGTTTTAGAGTTAAAACTCGTTAACGCGCCTGAGCTTGAAGCTCGCGCATGTATGTTTTACTTCGTTTTATTTTAGTTTAATGTCAATACAATGTTGTCATATTGCTCAAAATTAATAAAGGGAAGTGTGAAACATGTATGCAAAAGGTAATAGAACGCATATTAAGAAAAAATAGAGCGTATCATTATTCATAATGGCTTAAAAAGCCTTGATTACAAACTTGACAACTTTTACATGAAACATTTTCTAAGTTGTGCTGCGTTCCATGTGCGCGGGATCTTCTTTCCATTTAAATCTTTTAAAGCGTATGCGCCTTTTCCCAATTCTTCCGAGACTTGATAAGGTCCCTCCCAGTTGGGAGACATCTTTCCCGGGGGTATTGCGCAACTAGCTTCATTGTTCCGAAGGACAAAATCATTCTTCTTGAAGTGGCATTCTTTCACGCGCTGATTGTAGTATTTTTCTAGCTTTTTCTTGTATTTGCCTTCACTGATGATAGCCGCCTCTCTGCGTCCCTCAAGTAAATTGAGATCCAACCTTCTTTCTTGCTCGTTATCCGTCTTACTCATCATGAGCACTCTATAGAATGGGCATCCAATCTCTGCTGGAATCATAGCCTCCGTTCCATAGGTTAGGCTGAACGGGGACTCGCCATTGCTGGTTTTGCTTAATGTCCTGTGCGCCCACAGGACATTAGGTAACTCCTCGACCCATGCATGGGAATCTCCCTCCAACCTTTTCTTCAGCCCATTCAGCAAGCTTTGGTTCGCGCGTTCCACTTGGCCATTCCCTTGAGGGTGGTATACTGAAGTGAAGACCTGATTGATGTGCAATTCCTTGAACCAACTGGATATCTTCCTGTCAGTGAATTGTTTGCCATTGTCGCTCACGATTTCCATGGGCAGGCCAAAACGGCATACGATGTGGCTCCAAATAAATTGCTTCATTGCCTCGGCTGTGATTTTTGCCAGTGGCTTGGCTTAAACCCGTTTTGTGAAATAGTCTACTGCCACTA
The DNA here is from genome assembly GCF_021521415.1 of Bidens hawaiensis. Taxonomy (NCBI): domain Eukaryota; kingdom Viridiplantae; phylum Streptophyta; class Magnoliopsida; order Asterales; family Asteraceae; genus Bidens; species Bidens hawaiensis. The sequence continues at coordinate 415,701 of NW_027492828.1, forward strand.
CCAAAAACTTTACTCGCCCTGGCGCTTGTGGTAAGGGACCCACAATATCGATTGCCCACTTGTGGAAAGGCCATGCAGAGGTCACCGGAATCAAGTTGTTCTTTGGCCGCATGGTATTTGGCGCATAGCTCTGACACGCTTTGCATTTTTGGATCTTTTTTAACGCGTCCAAGTACATGCCTGGCCAATAGTAACCTGCGTTCATTGCCTTGGCGGTCACCATGCGCGGGCCAGCATGTATTCCACAGATTCCTTCGTGTCTCTCTGATCACATAGCTTGCTTCCTCAGCGTCTAGGCATTTCATGAGTGGTCCAAGATAAGAGCGTCGATATAACGTACCATCGAGCATTTCGTAGTTCTGTGATTTGTGTCTTATCTTCCTCGCCTGTGCACGATCGTCTGGTACCTTTCCCTCCTTCAAGAATTCCATTATTGGAGTTATCCATGATGAAGGTGTTGTATGAATTACAAGAACAGACTTCGCTCCCACTGACGGGTTGCTCAGTACTTCCACCCTGACATCTTTGCCAAAATGATCAAAGCTGGTTGATGCCATCTTGCTTAGCGCGTCGGCAAACTTATTTTCACTGCGCGGAATGTGTATGATTCTGAAAAAGTCAAATTGTTCGGTGAGTTTCTTCGCCTGCTCTATATACAGAGGCATGGTGTTCTCCTTGGCATCATAAAGGCCATTGACTTGTGCTGCTACCAGGTATGAATCTACATGAGCCTCTAGCTTTTTAACTCCGAACTTGTGCGCGATGCGCAAACCAGCCAGCAGGGCTTCATACTCAGCTTCATTGTTGGTGCTCTTGAAATCCAACCTGATTGCGTAAGTATACTCATGATTTTCTGGATCCACCAGTTTGAGGCCTGCGCCGGACCCTTCGTTGTTTGAAGCTCCATCAGTGAATAATCTCCAAACGTTTTCTTCATTATTGGCTTGCGGAGGGTCTACTTCGCGCTGAGCCTCTTCGACTTTTCCTTCAGGGATTTCTGCGATGAAATCAGCTAAGACTTGTCCCTTGATTGCTGGACGAGGCTTATAGGTGATCGTGTGCTCCCATAATTCCAGCGCCCATTTTGTCAGCCTTCCTGAGAGCGCGGGACGTCGCAAGACTTGCTGGATGTTGTAATCAGTCAGGACTTCAATAGGATGACCATTGAAATATCTGTGAAGCTTGCGCGACGCATGCGTTAGTGATAAAACTAACTTTTCTATGATGGTGTAGCGCGTCTCAGGATCTGTCAGCACCCGACTTACATAATAAATTGGTGTTTAGATTCCCTTGCGATCCACCAATAATACTGCGCCAATGGCGCGCTCTCCTGCTGACAGGTACAACATTAAAGTTTCACCAGGTAGTGGAGCTGTGAGCGCAGGCAGATTTATCAGACATTCTTTTATCTCACTGAAAGCTTGCTCGGCCTCAGGCGTCCACTTGAATTGGCTTTTCTTTAAGCAATTTCTCAATGTGTTAATGAATGGGGTAGATTTGCCTGCATGGTTTGCTAGGAACCTGTTAATTGATACCAATCTACCATTCAACTTTTGAACTTCCTTCATGGTGGATGGTGAGGGCATGCCGAGGATAGCCTCCACCTTCTCTGGGTTCACCTTGAAACCATCCTTGGTGACCATTACGCCGAGAAATTTCCCTTCTTCCACGCCGAATGTGCATTTGCTCGGGTTGAGCTTCATGTTTACTTCCTTTAGGCACCGAAGGGTTTCTTCGATGTCTTTGAGCATTTGTTTTTCCTCCCTGCTTTTAATCACCAAATCATCCACGTAGACTTCTAAGTTTTTTCCAATCTGCTCGTTGAAAATTGCATCCATGAGTCTTTGGTAAGTGGCTCCTGCATTCTTCAAACCAAATGGCATTTTTGTGTAACAGAAAACACCCTTGTCAGTTCTGAAAGCAGTCTTGTCTTCATCCTGTGGTGCCATTTGAATTTGGTGATAGCCCTTATAGGCATCCAGGAAACATTTGAGCTTAAATGGCACCACAGAGTCCACCTTCATGTCAATGTTTGGGAGGGGGTAACAATCTTTTGGACACGCCTTGTTGAGGTCCTTGAAATCAATGCACATTCTCCACGACCCATTGCTCTTCTTTACCATCACAGGATTGGCTACCCATGTTTGATATCGTATTGGGCGAATGATATTCGCGCGCAGTAGATCTTCTACTTGCTCATTCATGGCCTCTGTCTTCTCGTCTCCCATGACTCTTTTCTTTTGAGCAATTGGCTCCACGGACTTGAATGTGTTGAGAGAGTGCTGCGCCAGGTCTCGCGGAACCCCAGTCATATCAGAATGTTGCCACGCGAAGACTGACATATACGTTGTGAGCAATCTTTTCATTCTCACTCTTGTGTCATCTGATATCGTAGCTCCGATTGTGATTGTTTGTTCTGGGAATTTTGGGTTGAGAATCCATTCCTCTGGCGCGTTGTTTGCCACTGGAAGCTTCATTCTCCCCTCTCGAGGTATACTTATTACTGCGCATAAATGATCTCGGTACACAAATGTTACTCCTGTTGGTGTTGGGAACCCCAACGCGACATGCGCTGGTGACGGTATGGCGTTGAATTGGGCAATCGTTCCTCTACCCAAGATCATACTATGGCATGAAGTGGTGGGCAAGACCATGAAGTTGACAATTTCAGCTCGCTTGTGCTTCTCATCCCCCATAGTTAGTTCGAATTGTATCTGACCTAGGGGGTGAATAATTTCGTTTGAGACACCCGAGATTGGTGCACTCACAACTTCGAGCCTTGCTTGGTCTGCTGGATCCAACTTCCTGAAACATTGCTCATACATGATGTCTGACTCACTACCGGTGTCCACCAGGACTCTTGACACCTCATAATGGGCGATGTGTGCAGTGATGACTAGAGGACTGCTGATAGACGGGCCTCCTCTGATTCTTGGAAAAATTACTTGTTGCTCGCGCCAATCCCCTTGGATTTGCGCGTTTCTCTTCCTCGATCCTTGCCCTTGCCTTCTTCCTTCAGCTACACAGATTCTTTTGAATTTTTTACTGGCTAAGGCTCCGTCTGGTTGTTCGTTCTCTGGTCTTGGATTTTTTACCAGGTGAGCCAACTTGCCTGATTTCACATCTTTTTCGATCGCATCCTTCAAATGATGGCATGCATCGGTGTTGTGCCCTGTGGATTTGTGAAACTACTAATATTTGCCACTGTTCGGTGGTCCCTTATGGAGTAATGGCCTGGGGTTTTTAAACTGGACATTCTCTGTGCTTAACACTTGCGAAGGCGTTTTGGTGAGGGGAGTCCATATTCTTGGTAGAGGTCTGTTAGGCTCTCTGCCGCCTTCCTTCTTGTCACCTTCTCCGCGATTAAGAATGTCTGTTTGGGGTTGGGGTGAACTTTGTTGCGCTTGCTTTTCTGCAGGAGAATAATTGGTTTGTTGCAACTTGGACCATACGGAGTTTTGTTTGCCCCTCATTTCATTGTTGCGTGATGCTTCTGTTTGATGCCCTTTATCTCTTGCTCTGTCTTGGGAAATTTGTTTTTCATTTCGCGCGAAGACTCGCGATGCTTCCATAAGCTTAGCCCAAGTGGTTGGCATGCCTTCTCTGCTCACGAGAGCTCTGCGGAGTTGATCACTGCACGCACCTTGTATAAAGGCCACGCGCAAGATTTGTTCAGTGATGCCTCCAATTGCAAGAGATTCCTGATTGAAACGAGTTATGTAGTCTTCAATGGTTTCATCATTCCTGCGTACGCAGTGCATGATGTCATCGGGGTCGCGCGTGTGTCTGCGCTGCTGTACAAAGTGAGCCTGGAACTTTTCCAATAGCTCTTCGAAACCCATCGATTTGTCCTGTCGGCAAGCTTTCGAACCAGACACGCGCTGCACCCGTGAGGCAGCGAGCAAACATGTGACACCATGTTGGCATCGTCCAGCTTTCTAAGTTTCCAGTGTTATAAAAACCTTGTAAGAAATCATCTGGATCTGTTGTACCATCGTACTTGCCTAAACCACTTGGCATCTTGGTTTTGTGTTGAATGGGAGCCTTCGCAATGCGCTCAGCGAATTTTGAATGTTTTACCAAGATGGCTGGCCTATATGGTGTGGTTACGTCCACTTGCCCTTTCGCTTGTGGGTTGTATGGTGTGTATAAATCCATATCAGCTTTGGCTCCAGGTGCTATGTGCATGTGTGCGCGAAGCTGTGAACCTCCTGCATGAGTATCTCGCGTCTTCTTCATGCTGTGCACCTCTTCCTCATCACTAATATCAGCTTGTTCGGTGTGAACAGAATGACCGTCTTCCAGCGCGCGCGTCTTTTTTGTTGTTCCCTGCATGGTTTGTTTATCAAATGCGAGCCTTTGTGTTAAATCGGCTAACTTTTTGTGTTTTACCAACTCATTGTATTTGTCCATTAAACGCCGTTGTTCGTTTATGAGTCATTCTTTAGGGTCATTGGTTTCAACTTCCGGGCCCATTGGTCTTTTTTGTTTTGTACCAGTCAGATTTTGGAACGTGAGATCGTCTGGGGGAGTTTCAGTTTGACTATGAGGTGTTGTGTTGAATGAATGGTTACTGGTGGTGCGCGTAGTGTCACGCGGCGCCCTCAGAACCTGATGTCCCTCATTAACATCCTCAAGCTCATTATCCTCCAGAACTTGATCGTTGTTTCGAACACCGGAAACCATGGTGAAGATTTTCAGAGAGAAAATTGATGAAATAGTGGTTTTGTTGACGTTGTAACAGGTGATGGCGCCAATGAAGAAGCGTGTATCGACTTACTTGTATACGATCAACGTTCCTCGGGTACGAGTGTGCTATATCACCGATGGTTTTCCGAGATACGAGTTCTTCCACCTACAAAACGAACAGCACCGTGAGCTTACCCCTCAGAAAGGGACAGAGGGGTCCTCTTTGGGGTAACCCTCCGGTGTGAGAATCAGATATTGTAGGAGAGGATAATCAGGATGTGAAAATGAGTAAAGGACTTAGAATATATTTTCCTGCCTGCCTCCAACTGTGGAGGCGGCCTAGTATTTATAGTGCTAGGGTTTCCAATGATTTGGCTCAGACCCAATTAGGGCCTTTTTAGCCTCCCCCTTTTGCTTCGCGCCACGTGTATTTAGGACACCTGGTGCTCTTTCATTGATTATTCTCTGACCAAGGTATTTCACCTGACCCATGTGCCATCACGTGGTAGCACATGGGCTTTGCTGAGTTGTCCACCTTTCATTGGCAGCTGTCAACCTCAGCACATTCTTTATTCCTTAAAAGATACCTTCTGGAAGGTTGTCTGATGAGTACAATCACGGTTGTCCTTATCCTGATTTGGATTAGATTATTGTCTCATTTATGCGCCTATCCTGGGGATGCGCGGGGTCTTCTCTTATTCTCACACTGAGTGTGCGCGCTGTGTGCATATGCGATATGCGCCACGCACAGGTGTTTCGTGCGGTTGCGCATAGGTTTCGGTTTTGTGTCTTCGTGACATCTTGATTTCAAGCTTCTTATCCGTACTTTATGGGTTGACCCGCCCCGCTCGATGTTGGGGCGGGTGCATACCCCTTCAACCAATCTAACCCAGCCATTTCTTTTACACGAATTCCATACAACAATTCCTCAAAATTAACACTTGTATATATTATGCGATATGATTCTAAATCCTGAGCCATTTCATTTTTTCCTATCAATGACCACGTAGGAAAAAAATTGTAAAATTACAAGTTTAATTTCGACTTTGAAAATTGAGATTATTTATTTCATTTAAGTTGCTAATTTATGGGTACAAATACAATTAATATTTGGCCGGTTATATATAGAGAAGTAGTATTTACCATATCTATATCTTATTATAACAATAATAGAAGGCAATTATTTACATCTATAATCTATACTATTTAATAAATAAAACTCTCATTTTCCACGTGTCCACTCATCAGCCCTCAAAATCCCGCCTTTCACCCACTCATTTTACAATCAGATCTCATCCCTTACCCCGCCTAATTTTAAGATTATTAGTTTATAACCGATTATTATCTATACCTGCTTTAGATTTTCACTCTTAAACCTTCCATTCCATCGATGCCCTAATCCTTGAATCTCTATCGATCTTTTTCAATTTTCTCTCTCCCACATCAAAATTCCATAATCAATCTTTCTATCTGCGATTTGTCCTTCAACAACTTTAATACATGGTTCGACGATTTCAGTTGTGTTGTTCTACATCTTTATTCAGGGTAGGGTTTATTTGCTTTATCTTTCAAGTGTTGATTTGTTAGATACTGTTTTCTTTTTGTAATGTTCTGCAATCTTTTTAGCGAAATTAAAATCTTATATATTTGTTTGTTAATTGCAAATGTATTTAGTTTTTCTTTGGTCATGTTCATCGACCATTATTTAGGATAAAGTTAGGTGTAGATATTTAATAGGTAATTGATGTATATATGTAATGAACTAACACAGTTGAATATAATGAATATATTTGTGATTTTAGAATTCCAATTTGTTGTTGCGGACAGCCTCTCCCATTCTGCTTTCCATTGAACTGATATAGGGATTCGTTTTTACTGTTTCAATTGTTTATTGATTTGAATGAAAGTAGTCGAAATTACTTTTTGTGATGCTTGATGACAGTATTATTTAGATCGGTCAATTACTCGTCGTGTGAACATGTGAGTCCATGTTTTAGTTAATATTTTTTGGACATATAACTTAATGATTGAAGATTAAAGTATGCGCTGCAAAGTGTAAAGTTTCTTCCGATCGAGACCAAACTTTTATACCTCACTAAGTTTGTTATTATTGTTACTTATGCTGGTTGTAAACATTCTTAATAGTGATTCATACTATTTTTATTTGACCGGCTGTTTATGCTGGAACTGGTAAATAATGGGTCAGAACTTAAATCATGAAATGGCATGGCTACTATCCTTACATGTTGGTTGAAAGCTCGGGGTAAGGCTTTCTCCCCTGATGCTGATATGCAAAACCAATTGTCATGCAACCACTGTTTCAGGAAGGTTCAGTGAGCATCAAAACCCGTATGGTCATTATCTTTTTCACTTATTTGCATACTTTTGCTATGCTAATATCTTCATGGTGGTTATGAATGTTAACTCTCTTCGCAACATGTGAATTTATAATGGCTTTTGATTTTATATTGATCTTCATTACATTTATTTGACAGACAAAGATAACAAAAGAATGGACTTCAATAACTTTGTGTTGCCAGATATTCATACTTTTGATCCAAATATAGAGAATATATTATTATATTATAGAATTGATCAAAATCTAGAGAATTCCATGATCTTATTTTTGTAAAAATATACATATGAATTGTTATTAATAATCATATTGCCAAATTTGTTTCCAAGAATTAGGGATGAGCAAATGGTACCGGGGATACATAAAGTTTTTGAGAAAATAGGATCGAATAATTCGGGTTCGGTACCAATAAGTATCGGTGTTGAAATTTAACGAATTTTTGCCTACGATACCGGTACCAAACCAAGAATTTTCAGTACCCGTACCGATACCAAGTTTTTAAGAAATTTGGGATCGGTACCGGAATGATACCGAGCTCATCCACACCTAAAATCATTGCAATTTGCAGGCAATTACGTGTTATACTAATTAGTAATTAGCATTATTACCCTACTTAATTAAAATCATTCTCTAATTCATTTTTATGACTTTCTATATAATTAAATATCATTTATAAATAGTACAGTTTACACACCAATTATAGATCTCTAACTTTAGCAGATTGACTCTTTTAATTTATGTTCGAACTTTAAATGTCAACTTATTTTATTTATATGTTAACTGCAAATTTCATAACGTTTTATACAAATATTTTAGTCCTTGGAAAAACCATTTTCAAATAACAAAACTTGTCAAATTATTTAAAGCGTCAAAAGTTTGTGTCTTGTGTTTGTGTGCTATTCAATTAATTGATTTTTTAAATTCAAATAATGTTATTATCATCTATAAATAACTGAATTTGATTTAACAAGTTAGACTTTGTTAATTTTTGCTCGAACTTTATTTTTTAACTTACTTATATGACATAGTAATATACAAATTATGGAAATTATATAAACTGCACACTTTCTGTTACAAACTTATTTGTACAAATTTCGTTTCTAAATTAAATGTAATCATTCAATTACGTTACAAACTTATTTATGCTAACTACAAATCCCGTGACACTTTACAAAAATTATGGAAATTTCGGAGAAGTCAATTTCCATTTTAAGTTGTCTTGCAATGACAATCAATAAAAGTCAAGGTCAAATACTATAAAAAGATGGGTTGTATTTAAAACATCAGGTTTTCAGTCTTGGACAATTGCATGTGGCATTATCAGGATTCAAAAGAGTGAAATTATCAATATTAGATTAGATATAGATGGTAAAGTTACAAATATGATGTTTAATGTTAGAAATTTATGATTTATTTTTAATGTTTGTAAATATAATTGTCACTTTATTTATTATGACTAAATGTAATGCATCGTTTTTTATTCTTTAAAAAAACTTTTGACATAATTAGTTTGCATAATTTATAGTGTCCATTTTATTATGCAACAAACCTATCAATTATTCTTTTCTTATAGCATGACCATTTATTATGATCAATTAAGTTCTTTGATAAACCAATAATAGTTATTATAAAGTATTTATTTCATAGTATATCTAATGCTATATGATAACAAATGCAATTGATTTAATATTTATGTTTGATTAAACATAGTTTTCTTCTTAGCAGTAGTAAATTTCTTACTATTATATGAACATATTATATGAACATATTATATCTATCATATGATATTTGTCGATTTATGATCAATATAGAAGTCAAAAAGATATTTCAAATGTTTTGAACTTACAAAATTAAATTTGTTAAAGCCGTGTTGTACACGGGTACTTAACCTAGTAATATATATAAACGAAAACCTAAAAATTCTAGGTGTCGCGGTATGGTGACTCCAATAAAGGGGGGAGCGACTCCAATTAAGCAAATCTGGTGACTCCAATAAAGGGGGAGCGACTCCAATTAGCAAATCTGGTGATTCCAATAAAGGGGGGAGCGACTCCAATTAAGCAAATCTTGTGACTCCAATAAAGAGGGGAGCGACTCCAATTAAGCAAATCTGGTGACTCCAATAAAAGGAGGAGCGACCACAAGTCTGTACCATCTAATTGAAAATATATAGAAATAAAAATAAAGAGAGAAAAATAAGCCAACAATAGATAAAGTTAAATACGGGTCTATAAAAAGTTTTGAGCCGTCATATAAAAAAAATACAAAGTTCTAGTAACGCTGACATCACATTGGAAGATATATAATATAGAAACGACGGATCTACTGTTTTCGCCTTTGTTTGTTCAAATTTGTTATTTCAATCTAAAAGTTTAAAATTTGTTATTTTCGTCCATAAGGTTTCAATTTTATTGCAATTTTCGTCCTTTTCAATAACAAGCCACATGGATGAATATCATAATAAAAATGAAACCATATGGACGAAATTGCAACATAAATGAAACCTTAGGGACGGAAATAGCAGATTTCAAACTTTTGAACTAAAAGTAAATTTAAACAAACCATAAAAACAAAAAATGCAGTTTACTCTATAGAAACATTTATGGAAAGTAAAGTAAGCTTTTATGTTTATAAGTTCATATTCCCCTCTATATTTGTTGTGACTTGTGAGTATAACAGTATAGTTGTTTGTGAGTAAGATAGACATATAGGAAGGGATAAAGATGAAGAGTTAGATATGGAGGGTTTGAAAAGTAAACAACATATAAAGAATTAGAAAAACGTGTTTTGTTTTTTAATTTTAGAGATAAATATAGAGGCTCCAATGTGAATACTTATAAAAATAGTTTTCTAGTAAAGCACGAGTATGGAAAAAAGTATACTATGTTTTACTCTTTGATCCAAGTTTTTGTATTCCAATTGTATATGTTGATAGGGTGTAACTAAACATATCATCTTTTCGCGAGAGAATTAGAGAAATATTATCCCTTTTAGTAGGAAAGGTTATTATTATATGAGAGAAAATGTAAAAATTGTTTCATTGTTGGTTTGGTTTTGTAACTTATTTGAAGCTCATGTAACTTTTACGGCGACGATTAGAAAAAGGGTTTCTAAAGCATGACGTAATTTGAAGTAGATTGATGTTGGTTGAAAGGAATATATAATTATGAAATGTGAATATGACAAATTTAGAATCGAGAGATCTCTTTTTAATATTATTATATTTTCCATAAATCATTTAAAAAAATCATGTGGTGTTTAGAAATTAAAGGTTTTAGCAGCCTTAATTGCTTTATTGAAAAGTATAATCAACTACACGTGATACACATATCATTTTCATAGTAATGGAAAGTTATTGTGTTTACAATTCCATACACATCCAAACGATTTACAATGAAATGGCAGGTAAGCGGGCAACAAGCTGCGTCGCAACCCTCTTTTGTATAGCAAACCCAATCCGACTAAAAACAAAGTTTTGATTCTTATGGGCTGATACGTTACTATACACAACTTTCTGAACCCTATTCAAAAGGTCCACGGCATTCGGAGCTAAGAAACCAAAAGTGTCAAAGGCGAAGAAGGGGATAAACACGTGTTGATTCTCCAAACAAGCTCTCTCGTGTTTAGCAACCTTGCCCGATGCCGCCTTCAATGCTGCGTGGCCTGCTACAAATCCAGTGTCCCTAATCCCAACAAGAGGGGACACTCTTGTGAGGTCGACACAAGCGTGTTTTCCCCCTACCCACCCAAAAACAAGTATATCGGCCGTAATGTGGATCTTCCTTCTTGAGGATCTGTAAGAAAGTTTATGGGGGCTTCCTTTTTAGCCGAAATTCCGGCTCGTTTAAGAACATCGCATAGAACGTATTAAACAACTTGCGTTGTGGATGGAACGCACCAGAAACTTGGTATATATCGATTTGGTTCGTTATAGTAAAAATTTTGTAATTAAAGTTTAAAATTGAAAGTGTAAAAGTTTTATTACAAAGTGTATATTTGTAACAAAGTTGAAATGCTAAAAGTTTTTTCGGGCAAATCATACGACTAAATGTACTGTGACAAAAGTTGAAAAAAACATATGTTTGATTATCAAAGCTGACTAATTGAGGGACCGAAAGGTAAATGTTTGTAACTTATATGACAAAATTATAAGGATCAAAAGGTGATTGTTTGAAACTAAAATGACACTCTCTCAATATAATTAAACTAAAGTTAAAATGGTAAATATTTGAAACTTGGTTGCAAAAATATAAAGAACCAAACTTCAACGTAAAAAAGAAAGCCCAATAGACACTCTTTCTTACAAGTTATGGGTTGGCCCAGAAAAACAGCTTTAAGGCTTAGTCCTACAGCCCAAACAGACAACCTAATAAATTATAGTTAATTATGTTTTCCATAATGATTTATAAAACACGATCAAAGTCACCTGATATGTAAATTTAAAAGCTCAAGACTAATGTTTTATGATGAGTCAAGATATCAGACCGATTTCAAGGGGGTTCATTAAAGGCACACCAAATGAAAGTGTATGACATATACATGGTATCGGGTTAAGTGTCAGTGCTATTAGTCTATGTTGGTGACATTCTTATACGGGTCGTATAACTCATATAGGCCATATATTTGTTTTAATTTCTTGAATAAAAATGTCAAATTTATAACTTCTTTTAATTAACTGGACAACGTTTAATCACACATAGAGGACTAATTTGGCATTATAACATAAATCTTTGAAGCCATACGGGTGTATATATATTTTTCTATTTTTTATTTTTTGGAAAAAAGATTATCAAGTTGTGAACTTGTGATCATGTCGTATAATCAAACGGAGTTTAGTAATTTTCAAAGGTAAGAGTGTATCAAAGTTTCAGGAAATTTAAAATCAAATAAGATTCAAACTACGATAACTGCGAAGTTGGATAAAATCAAATAACAGCAAAATATTCACCTACAACAAATCGTAAACGGGTAGAATTGATATCTTAGTTGATAAATAATCACAACAACCTATAATTCCGTTTTATTCTGAATTAAATTCACTGAGATTTTATTATGTTCGAACATGGATGAAAGAAATTTCTTGATTTACATAGTGTTCATTGCTGCCTTTACTTTTGAGACATGCCTATAATGAGTTCATCTACTATGGTTATTATCATTGACTTGACTTATAAGTTAAAAGTGTATTTAGTGTTTTGGAAAAGAAAAAAAAAGTTCATTGAGCTCTTTAGAAACAAGCTTTTCAGTTTGTAACTATACTTTTGACTTTCGCTTGATACGTATTTAATAATAGCCTAACAGGAGACATGTTAACATGTTAAATATAGTTTGCAACACCGAAGAACCTTTGGTCTAGCGATACCAAAGTGTTAGATAATGCTTTGCCTTTCCAAGAAGCGAGGGTTCAAATCCCGTCCTTGCCAGAACATGTGTAATAATTTAGAAGTAGAGTTAATTTCTCCGTTCTAACAAAGCAAATAACATAGTATGCAATGTAGTATCATATCTATAGTCTCATTCACTATGCGTTAGAAATATCTAAAATGATTACTTCAACAAAATCAAGTCACACTCGTATTCATATAAAACATTATTTGTCCTTTTCAATCGAGTCAATGACATAAAAACATGTCTTATCGAGACGTCTCTACACGAATACAAAGATTCTAAAGACAATTGAAACACGAATACAAAGATTCTAAAGACAATTGAAACACGGGAACTGATCTTTATTGGCTAGCATACATCAAAAATCAATAAAAACAGACAACCACACATGTACGCAATGATATCGTGTTCTTCGACTGCTACAAGAAGCCAATATTAAACTTTTGTTGGCCAAGTAGCTTGAGCCGACATAATAATTCCAACAATCACACCAAACAACCCGAGTGCACTACCAAAGATTTCAATCACAAGAATTTTCACAAAAAGTGAAGAGTTCTGTGCATCCGATAGGGCACAACTACTCCCAATGATTCCAACACACAACCTGTCAATAAAAGCGTTAATCAATTACAATAACTAGTAGCGGGGTACGGGGGTGCCGTGAGCTTATCTCTTAAAGGTTCTTATGGTTACTAGAAATGAGAAGGAAGAGTAATTTGACATCTACCCGCATACAAGATTTGCAAAACCGACAATGATTCCAGATGCAAATATTGCATATCCTGCTCTAAGAGACTCTGGTGCGTATATTTGTGAAGATGGGACGCTTTCCAATTTTGTTTGTAGAATAATGGCCACGATAACGCCATAAATAGCAACGGCTTCACAAAATATGACACTGTGATCATATGCATACTTGAGTTAAATCATAATACCAATGGAGATTTGTTAAAATAAGTAATGCATATTACTCTCTTATTTAAATAAACCATATGAAATTGAAATGCATTGAGTAATTTTACGTAACTTTTGGTGGTTAAATTGCAAATGAAGCATTAAGCATTCAGAAGCTTACGGTTTGGTATTATTAATTATTGTACTAGAATTTGGTAAAATTGCCCACGACCTAGTGGTGTAGTGGTATGGTGTTTGTCCCTCCAAAAGTGGGGTGTACTGGTGGGTTCAAATCCTTGCAAGAGCAAGGTTAGGGCATATGCATGCAGACAACAATAGATGCAGCATTTTTCTGCTTAGGATATCATATGTCATATTTATATAAGCTGAGATGTAGAAGTGGCAATTTCAACATTTAAGGGTGTGTTTGGGATTGCTTATTTAAGAAAAAAAGACTTTTTGTTGGAAGGACTCATAAACCTATGAATTTTTAAAAAGAAATTTTTATAAACATGTTTGGATTAGCTTATGCGTTGGGGGGAAACCAAAATGACTAAAAAGGACACTCTTTTTTAAAAAGAGTGTAATGGGTTTGGAGGGTCGTCGTCGTCGTCGTCGTCAGTATATCCCACCAATAGCAAAGCTATGGTAGGGTCTGAGGAGGGTAAGATGTAGACAACCTTACCTCTACCCTATAAGGATAGAGAGGCTGCTTTCGGTGAGACCCCCGGCTCGATAGTAGTTTTGCATCAAGCCTTGGACATAAGGCACATAGCACTCAATCATCGGGACACCGGCTGATCGGTGCATGTACCCTTGTCTTTCGGCTATCAACGCCACTACATGATGCCTGATTAACCGTCCGTCACTTTTAACGTTATTTTCACGAGATTAGTAAAATAACGTCAAAATTAGTGCAATTTCACTTTTGCCCACCCGAGGGTTCACACATATATACATCATATGTGCGCACCACAAGCAGGGCTACCATTAAGTTAATAAGTTAGATATTCCTAACTTTTCAAAACTCCTTTACTTTGCCTTCTCCATAAGTTAAAATCCATAAGGCCTTATGGTTTGCCAAATACCTTATACACCTTATTAACTTTTCAAAAAGTTTATAAGTTATAAGTTGGCGAAAATAAGGAAAATCCCAAACAACCCCTAACCCATATATAAGCAAATGGGTCGGTTTAGATATTTGATTTATCTAACTGTTAAAAACTAAAAATTTTAACTAAAAAGAAAATGAGTCAAATGGGTTAACCGTGTCAGCTAATCTGAAAAAGTGTTCAAGCTTCAAATGCACAAAACCTCCTAAATTGATTAATAATACAAAACTTCATATTATTAAGATAGTTATAACATAGTTCTAATAGTCAGACAGTAATAGTTTATAAATGTCAAAGAAATGAATAAAGAAGTATTTGTAGGACACGTACTAAAAAACTACATACAAAATCTCTATCTAATGAACTCAAACTATCATAGTAGCACTTGCATTTAAATATTATCAGAATTAGTTTTTAACTTCACGATAAATATGATCCAGACTCGTAATTCCAAACGATTAAATTTAATCTCTACGATGCGATAAAGCAATCGCACAAAGCTGCATCAAGTTTAACACCAATCCATGATAACTATACGAAAAAGGTCTATAACAAATGCTTCCCTCTTAATAATATCATTATTTCTTTAATAATATTGCGTAGCAAAGTGAAAACAACTTGCATATAATTCATCCACATCAATAGGGATGAAAAAATCCCTAATGTTAAACAGATTAAGCCCGCTCTTAAAGTTCTGGTTACTCTAATTACAATATAAGTTTGGGAGATTAATTTTATTGAGTCAGTAATTATACAAATAAAATTAGGGGTTTAAATGATGACATACCTAATAAGATTTTTGGAGGTGATACGAGGAGCTTTGATAGCGGCACCGATCAAACTACTTCCGGTTATATAAATCCCCCTGATGATACAAATAATAATAATAATAATAATGGATATAATGAATCTATATGTGTGTGTGTGTATGTATGTATAAACATTTGTGAATAATTAACTAGGGTTACCATGCGGCGCCTAAGACAGAGACGCCGATAGCGACGGCGATACCGATGGCGGAGAAGGTGTAAGGAGAGATCTTAACCAATGCTCTCGCCCATGAGCTTGACGCTCCTCCGATTACAATGGCGCCTGACATCGATCTCTTCGTCGTCCTGTGTACAGAGAGATCAAGTCTATTGAGGTTTTTGATTCAAGATCGAGAAAGAGGAGATCACGTCGATGATGACAAACGACCAGTTTGGATCGGGGCTGTTAATATTTGGGAATTGCCCTTCTACTTTAAACCTTCACATAAACACCTTTACTTTTGTTAATTACGAAAACATAAATGATATGTATCATAACGCTATGTGTATTGAAGATGCTACAAATTGGATGAATTGTGACACGTGGCGTCCAGTTAACAAATAGTAAGAATTTGTTTTTGGGTGTAATAATGTTGTAGTCTAATATAATATATATATATATATACCACACACAAACATATATAATAATATTTAATTATTATTTTCACCACATTTCGCCCGACAAATAGTTGCCCCCCCCCCCTTATCGCCCCACATTCCCCCTGGGGGGTGGGGGTGTTGTCGCCCCTATCGCCCAAATTTCGTCGGAAGAGGTCACCTACTGCGGGTGGTCTAAGATTGTGTGTAGTGGGTACTTACGGATTTGGGTGTTCCATAACGCCCCCAACCCCTTTTCCGGGGGCATTATAGGAGGATTATGGGGCTGAAGCATTATGTACATATTGCTGACCCCATATCCAAACAATCATATTTTTACTCTCACATTTATATCTTTTTTATATTAAAAAAATTAGAAAGTAATTAAAAAAATAACAACTGTGTAATGAATGAAATAGGGGTTATGAACCTTTATACCACTACACAATATTTTGTCAAACGTTCCACATTTTTTTTTGGGGGGGGGGGGTATGACTACATTTGATCTAACGAAAATGTTTGACATCAAATAAAGTAGCACACTTTGAGCGCATTATTTTCGTTTGAGAAAGATCACTACAAGTTTGCGGTAGGAATCATTTGTGGTTCGTGACCTCTTATTAAGTTATAAGTAACAAAAAAAACGCAAGCCACTTGTGAGTCGTGAGATAAGATTAACAATATCGGTTGATATGAGAAGCCGAAGACCTATAACTTTGTTTTCAGTATGATCAGATTTGTCATTCAAAATGGCATACAATTAGTTGCCCGCTTACAAGCCTCTCTATTGTAATCGGATTCTTTTGTTCAATTTATATGATGGGGTTCTAAAATTAAAAAGACCCAGATGTTATAATAAGAAGGGGAGTGGAAGGGTGTAAAAGGAAAATAGAAGCTTCATATAAAAACACCCGGTAAATCAATCACACCACAATCGTCTTCTTGTTTCCGAAACAATCAATCAAAGAACAAACATGGGTACATGTGGTGCAGTTGTTTCAGTCTCATTAGACGGAGTGCGAGACGACAACCTAACCCAATTGAAAAAACTCAACTCCATTCTGTTTCCTGTTCGATACAACAATAATTATTACGCTGATGTTCTTGCCTCCGGTGACTTTACTAAGCTAGGTATCATTCTACTTCATATCTTTAGCCCAGTATTCCATTTTATGCTGTTGTTTGCAAAATGTGATCTTTATGTTGTATATTAAATGAATGACAATGCAAAATGTGATCTTTATGTAGTATTTGAATCGCCTACCAAGTGTTTGATAAAATGCGTGACTGAGTCTTAAACACATAATGGTAGGGTTGTTCATGAGTCGAGCCAAGGTGGTTTCGAGCTTGAGCTCGAAATTAAACGAGGCAGCTCAGCTAGGCTTCAACTCGATTTTGAAGTTAAACGAGCCTAAGATCAAACCAACGAGCCGAGCTTGGGTTGATTTTGGCTCGGTTACAAAAATGAGCCAACTCAGCTCGGGTTGTTTTAAATCATATCTTTAGCTAGTTTTATTCAAGCTTTTATCGAGCGAGCCACAAGCCCGAGCTTCGACCCGCGAGCTTTTTGAACAACCTACATAATGGTCTTTACAATTTTATAAAAAACAGTGATATTTTTATTTAATTTGTATTTTTCTACTTTCTCAGCATATTACAGTGACACTTGTGTTGGCTCAATTACATGCCGGCATGGGCGGATCTACGGTAGTAACGGGTGGTTCCGCGGAACCACCCGAGTTTCGAAATTATAGTGTATTTATATATAGAAAATAATAAAGGAACCACCCTATAAATTATACAGGAACCATCTTAAAAACATATAAAGTGCATGCCCGGCTGGTAGTTTGTGGGTTTTGTAACCCGGAGGTCGCAAGTTCTATTCCTGTTTTTAATAGTTTTTTTTTTTTTTTTACTAAGTTACCCTAACTGATGTATGTTAGGGTTTTTTATAACATAACTACATAAGCAAAGCACTGAAGCAGCTGCAGCGCCTCTCAGCCTCTGGCCTCTCTTGAGAGTTGAGTCTCTTCGCAAATCGCAAACAAACAACACTACAGCACGCAGCCAGCCACTGCCCAGCCGGCAGCCCACTGACCACCGTCCACCGCCGTCCGCTGCCCACTGCCCACTGACCACCGTCCACCCTCAGCCACTCCCGCTGCCCACTGCCCACTGACCACCGTCCTGTCGTCCACTGCCCACTGACCACCGTCCACCGCCGTCCCTATCAGTCTCGAATCCTCCCGGCTCCCACTTTGAAGGTAATAATTTATTTTTAAATGTTAATTGTTCATAAATCAAATTGTTAAGTGTTATTAACACTTAACTGTTAGATTATTGTTCATAATTGTTAGGTGTTATTAACTACTTAAATGTTAAGCTATTTGTTAAATTTAGTTTTAGTTTGTTAGATTATTGGTTTTAATTTGTTAGTTTGTTAGTTTTTGTTAGTTTCTTAGTTTTAAATTTGTTAGTTTGAAATTGTTGATTTGTAGGTATTTTGAATATGAAGAAATATTATCAAAGTGAACCATCGAACCTTGGATCATCATCTTCAAGTAGTAAACCATTAAAAATAAATTTGGATGATCTACCATGGGATCCTTCCGAAAGGCAACCAATTTCATCTTATCACCCAAGTCAAAAAGATGAAATTAGACGGGCATATCTACTTAGAGGTCCATGTCAACCAACCGGGCATGATTGTCCTCTAACAAATTTTAGTGGTAAATTAAGACGCTTTAATGAGAAATGGTACACTAGTGAATTTGGAAATTGGTTGGAATATAGTGTCAAAGCGGATAAAGTGTATTGTTTGCATTGTTACTTGTTTAAGGAAAGTGGACAAAATGATGCATTTCTAAGTGAAGGATTGCGATGTTGGAATAGGTGTCGGGAGAAATTTAGCAATCATGTTGGAAAAATCAATAGTTTTCACAACAAAGCACGTAAAAAGGGGAAAGACTTACTTAACCAAGCTCAGTCTATACCTGTGGCCATTGATAAGGGAACAGATCTACATAAAAAACAATATAGAATCCGATTACATGCTTCGGCTAGACTTACCAAAGCATTGTTGAATGGTTCATTAGCTTTTCGTGGTCATGATGAGTCTGAAGAATCTCTTTACAGGGGAAATTTTATTGAGTTCTTAAAAGTGTTTGGAGAACTAAGTGAAGAAATTGGTAAGGTTATATTGGGTAATGCTCCCGGGAATAATCAAATGACGTCTCCATCAATCCAGAAAGAACTTTGTAATTGTTTTGCAGAAGAAGTATTAAAGAGGATATTTGAAGAACTTAATGATGATGTCTTTTCCATATTAGTTGATGAATCGAGAGATATTTCTAAAAAAGAACAAATGGCCGTGGTTTTAAGATATGTTGATAAATTAGGATTTGTGAAGGAGCGATTTATTGGCCTTGTTCATGTTATGGAAACAACCGCGTTATCTCTTAAAGCTGCAATTGATGACCTATTTGCTCGCCACAACTTGAGTATTGGTAGAGTAAGAGGCCAAGGATATGACGGTGCAAGCAACATGTCCGGTGAGTTTAATGGTTTGAAAGCTTTAATTTTGAAAGAAAATTCTTCGGCATATTATGTTCATTGTTTTGCTCACCAATTTCAACTTGTTGTTGTGGGCCTTGCAACCAAACATTATGAGATTTACAGACTTTATAAAGAATTATCAAATTTAGTAAATGTTGTTGGTGGATCTTGTAAAAGAATAGATTTGTTAAGAGAAAGTCAAAGAGAAAGTTTGGGATTGAATTCGGAAGTTGAAACCGGAAGTGGAAAGAATCAAGAGTTGTCACTTGCAAGAGCTGGGGATACACGTTGGAGTTCTCATGAAAAAACAATTCTCCGTTTGCTTACTTTATATCCTTGTGTTATTGACGTGCTTGAATATATAGAAAAATCGGGAGAGTTTTCAAATTACCAAAATGAATCACGTGGGCTTCAAGAATTCATAAAAACTTTTAATTTTGTATTTTATTTACATTTGATGAAATACATCTTGGGTGTTACTAACACATTGTGTCAAGCGCTTCAAAGAAAAGATCAAGATATGTTGAATGCAGTTAAGCTAGTTAAGTTAACTGATGAAGGCCTAAAAAGGTATCGACTTGAAGGTTTTGACTCACTTTTGGAAGATGTCACATCCTTTTGTGAAAAATATGAAATTGAAATGGTTGATATGGAACCCGAGTATGTTGACCCGAGATTTAAAAGAAAGAAGACCGGTATCACCAATCGTCATCATTATGTGGTTAATAATTTCAACACGGTTCTCGATATGTAAATTCAAGAGCTTGGAAGCCGCTTTAATGAGGTAACCACTAAATTGCTTACTAATATGAGTTCTTTGAGCCCGTCTTGTAATTTTAGTGCCTTTAGTATAGTAAACTTGATAAACTTGGCCGAGATGTATCCATGTGATTTTGATTTTGATTTTGATGAAAAGGATAAGCTTGTATATGAACTTGGCCACTACATTACTAACGTGAAAGAAGATAAGCGGTTTGCCAACTTGAGTGGCTTAGGCGATCTTGCTAAAATGATGGTGAAAACAAGATTACACATTGATTATCCGTTAGTGTATCGTTTAATAAAGTTATCATTGGTTTTGCCGGTTGCAACGGCAAGTGTTGAAAGATGTTTTTCTTCAATGAAGAATGTGAAAACGGATTTGCGTAATAGGATGGGTGATGAATACATGAACGATTCTTGCATTTGTTACATTGAAAGGGAATTCCTCCAACAAGTTTCGGTTGAAGAAGTAATGCAACGATTTCAAAAGATGAAGACTCGTAGGGAACAACTATAAGAATTTTTTTTAATTCATAAAGACTATTGTATTGATATTATGTGTTTTTTAATTTCTAATGACGGTGTCTCTTTTATTATTTTATCGTATTTTTATTATGTAATGAACTTTTCCCGAACCATCGAACCGACCTGAACCTCAAACCGACCCGGAATTTTATATACCCAACTCGGTGAAATTGAAACATATAAAAGTAGTGCACCACCCAAAAAAAATTCCTGGATCCGCCACTGCATGCCGGCTTGAAAAGAAGGAAGACGGGGCTGTTCGTGTATACATAATGACATTAGGTGTTTTAGCACCTTATCGTGGGCTCGGTATCGGTGAGTATCCTAAGTCTTTGACCCCAAAAGTAAAACAGTAACTCGGATCATTACAATTTAAAACACCATGATATTGTGACAGGTCTACGCCTTGCTTGCGGTGCGCGCATATAATGTATATATGTGTGAACCCTCGGGTGGGCAAAAGTAAAATTGCACTAATTTTAACGTTATTTTACTAATCTCGTGAAAATAACGTTAAAAGTGGCAGAAGGTTAATCAGGCATCATGTGTTGGCGTTGATAGCCGAAAGACAATGGTACATGCACCAATCAGCCGGTGTACCGATGATTGAGTGCTATGTGCCTTATGTCCAAGGCTTGATGCAAAACTACTATCAAGCCGGGGGTCTCATCGGAAGCAGCCTCTCTATCCCTATGGGGTAGAGGTAAGGCTGTCTACATCTTACCCTCCTCAGACCCTACCATAGCTTTGCTATTGACGACGACGACGACGTTCTTGATCTAAGCAGCAAGGAAAATGTTAGTGAGGTTTACTTGCGTGTGCAGACAAACAATGAAGATGCAATAAACTTTTACAAGAAATTCGGGTTTGAAATTTCAGAAACGATCAGAAATTATTATGTTCGCATTACTCCACCAGACTGTTATGTGGTTACAAAGTACATTGGGCAGCCTCAATCCGAAAAATGATGGAATTTGCAAATAAGATTAAATTATGGAGTTGGGAATTGAGAGTTTATTGTTGATATGCAGTTTTTTGTTTTGTTTTTGAGGTATGCTTGTTAAGACTCTAATAAGCTGATCTGTTGTTGATTTAGACACTTTGATCTTTTGATTGCTACTTTAATTTAACATTCAATTTGTCTCTCAATCTTTGATTGGTAACTGCAATAGCTGCTGATGTTTTTTAAGGTTATTCTTGGTTTTATGTAAATGCAGAGGCACTTATTTGTTTGCAGCTAGATCCAACCACAAGGTCAAGAGATGCTATTTTTTAAGACCTTGTGGTGTCTAAAGTACATCATAGTGTAAAATCATTGTAAATATGATTGTTTGGAAAAGACGATGCTTTAAACCGATTTAGATTTGTAACGCCAAATTTGTGTTTTTGGCAAATGTTTAGTTTGATTGATCAGTTGCACATGTTCAAATGTGTTTGAAGTGTTAAAGATGCAATTGGAAGTAATAAAATGTGAATTTTGTAAGTTTCACACTAAATGAGTCAAAAGAGTTGAAGTAATATGTCAGTAGGTCTAAAATCAAATCTAAGAGTCCAATTGAGGTTAAACAAGTTCCAATAGTTTAGTAATCTTAACTAGAGTATGATTAGTGATGAAAGTGGTTAGAATAATCAATATGTTGATTAGTTGGACATTATTTCCAAAAGCAAGAATTTAAATCTGAAATTTGGTTGATTTCAAGAACTCAAAACTAAATGAAGTAGGCGCTTGCTAATGATCAGAACGACAACTCTTACATTGAAACGATACATGTGAGTATGTGATTTATATGTTTTGCGTGTCATGTGGGTAAATTGTGAAGATCGTTTTGTGTATATACTTACTGTTTAGATACATATAGTAATGAAAAATCATTTAAAGAACGGTCCAATGAGTAATGAATTGTGAGTAAAGAGCTCATACCACGTCAATGACACACACACTTTATGCTCAGAAGTGTAATGTCGAGTTGGAATACCTTGTATTTTTGAATGTTTTGTTTTAACCAAGTCTTCTGAGTTTTTTGAGTTGTGTTATTACTTAGCAAACCTAATGTATTATTTGAATGTATACTTTTGGGTGAAAATCCTCAGGTGGATGAAAATAGATGATCGAGATACGAGTCAAGGATCATATTTAAATTTTCAGTCAACCCATAAATATAAGTTCAACTAGTCGGGTTTTCAGAAACGTCCAAAGTTTTAAAAGATTCAAGATCAAAATTTGTGTATATCATAAAAGAGTTAATAAACTGAGAAGTGGACTTCATTTCTTTTCATTTAGATATTACATGAGCTAAATATAGTCATGCTAACTTATATGAAATCTCAAGCAAGCTCACACGGTCACACCAACTCAAACCCGGTCCAATCCTAGCCAATTAATTTAAATTGAATTTAATCTAGGTTTCATCAAATCCAAACGGGTTACAAATTATAAGTTAATTCAACACTCCAAGTCTCCATTCCAACCTTGTTTAAGTTTGATTATATGTGAAAGTGAAATGATATTAGATGATAATCACATAACATCTTATGTGATTATGTAGTTATTTCACTATTTCATTGTAACTCATAATTTGATTAGTTCCCTAAACCCTTCTAGTTTTTTTTTTTCTAAAGACCAAATTTTATAAAAGAAAACAAATGACAATTTGCAGGTCTCAAAAGCCAAAAAATACAAGATAAGAGATACAAACTGAACAAACCGAAAAAAGTCAAACCAAACAAATTACTAGAGAAAGTTAACGAAATTAAACTTACACCACACTTCTCAATCAATATTCAATCTTCGGTTCCGGTTCTTTATCCATAAGAAGGAAGTAGTTTTTATGTCACTCACCAACTAGTCTACCAATACCAGGTTGTTCTTAGAAATCTTGTCATTTCGAGCTCTCCAAATTAACTGACAAGTAACTAACGAGATCGCCTAACCCCTTCTAGTTACCCATGTTCTTTTATTAAACTTTAGAATATGAACATTCAGCAGGGGTGTTAATTAAATCTTTTGTAAACAGAGGGGTACAAAAGAAACAATATGGTTTAACTGAGTTCAACCAAAATTAGGGTTTTGCTTTCATCAATTCATCTTTTTTACAATTTGCAGAACCACTTACACAGTGTATCCATCAACCATGAGAACTCGATTCCATCCTCCATTAATCCCACCATTTCTTACTCGATCTAGACCAATTCAAGAACCCATTTCATCATTCTGCTCAACACCCACCACCAACCCATCATCACAACATCAAATTCCGATCAAACCCACCTCAAAAACCCAATCTTTCGATAACCCAAAACCCCCAAATCTTATTACCGAAAAACCCATTTCACCAAACCTAATTTTGACCCAGACCCATGTCGCAAAACTCATTCTTTCTAATAAAAATGACCCGAATTCAGCTTTAAAGCACTTTAAATGGGCCACAAGATTCAAGATTATGTCAGATAAGACCAAGGAGACCCCTTTATTATTATTCTTCCTATTCTAATGTCTTCAGAACATCATTATGCAACTGCTAAAAAGATGATTAGTAAATGTGTTGCAGAGTGTTTGGATCCTGGCCCAGGTGAGTTTGTTTCCCAGTTTGTTGATACTGCAGATAAGTTTCAGTTTGATCAGAGTTCAAATTCTAGGGTTGTTAATTACTTGCTGTGTAGTTATGTTCGATGGGATCGGTTGGAGGATGCGGTTATTTGTTTTAGGAAAATGGTTGAAATGAAGATTGTTCCGTGTGTGCCGTATGTTCATGTTCTTTTGAATGCATTGGTTAGGAATAATATGATCACGGAAGCCCGATTTTTGTTTAGTGAAATAGTAGGTTTGCGAATTCCGTATGATTGTGCGACGGTTTGTGTCATGATTCGCGGGTGTTTAAAGGAAGGTAATGTTGACGATGCTGCAAAGTATTTTTGGGGATGCGAAGGATAGTGGGATTGAGCTTGACGCGATGACTTATAGTACCGCTATATATGCGGTTTGCAAGAAACCGGATGCGATTACTGCGCGTGTGTTGTTAAACGAAATGAAAGAGAAAGGATGGGTTCCTTCAGAGGGAACTTATACTAATGTGATCGGAGCTTGTGTGAAGCAAAGATGTTTGTTAGATGCGTTAAGGTTAAAAGATGAAATGGTTGGTAACGGGGTTCAAATGAATTTGATAGTTGCTACAAGTTTAATGAAAGGGTATTGTGTTAACGGGGAACTTTGTAGCGCGTTAAGTTTGTTTGAAACGATTGTAAAAGATGGTATTGTACCTAATAAGATTACTTACTCGGTATTGATTGACGGGTGCGTTAACAACGGGGATGTTAAAAGGGGTTTTGAGTTGTACACTCGTATGAAGCATGAAGGTATCAAGCGAATGTTTATAATGTCAATTCGTTAATAATCGGATTTTTTGAATCGGGTTTGATAGATGAAGCGAAGAAGGTTTTTGAAGAAGCGGTTGACATCGGTGTTGCGAATGTGTTTACGTATAATAATATTATTTCGTGGCTTTGTAAAGTGGGTAAAGTGGATGAAGCGTGTGAGGTGTTTGATAAGATGACGAAAGACGGGATTTTTCCCACGATTGTTACGTTTAACAATATGATACTCGGTTATTTTAAAAGTGGAGATATGGATAGAGCGTTAGATTTGTTTAACGCGTTGCAAGAAAGGGGTTTTTAAAGCTAATGTCATCACTTATAGCATTTTGATTGATGGGTATTTTAGGAAAGGTAAAAAAGAGGAAGCTTTAGCGTTCTTTGACCAAATGGTTGACTCAGGTTTTCTTCCATCCGACTACACATTCAATATAGTCATTAACGGCTTGTGCAAAGTCGGTCAAACATCCGAGGCTCGCTTAATGTTGAAGAACGTGGTGGAGCGAGGGTTTAATCCCACGTGTATGACGTATAATAGTATTATAGATGGGTTCGTTAAAGAGGGTGCGATAAATAACGCGTTGGCGGTTTATACTGACATGCACGAAGCAGGTGTTTCACCTAACGTTGTCACGTATACGTCTTTAATTCACGGGTTTTGCAAATGTAAAAACATGGATCTTGCTTTGAAAATGAGGAATGAGATGAAAAGAAAAGGACTTGAATTGGATGTTGTATCGTACGGTGCGTTAATTAACGGATTTTGCAAAGTTAGGGATTTAAGACGCGCTCGCGAAATCTTTAACGAGGTTTATGAAGTCGGGTTGTATCCGAATGCGGCTATATATAATAGCATGATAAGTGGATTTAGAAATCTTGATAACATTGAAGAAGCCGTTGAGTTACACAAGAAAATGGTCAATGAGGGGATAATATGCGATTTACCGACTTACACTACTTTGATTGACGGGTTGCTTAAAGCAGGAAATATAGTTTCAGCTTCGAATTTGTATACCGAGATGCTTGCAAAGAATATTGTGCCGGATGCTGTTATGTATACGGTTTTGGTCAACGGTCTTTGTAGCAAAGGTCAACTCGAGAATGCAAGGAAAATATTGGAAGAGATGGATGAAAAGAATAA